>NW_023458556.1:38357617-38378482 GCF_013731165.1 Rhagoletis pomonella | reverse complement strand
TTGGGTTGACGCTAGGCGCTCTCGAACCTCTCTATGGCTATTGGCATCGGATTCTATTCTCGAGAGTAGCTGTAGAAGTTCGTCTACTATTAGGCTCCATAGAAGTGGGAACTATTTTTCCTGTAGCCATAACTTTTTGGGTTTTCCGCTGAATCAGGATTTCCCCTATTTCGATTTTAAAGGTCTTGGTTCCAAGTAGGCTGCTATTTAACTAGGTATGTTTATTCGAGGTAATGTCAAGATTGCCTCTTGCCGCTCGGGTATATCTGCTGTCGCTGTCGTCTTATACTAACCCAAGTTAATACATATTATAACTTCTATGATTTTTCTTACAGGCTAGTGTATAAAGTGTATATGTATGTACAATTGTCATAGGAATGCCTTTTACACTATACTATGAAATCCACTTTATATTGGCATTCCTGTCTTCAAGCTTAGCTTGATTTATTTAGCTGCATACGTATTTGTGTAAGCATAGATAAACGAAATATATATGTATGTGGTTCGTATTGTTACTGATCTTGATTTGTTTCTGTCCATACTTGTCTTCACATTTATTCACCATTGCAAAGCATACTTGTGTAAATTTTTCCTGAAAGCTTTGTTACCTATTGTTGTTCTGCTGAGTATACAATTTACATATGTTATACCAACGGCTTAGTTTAGCATAGTGTTTGGACAACGCCATTGCATGTTTGCTTTCAGAGGTATTGATTGGAATAAATTTACATAGGTACATTGGGGTGGTCCTTAAAAAATCAAATGAACGATTTTTTTCAGTCTCTCCCCTTCAATCGGTAATACCACGATCACAGAGATCACACAAACTTTGGTTCCGATAGGAGACGGTTATGGAGACTCAAAAAATTAAAAATATTTTATTCATTTAATACCCAAGATCGATACTAGTAAAGTCGAAGATATCACATATCAATTTCGGATTGCAGGCGGTTAAGTCGTTTTAATAGGGTAATCTGAAGTTTGACCCCTGTGCGACACGTCTTAATCGACTCAAATCGGGCCCAAAATCTATATGTGATATCTTCGACTAAAGTAGTATCGATTTTTGGTATTAAGTGCAAAAAAATCATTTTAATTTTTTGAGGCACTTATGGAGGAATCTGAACTTTGCCCCCTGTGCGATATGTCTTAACCGTCTCCAATCGGAATCAAAATTTATATGTGATATCTTCGACTATATTAGCATCGCCGTACGGGTTAAGGCTTAGGAAGTCTGATTTAAAAATTTGCTTCCTACATTTAAGGACCACCCTAAGGTGCATACATATGTATGTATGTATATGCATGTACTTAGTATGCGACAAGTTTCACTTTTGCTTATAATTTCTGCATGCATAGTTAGGTATGCAAAGATTCATTTTTAGCGTGTGAGACTGTAAATCATAGATTGAATAAAGTTGAATATTCAACCAGGCATAGCAAATTCGTATTTAAATTGCAGCGTAGATACGCTTTTTCAGATTACTATGGGCAATATTTTAATTACATTCACATGCAACTCGAAAAGTAAAGCTGAAGTTTTGGTATCCTAGAGAGACTGCAAAATGCGGAGCAGATGCAAAAGAAGTAAAAATATAATAAAACTTTAGTTGTAATTTAAGTTAATGTTTGCAGGTAAGCTTCAGAGGCATACAAATTTACTAATATGAAGGTGCAATTTATATCTACATACATATTTATATATGTACACATATTATGAGTAAATAGCAGCTACCCCCATCGCACCACTGAAACTTAATAGCACTTTAACGATAGTGTCTATTTGAAAAGACGGTGGAACATATACCATTTTTTACGAAAACGTTTGCCCTGGAAATTCATGTTTTATAAGTATCGCAGTAAATTTAAACATTTAGGTCAATTGAAAACGATCAACATGCCGAACCGCAACAGACATGCTAGAGAGGTCGAAGATGCTTCTTTAAAAAATATTAAAAAAAAGGTTTGAATTCCAATGAAGAACTACTACAGTTCGTAGATTTTGATCGACCTCAGGTCCGACAGACGGTGGAAAGAGCACTGGTGAAAATATCGACGGCAGAGTTTAGTCAGACCTGGGTAGTGGCATATGTTCTAAAAATTGCCACTCTAAATTTCTATCGCTAAATATCTAAAATATAAATTAATAAGGCTTGTCCCTAAAAAATATACAACATCTCCAACATCTTCGGCTTTCGCGTTTAGCTTAGCGATTGCTATAATTCCACTGCTGGGCAAGGTTTATCGTGCTAGGTACTTAGTACGAGTATATTGGTTCTGCGACCCATCTTTTATTGGCCAATTAAATAAGGATTAGTCTTAAACTAGAGCTTATACATTGTCGGCGCGGTATACCCACATATTTAGAAGTGTTCATGTTCGATAAGCAACTGACCGTGAAAGTTCCTTCTCTTCGAAGTTGCCTAAAATTTCTGTTTGACCTGGTGCCCAAATTTCCTTTAATATGACGACAGCTTGGATAGCGAAAAAGATAGTTACTGTCCGCGAGAAAACAATGAAGAGGAGATAAGCTACAGTTTACGCTTGAAACACGCCTCAAAGAGCTGCCAATCGAAAACTCAATGTTACAAATAACTCTTTTAAATATATACACTATTATATATGTTTAAGTGCAAGCATATTTCCAAAATCGAATGTTCTTCTCATTCGCTCCTAGAGGCAATTCGTGCGGTGAAGCCGTTTTCAGAGACTAAAATGGAATTGAATAGTCTGGGTGACTGAAATTTTACCAGGCAGATATGTATCTGTATCTTTGAAATGGCCAAATATCGTGTTGTTCCTTTTATGCAAAGCATTTACTTTACTTAGAGTTTGATTTTATTTGTGAAGAGAGCTATAAGCCCAATTTTTATTGAATTGGGCGTGAGTTAGATCTGCACAGTTAAAGCTAGGTCATCCGCGTAGGTTGTGGCTGTCCGTGGCCTGTCAGGGGAACATAAAATTGTTCATCGTCAGATTCTATTATGGCTTGCGGTTTGCCTCTTGGTACATGTCTGGCGCAATATAAGTCATTTAAAAAGAAGAAAACCGATATAGCTCCAGAGGTTCCATTTTCGACATGTGGCTTATTTGTGCAGATATGAAAATGTGGCTTTCTCTCTCCGCCTTTTCTTACTCGACTTGAGGTTATATTAAGTGAAATTTACAATCAAATCGAGCCTGCGCGCATCTGCTCGATGACGTGTACTATAAGCGTGTTTGTTGGCTACAAAAAGCATGTAACTACATAACTAAACTTACAAATAGCTATGTATGTTTATATGCATTTTTGAAATTGCCTTGCTGGCTATGAGCCAGCCTGCCTAGTTTTTCGACATCGAGTGCCTGCATGCACGTGTACAACGAAAGTCATGTGAGTGTCCACAAGAATTGAAAACAACATGAGCATTCTCACATGCCTGCTACCTACACATGTATGGACATACATATGTATGTATACACTCCGTTGCAAGTACAGCATTGGGACTCCTTCCGAAATGTCGTCATTTGTATTTTATATATATATATGTATGCACATACACATGTAATAAATGTACTGGCATGACTTTGTAAACCTACAGACATACATATGTATTTGCTTATCCAAATAGTATTCGTATTGTTCTTTCCCCAAAGGAATTCTTAACAGCCACTAAAGCCAAAAAACACAGCTTACTTTCTTGAATACATGACTATATATGTATGCATATGTTTTTTACATATGGATGAGTGTTCAACAGTCCCGCATCTGCACCTTGATTTCGCTGCTCGACTTTGTCGACTCGTACAACTTTCTCTATTGTGCGTACAAGCATACATTCAAATTTTGAGGGCATGCTGGGCATGTAGTACTTGAAATATTTACATTTATGTGTATGCATTTTTGTGTGTGGGCTGCATGTACGTGTATTCCCTATTGTAGGAAAGTCATATTGTTCATATCAATATTTTACGAAATGCTCATATCTTTGAAGCTCGACTAACCTGCAACTAGGGATGTTAAGTTTAAAAGCTATTTACTTATAAAGTTAGTTTTTTTGGAATAAATTGAACAAAGGAGACGAATTTAATTTGTTGAGTGATCTCCAAATGCAAGGCAAATGTATGCCGTATAGAATGTGTATGTTTGGATTATCATAAGTAAGTATGAATTCGCATTTAACGGTCACTTTAGGGTAAGTTGGAGAACCGGTGGCTATTGGGCGATAGGGGTCAAGAAAAAATCTATAGTTGAGCGTTTTAGCTGACTCAAGGTAACCTGAACTTTGTGACTAGATGGGAGGCTAACCGCGGCCACTGAGTCACCCACGGCAAGATGGAACTAGTCTTGTTCACTCAGAAGAATAAGCTGTCCGATTCGGCTCTTCTTTCGGTCAAAGGTGTCCGAATGCAGTCGCTAACAGGGCCAAGTACTTAAGCCTGATCCTAGATAGGAAGCTTTCGTGGAAGTTAAATATTAAAGAAAAGTTGAGAAATGCTTCGGTTAACTTATATTGAAGCCGGAGAGATATTGGTAAGCACCACTGCTACACTGCCGTTTAAAGCCTTGCTGCGAATGACTCCTGTCGAGATGGCAGCCAGGAACTGTTGCAGCACAAACTGCTATCAGAATCAGGGTAACCGGGTGGTTAACAAGCTAAAAGATAGGACCCTCCTTATTAATGGCCGGTTTCGATTTTATTACTGCCTCTCCGAAATAGCTTCGAGTCTCTACCTACATACAATCCCTCAAGAGATGTTTGGGTGGACCGGGGTAGGTGGAGGAGTGTTCGGCCGGGAGCTTCTCCAGGAACACTAAGTTTAGGCTTTAGGACTGCCGCAGTGTTTTTTCAGGCATAAGCCACTGCCATTAAAGAAGCAGCATACTTATTGCTGAAGAGTGTGACGTCAGTTAAGCAGGTGAGCATATACTCTGTTAGCTAAGCGACTCTCGGGGCCCTGAACGCGATGCTGCTGCACTCGAAACTGGTCAGTGAATGTCTGACCGCTCTCTCAATTACATCGGAGTACTTATGTATTAGGATCATTTGGGTTTCAGACCATAGCGACATTGTGGGAAACTGCTTAGCTGATGATTCGGCAAACAAATAAGCCCTTGAAACGTTATTACCGGGTACGGTTACCAGATGGGTCTTTTCTTAGCTCAGCGAGTGCTGGGCGAAGACTGGGATAGTATGAAATTGCAATATCCTTCTGGTCAAGGATGGATTGGGGCTGACAAGCTTTTCAAAGAGGCCGATATACAAGGCTCTTCCATAGTGTTGGACGTACTGATTCCTTCACAGGAAATCTAACGACCAAACAGACGGCAGCAATGTACAGAGTTGCAAAGGCTATGTGTAGATTGTACGATAGAAAACTTACCGATTTCTTGTTAACCAGAGCAGACCCAGTACTATTGTTAGGACTGTTAACGGCACACTGTTTGCTAGCATCGCATGCGTTCAAATTAGGTCCATTGGAAGGCAAACGGTGTAGGAAGTGCCATACAGCATCCGGGCTGGTGAATGTTTTGCTATCAATGAAAATTCGCACTCATTGGCGAGTTCCAGGTACAGGGATTTTATTTAACGTTGCCCCAGATTTAGGAGCACTATTTATTGCTCGTACATATATGTAAATAGGTATATTGGCAAGCCTACGTACGTTCTGTTAGGCTATGTGAGGACTCAACTGGCCACCCAACAACATCTAAATTAACCTGATGAGTGGCAATCAAAGTTTTAAGCCCACTGATGATGCCTTGCAAATTAATCTGAGAATGTCTGATTTGGACATAAATTTTATTTGGTTATTAAACCACAGTACCACTTTCCATCGCTTTTTGTCGCTGCTGCAGTTACGAGAGAAGTCTTGCTTAAACCAGCAACAAAAATTTTCCAGGGACGAATGCCTCTGGTAGTGACAAGAAATTATGCAAGTAAGAAATTCTTATACCTCATGCACATTAAAAGCAGAGCATAACTCATTAGTACCCTCTTAAAAGCTAGATAAAAAGGGCACGCGATGCTGGCTGCATACAAGTACTCGTATGTGTACATTGCACATTAAATTACCTTCCACTTGAGGTTGCACTGCAGCGATTCGCATTGGCTACTTTTAAGCGCACGGCAGCATGCAGCTACCGGATATACTGCTTTAACTGGCGGATAGTGCTCAGTCCGGATGCTGTGTAGCCGTTTGTTGGCATTACCACGATTCCAGCAATTCGTATGCACAGCACGAAGTAGGGCAAATTTATCTTTTTCCGCAATGAATCGGTTGCATTGATAGCTGCTATGCACACACACACGCAAACATACTCATAGAGAGGCAGCAGAAAAATCAGGCTTGCTAGCCATATAGTGTTGTTAGTAATACTCATATACTTACATAAATATAAATACATATAAACAAAACAAATTGCATTGAAACTTGTTGGTAGGTGTCTCTCATACATATACATATGAGATATCTACGCACACACTCAATCACAGGCATTTGATAAAAATTTGAAAGTTTTACCAGTACATACAGAAAACATACTCGAAACATACTATACATTAGGGTGGTAAAAACAAATATCGAAAAATATAATACCTGTTTTTTTTAATAAAAAAATATTTTGAGGTGGATCAAAGCGCTCAAAATTTCCCCTATATTTTTTATGAGGAAGAAACTATTTCTCATAGAAGTGGTATAGAATCCTTGAAAATCAATAGTTTTTAATCGGTAAACTGGGACTTCAGATAATAATACCCAATTTTTTATTTAACAATTTTTTAATGCAAAGGAGGACCCATAAAAATTGTTAATATTAAGAAATGGTTAAATAAGCAATTGGGTATTGGTATTGGGTAAAGTCTTCCAAACTGAAAATGAAGTTAGTCTAATGAAGAATATTAGTTTTCAAGGATTCTGTACTATTTCAACGAAAAATAGTTCTTCCAATACATAGGAAACTTTGAGCGCCTTAAGCGATCTCTAAACGCAAGAGAAATTACACTGAAGATGGCCCAACCCCGAAACCGGCTTGTCTCCGAACGAAATCTGACAAGGAATGACGGAAAATCATTCCACGTTCCATCGACATCTAAATAAATTTTTATTTCAAAAACTCAGGGATATATTTTTTCGATGTGGAAAAGTCATGGGTGAGTGTAATAAAACTACAGCTTTTTTTGAACCACCCTAATAACACGCATATGTACACATGGGTGTCCTATAAAACACGCTCAGCTTTAAGCGAAGAGTAGAGCGAAAAGATTTTGAAGGCACTAAAAATTTTATTGAATAAAAAAGCGTTGGGATTTCGCCGTTGTACGATTATTCAATGCCGCAGCGGATGGTGCGGAAACAGCATCAAGTTGGTTTGACAAGATGAATTGCACTAGGCGGGGGCAAGAGTATATATACAGGAAAAGCAGCGCATCCAGCTGACCGATGGGCATCCGTTTTTGTTTAACGTCTATTTCTTCTTTTTTTTTAATTTTATATTTAATTTTCTCACAATTCCCTTTTCTCGGTGGCTGTGCCAACACCACCGCGCTCCACTTAGCTGTTTCGTTCGATGCTTCTTTGCTTCCAAAAACAAATATGTATGTATATGTGTATGTACCAGCGTAACTGAAAACCTATTCAATTTATTTACTTCGTACAGGGTATGCCTGGCTAAAAATACTCACTTCGAAAGCTTTGCATGGGCACCACTGATGGCCAGCAACAACGATGGTATTTTGTTTTCTAGTTGGTTTATTTGCTTGTGAAAAGTGTTGTTGCTTGTTTGTATTGCTGGCTATTCGTTTGTTAGGTTATCTCAAGCAAAACCTGTTAATTGAACACTTGTCGACAAAAGGCTGGCGCGCAATTGGCTCTACGCAATCGCTTCTAAATTTCGATGTGCTTTTTGCTTAGTAGTTACGTATGTTCATTAGGGCGGGCCAATTTTTTTTAACTGCGCCCGTATAGCACAGAAGGATACTACGTGTAATTCTAAGCAAATTTTCCGAAGAAAATTGCGAAAATTTCAGCAACATTTATGTTGCTCACAAGTAGTCACAACAAAAATACGCTAAAAACTAATTGGTTCCATATTTATAGCATGAAATTCAGCTTTTTGCCTTCAGAAGATTCCGAAGTATCATTTAAAACAAATCTTTAGAAAAAATGTCTCGAACAACAAGATTTGCATATAATCAATATCGGGCATTAAAGAGTTAAATTTCCATGGGGTTTTCCTTGCAAAATCTTCTTGAAGTAGATAGCAAGAAAAGAAAGAGCCACAATTTCCTAAAATTGTCTTATGGTGGGCTTAGGCAGGTTTGAAATGTATCGACTAATAAATCACTAGTTTAGAGTGAAAAGTTGCTAAGTCCCAGTTTAAAAATTTTACAGGAGAGAAAGAAAAATTTATTGAAGCCATTTTCTTCAAGTATTTTGCAAAAATTTTGCCTGATTAAAGAAAATCAAACCTCAATACGAAGCAGAGGGATTCGATCTTTATTAAAAAGTTTCGCACTATTTGGCCTTATCGGATTTTCGGTGCTTCTTTTGGACTTGGGATATTTTTCTTTGATTGAGTATAAAGAAGAACAAATAAAATAAGTACGTTTATCCTTTTCGAAACAATGCATTTTAGATTTCTCTAGCATCCTCTATCAAAGTATGGGTTTTCATAAAAAGTGGACTTAGCAACTTTTCACTCCAGCTTAGAGATATGAACATGGTTTTCAAGGAAACACAGACCTTTTTCGAGTTGCGTAATTATCAATCAATTTGTTTTTTCGCCCGCGGCATATTACACTTGGAGCGCAAATGTATTGGTACATGTTTTTTTTTGGCAACAGCCAAAAGTGTAACGTGTTGGGCCACTGGCGCAATCAGCGACGTGTTTTCGCGGGAGTGCTTTACTTCCTATTTCAAATTTTCCATTTTTTTGCTTTCTTTATACCTGTACTTTGATCGAGGTCTTTTGGCAGTCACGCACGCACACACAAACTACTCTGTATATACAAATGTGCGTGTAAAATCAATGCTTGTAACGGTGCTAATTCAGCATAGTGCACTGGGGCGGATGAGTAACCAAATTGCAAAATCGTTCAACCGGAAGACTCGCTTTTTTTCTGATAATTTTTATTTAGTGTGCAGTACTGAGCCGAAAGTATGTACATACATATACTTATCGATAATTATCTGCAATAATGACACAACTCAAAAGTAAAAAAAAAATAGTTAATTCTAGTTGGTTTTAAAAATGAGAAAAAGGAAAATATTAAAAGTACTTATTTTTACTTTCAATGTGGAATACATATGTATAAAAAAAAAAAATCCGTTGATATACCGAAAGCAAAATTTATACATATTAGATTTAATGCTTACTTACGAATAAACTACGAGCAGCATTTATTTTCTGCGTAACTATATACGAGTACATACAACAGACGAGATTCTGTCAGCCATCTATTTACGTACATATGTATGTGTAAATTCAGAATGAATATATTTCATAAATAATGAGCAATGGCAAGCAAGCATTGCACATTAAAAACATACAAATGTTCAAAAATATTTATGTATTTTTATGTATATGCATCTAGACATGCATATGACAAACAAGCATCTACGAATGCATAGCTTATATTTCAGTTTCATACGCACATTTTTGCTTTCACTTGGGTATGGTTACGGTGACCATTCGTACCGATTTTGGCGGGATCGTACCGATCTTGAGAAAATAGTCCCGCTGAATATTTTTTTAAATTTCGGGACATATAAGTGTTCCGATTTTTCATATTTGTACCGCTTATATCACGATTTTCAGTGTTTTCTTTATTAATTTGACAAGAGTCTTCTTGTACTCTGGTCCAAAAATATTTTTTCGTACAAATGTGGCAGCACTTTCCATAAAAATAGCCAGCATGCTTATTTTCTACAATCTTTGGTTATGTTTTATTCTGTCAAACTGGTACTCTCGCTATAGTGCAGTCATCATTCTTGTAAGCATATTTTTTTTAAGGTTTTTATAATTATTTGCTGAGTTTTGTGTTTTTTAATGAAAATATTCTTATTTGAATTCAGTGGATTTATAAAAAATAATACAATTCCCTAAAAAAATCATGGATATGAAAAAATATGCTGTAGATACAGTAGTGAAAATATAAATAGGAAAGAAGTTTTATCAAAATTTTGTCCTTTTTAATTAAATTTCTTAGAAATATTCTGAGTATGCAGTTTGTTAGCCTGTTAAATTTTATACAACTAGTGGAAATTTTAATACGATTTTTTTTGTGGAAGGTGATGCTCATTTTCTCCATGCAAAAAAAAAATTGTCGAACATATTTTGTATGGAAGAAAATGCGCGAACAAAAAAATTGCCAAAAATCAACGGTAAATCCAAGCTACTTCGAACTTGCATTTTGTTATACTAAAATTTAATGGGCTACAAAACTATATGCTCAAAGTTCTAAAAATCTGATTAAAAATTTTTAAACTTTGATCAGCATTTGTTAAAATTCGTCGAATTTTCGTAAATGCTCTACAAAATTTGAAATTTTGATTGACATGGTTTTTTTTAATAACGAAAAATTTGCAAACAAAGAAAAGTAGCCAAAACTATCTAAAATGTCTTTTCCCTATTTACATTGTCGCCACCGTAAATATTGTGTGTATGAATTATTGCGATAATTTTTCAAGTTCTTTCTTCTCTTTGTTTTGATAAAACTATATTAAAAGTTGTTATTTCTTTTTATTCCATAAACAAAATTGTATGTTCAGATTCGATGCTTCAGAAATGTCCCGATTTTTGTCCACAGAAATCTGGTCACCGTAGATATGGTGCACTTATGTTTATCCTTACGCAAGTACTTACATGAATATATTTGTATATGTATGTATTGGAAAAGCAGCAGCTGCTTAGTAATACGCAAATTCATTTTCCTATATTTCAACCTCAGCGTTTCATATTTCAAATGCAAATCAGCAAAGGAAAAATTGACAGTTTCCGCGTGGTAGCTTTAATCAGCAACATAGAAATGTTTCAATTGAACTTATGCTTAAGCTTCTACTTTATTTACTACAATGGAAAATGAAAAATGAAGAAAAATTGTGCAGCGTCTTATGGCAGGGATGTGAGTTGATATTACAGCTCCAGTACATGAGCAGTTGAAGAGATATTCGCGTACATACTGCTATGGCTTGTGGGTTTAGTTTCTGAGTATGTACTTATGTGAACATAAATGGCTTCAAATTTTAATAAAATTCGGTATATGATTAATGGATTTATGGAAATGCGAAATTGTATAAAATACTAAAGGAATAATTTGCGTCAGTAAAGAGGAAGTGAGAGGTCGTTGACCCCAACAACAAAACCCTTTAGGTTGCTTGTGCATAAATTCTATCGACGATTATATTTGTTTAAAAGTATAGCTCATATGAGGTTAATCTGGCGCATCATGCATAGACCTTTTCGTTCCTAGCGATACCCGATTCAAATCGAAGCTCAGTTTGAAGCCTTGAAGAACATACATGGACACCGTTTAGGAACCAAAGGTGCTCTTGAATTACCGTTTTACATATATGGTACAGTTTCCTGATAGCATTGTAAGAAATCAAAATTTATTTGGTTTCTAGCCTCCTAAATTTCCCACATTCGTTGCTATCAGTAATCTTCAATGCGGGTGCCACCAGCATACCGATTATAATTCGGATGTAAAAATCGTTTAGTCCAGTCTTTATTTCACATTGCACAGAATTTTCGCAACTTTAAAGGTGGTTAAAATTTTCCACTTAATCACAACCAAGAGCACAGTTGGAAAATTATTTTTCTGCAAATGAGGAGAGTTTTTATGGTTTCAAAATAGGTTCAAAATTGCGGCCAAAATTGTCTTGTGTATAGTTGTTGTTGCAACCTGTTCAATTTGAGTTGTTTTCGCGTTTGGTTTTACTTCGTATTTGAAATCAAACCTTGTAATAAAGATAAATGTGATGATGAAAAAATAAGATTAAGACAAAAAAGTGAAGGCAAAAGTGATGATAAAGACGAAAATAAAAACAGTAATAAATACATAAGAAGGGTAACTGAAAAGGTATGGAAAATTATAGCAATTTTTCAAAAAGAATCGAAATAAATTCAGTCATAAAAAATTTAGTTTTCAAAAGTTATCAAGTTACCGAAATTTATCGAATCATTAAATTTATAGTTATCGAAATTTATTGAGTTATGCATGTTTTTGAGTTATCGCTACATATCGAATTATTCAAATTGATCAATGTTTATTGAGTTGTCGAAATTTAGGGTAGTTATCGAGCTGTAAAAATGTATTAGATTATCGCATTTTGTCAACATAAAGAAATTAATCAAGTTATCGATATTTATTGAATTATCATTATTTATAGAGTTAACGAAATGTATCGAGTTATCGATATATATTGATTTACTGCAGTTTGCCGATTTATCGAACCGAAGTTTTTCGAATTTTCCGAAAATTTCGAGTTATCGCAATTTTAAGATTATATAAGTTTATCTAGTTATGAGTACTTATGGCATTTTATCTTGTTACCAGAATGTAACGAGTTATCAACATTTGTCGACAGCTTTCGAAAATTATTAAAATTAACCGAGTTATTGAAATTAAAAGAGGTACCCAAAGTGTTTAGAGTTATCGATTTACATATACGATGTATAAATTTTTGAGTTATCGAAAGTTATAGAGCCGTAGAAACGTGTAGTTATCGAAATTTATTGAACATAACCGAAATTAGTCGACCTATCGAATTTTGTCGAGTTATCGGATTTAAGTGCTTTTAAAATTCATTGAATTATCGACTTGTATCAAATTATCGAAACTATCGAAATTATCAACAAACTGGAATGTATTGTGTCAATTCCAGGTCCTGCCAAAGACGTCCAAAGACCTTCAAGATATAAAAAATTGTAGTCACGATTTAGTTCCAAAGCAGAACATTTTTCGGTAAGTAATTGCATACTTTTTAAATTAAATGACGTGCTAAGTTAGAAAATCTCTAAAAAAAAGTCTTAAACTAGATAAACGGTCGAATGTCGACAGTAACAGGTCTATTCTGCACGTTACCGAAGATTTTGTGACCGGAAAATTTTATTACTAAAAAATGTTACCACTTCTTGTCACCGCGATTCTAGGTACGTTGGTAATGCAGTGAAAATATTCAGCAATTCAGCTATGAAGATTTGTGGAAATTCCTATATTGCATATTTCACGGGGCAATATTTTGTTACCAGCTTATGAGATGGTAACCAAATTTACCGGTTACAAGAGAGCACAGAATGCGAAAAAGGTTTAAAAATTGACAGACACTTTAATTACCGGTTACAAAATTTATGTTACCAGCGCAGAATAGACTTGTAACTGGCACTTCTAGTAATAATAATTGATCTTACTACTGCTAATGTAACAACAATGCATGATTCCAGGCGATGGTGCCACTGGCCTTTTTCGTTATTTCTTTAACATTGCGCTTAAACAGCAATTCAGTGTTCAAGAAGACTTCCTGGGCTCATCAATTATTAATTTTTTATGTGTTAAAAATCATCAGAGAAACCGGTTTAATAAATACTACAAAGACTCCGCACTATCAATTTCGAGGGTTAAGCAGTTGTTCGTTCACTGAGTTCCGCTTCTTCCGTAAAGTCCATCGAATGATATTGGATAATTGGATAATGAAGGTGGTAATGCTGCAGGCATAAATATTTGGACTTAAAAAAGCTATTCGCGGAGGTAACCGCGATTGCTCACTCGCCACCATCAACGCAAAGGTATTACTATTTCAGAGGAGTGTTTGGCGATATTAACCCGAAATTCGGACAAGTTTTTGGCAAAATGTTTTTGCACTGTTTTTAATCCATAAACAATAGATCAGATATCAAGGGACAGGTAAAGATGAGGATATCCGTCAACAAAATCTAGGTGACAGAGTTTTTGGGAGGTACGAGGTGCCATACACATCAGCGATTACTCTAAAACCAGGTTAAATTATACTGAGCTGTTGGAAAGATTTGACTTTGGCATGGAGTAAAAACGACCGCATTTGGCAAAGAAAAAAGATCACTTACACCACGAAAATTCACGGGTGCACATGTGAGCAGTTGCAATGGAGATATTGCTTGAATAGGGCTACGGATTGCTCGCTCATTCCGCATTTTATTCAGATTTAAGCTTCTTGCCCTTTCGTTACTATTTTCAAACCTAAATAAGTGCTTTTAGTCAAATGAAGAGAGACAGTCGTGTATTAAATGAGCGACATGTACTTCATTTACTTACACAGAAAATATATCTGAAGCCTTACTTGGCACTACAGATTTTGACAAACGCTATATAAAAAAATAGAGAGGGGACACCCTACGCCGGATTAAATCTTGCTTAGATTCAAACTGCACAGCGATGAAAATTTTGAAAAGTAAACGTGCCTTTCATGCAAATTTTTGACGTTGACAGGCAGGCAGGTAGCCAACTAGATATAAAGCAAAAGCAGTCGTATGAATATACAAAACTAACGACACAGCATAATGACAAATATGCGCTGACTTTGAATCGTAGGTCTATGTATGTACATACATATGTACAGTGAGGCAAACAAATTACAAAATTTAGGAAAATTCAACAAATTTTCTTAAAAATTTCAACTTTTTATCCTGAACTTTTAGAAAATTTTTGGGTATGCAGTTTTATAATATTCATATAAGTATGAATTTCTCATGAAATAAAACGCGGGAGACCGTCGGCAACAAAATTTCAAAATATCAAAGCAAGTTTTTGCAAATTCCGCTTGTTATATTAAAAACCTGAAAAAGTAGCCTACAAAAAAAATTCTCAAAAATCAACGCGCTTTTTTATCCGTTTGAAACTTGCACTTCATTAGACTAAAATTATATGGGCTATAAAACTGCATACCCAGAAATTTTCTAAAAAAATTAGAATAAAAGTGGAAATTTGGATGAAAATTTATTGAATTTGCCTAAATTTTGTATAAAGTTTAAAACGGTGATTTACACGGGCTTGGTTAAAGTTTAAACGATAATTTTGTGCAAATATAACAAAAAAAAAATGGCTGAAAAAATATTACGAATATTTAAAAAAAACAACACGTGGTAATTTGTTGAGTCACTGTATGCACATATACATATACTAGCATTAGGCGGTTCAAAAAGTACACTGCAGCGTGGAAGGGTACACTAAGTGGAATTGCGGTCGGTGGTGCGGTAATGATGAGAGTGTATTCCTAGCGGCTAAACGCGGGTTGTGGCAGCACGCGGCACGCCTCACTCGGCGCTCGGTACTGTGACATTGAGGTCAGCAAAATTAAAACGCAAACATTTCTCTAGATTAGAAAAAAAAATCTGCACGCCAACAAGTGCACACGTATGCACAACTAAAGGTATGTGTTTATATTTTTCCCATACTATATACATACGTTAGGGTGCATCAGTCTCCATAAAAAAATGGTACTGTCGGAATTATAAAACTTATTACCTTCTCATGGTGTCATTCATAAAAACTGAAATAATTTTGAACAGCTTTATAAAGTGATATTTTCATAAAATTTTTCTAGTTATAAAGCAGTTAAAGTCTTCTTCATTTTTTTATGATTCATCTGTTATCGATTTTTTGAGGGCTTTGCAAATTGGTTCAGCTCATATAAATCGTAATATTTTTCCGAAATATTTTGGCGGAAGTCGTTAAATATAATAAGTTTTATAATTCCTGTGGAAAAGCCGCGAAATATTTTGGTGATGCCCCTTAATATACATACATTCTTTTATAAGTGTTATGTGCATAGGTGTGTGTACTAAAAGTGTCGAAAGCCTGCATTTGTCCACAAAAAGTTGTTGTACACCAGCAAAATACTGAACAAAAATAAATTATTGCTGAGTCCGTGCTGTTCGTCGCTTGGTTGGTAGCGATGTATGTATGTACGTAACGGTTAAGTAGTGACCGAAAAATGTGTGTATTTAAAAAACGAATATAAAAGACAAAAACAAAAAAAAATGCATTCAACGAATTTTGTCAATAACAAACTTTAATGAAGAATTTTACCGGTAGAATTCTATTCGGAAAATATTCTATACATATTGCATTTAGGGTATTCACAAGTCGTCGTAGGCATTGCAATGTCTCAAAAAGGTAAAATGTTTCAATGTAAAAATGCTTTTAGCAGATCTTTAACGTAAATTAAAAGTCAAAAACATTTTAGCCGTTATTTTAGGTTGCACAATTTTATGACTTTAGGAAATAACGACGCTTACGACGGATGGTGAATACCCGTATTGTAAACAACAACAATGTTAGATAATGTAAAATGTTTACTATTTTTTTTACAAGCTTTTATTTAAGTTGCTCTGTATATATGTATACTTCTCAGCCTGCTCGACGACAGTGCAATACGAAAGATGAGTTATTCCGATAGGTGGCGCAAGAGTCGAGATATTTCAAACGCCCGTATTTTAAGTCGGATTTGGTTCATATTTAAAACGTATATTAACTACACGAAAATAAATAACTCCACTAAAGATTTTGCCGATAGGTGGCGCGCGAGTCAATGTATTTGGTAAACAAGTATTTATGGATCGATTTCGTTCATATTTAGAAAGCTTGCTTAAAAAATAGTTTTTCTAATCATATATACAGGTATGTATTTTAAATAATCTATTTGATAGTACAAAAGCGTATATCTTAGAATGACATAAATACATATGTAAGACTGAAGCTAGCTGGCTTGAAAAGTTACTCGTAGACCACTTGTTAAGCACATAGTGTTACTAAATTGAACCATCGTTCCCATTGGGTACAAAATCGACAATCCATGATACCTTCTTAGCGAATTTTATGATATTTTGCAACACATTTTTAGTTGCCTATTCTGTTTTGAGCGAATCTCAGTTCAGCTTAAAATTTAAAAATCCTTTCTGCGACATAGTTATCTGACAAATCCTGGCCACTTATATACATATATGTCCGACCAGAATCTTATTGTCTTTACAATGTAGTTACAGAAATCATATGACTTTATTGTGGCCTTCGATATTTTGGATTCGCTTTGTTTTAACCACTTTTTCCCACCTTTTGGTAAATATCTAAGTAACATTAAATTTATTCTTTATTTTTTGATTTACCTATTATAAATTCTTATCATTTTAAAGTATAAAATTCATCAAGCGAATACGTTTGCAATTGTCAAACAGCTCATCCAAGGAAAGCTTTTACTAAAACCTGCTTTGACAGGTAAACTTTTTGAACGCTATTGCCCCAAACTCTTTAATAGTTTTTAAATTATGATAATTTCAAAAAGTTATGTAGGTTCTTACCCAACTCAAGAAAACGAGCTGCATCGCTGAAGCTATTCTGTTGGTGTATCTTAACAAATTGCTTATGAATCATCTGGTTACAGTCGGCAAAGCGGTTGCCAAGCATTTGACTTTTTCTACGTTGGCATGCGAAAATTTGCAGTTCAGTGGAAAAATTATGTAACAAACAACGCGAAAGGCACCTACTTAAATACGGTCTTTCATAAATACAGAAAAACTTGTAGACTTAAGAGCTGAAATAATTGTAAAAGCTAAGAAAGGAAGGAAAACAAACGTCATCTTGCTCACGATCCAACTGTCACACAATGTAACTACTAACTAGTTTTTCGTGTGTGGAAGACATTTATTTGATGAGAAAATATGAGCTTCCTATGCGGCATATGTAACTAAGTAAATTCGTTACACATACATATATGTATACATAAGTATATAGTATAGCAACATGTGCTTCTTAAGTATATACATATTATGTAAGCCAGTTTAAGCCCGTATGAAGATATCGCCGAAACTTTGGCAAAACCTCGTATCTCAAAACATTCTCTAACAAAAAACTCTGTATTACTCGTAACAACGAAAAATAATTTTTAAATATTTTAGATTTAGGATATTAAAGATTAAGTACTTTTTAACTAATTGAGAAAGAAATAAATCACAGTATTTTAAGGCCTATTCAGAATTAATTTTACGAGATACGAGGTTTTGCTAAACTACCGCCGATATGTACATTCACAGAAAAGAAAGTAAGCAAACGTTGAAGTACGCAAAAGCGTTATAGAAATGAAAAATAATAAAAGAAACGAAAGCGCCTTTAAAGCAGCCAAAATGTCGCAGCTGCAGTTTATATATGTACATACATACATACACTTCTATGTCTGTGTCCATATGTACGTACAAGTCATAACTCTACATACATGTAGATACAAAAAGAATTGTTTTAAGTACCTACTGCATATACATAGTTAAGTTTGCTGCCTCTCTCTGTTGTTCTAACAACAAATGTTACGTATTCGCATTGTAGTACCACTTGGTATGTTGTTAAACTGAAGTGCAGAAGGTAGAGTAGTAGTTCATCAAAATTTAAGAAATACTACATGCGTTAGCTTTTTTGCACATATTTTTATAATTATAGAATTTTTAAGCGGCCACTGTGATGTGTTTAGGGGCCCACATTCGAGATTCCCTCTTTCTTTAACGCAAACGTGTTACCTCACAGGTGGTCCCATACTAATTTAAATCGGATCATTGGATCATGAAAAAATTAAGGATAATCTTAACTTTTATATGACCATTGGAGTCGGTTTTAATTTTTGCTTAAAAATTACTTGTTTGCTTACAGTTTATGCGATTTTTTTTTTAATTTTTTTAAGTTCGCAGCAGTTTGTTTCAACTCATTCATAAGGATAAAACATATTTGGCTATTTGAAACTGTAAGGCATTTAAAGTTGCCATTTGGCTATGATTTTTAGGATGCTTTTAGGCGAATCACAGCAGCCGAATCGGCAACGGCCTCAGGCTGATATTTGCGAAAAGTTAAGATTTTGGTGATTTTATTTTTCGCTATCCTCTACATTATTTCAACGGGTAAATACTAAATATGTGCTGGCACGCGAAAGCAATAAAAATCACTGCAGAAAATTTATGGCGTGGAAAAAATCAACAATAAGAAAATTCAATTTGCCCGAGAATGAAGGTAAAATCTGGGCTGTACATTTTCGGTTGTTAATAAGAGATGTATGATACACTGGGGTCTGGGGTAATCAAAGTAGCACAATTTTTCAACTAAGACACTCTTCTAAATTATGTGTTCAATACGTACATAAAATAAATTACGGAAAGGAAAAGCAACAGCTGCTTGTAATTGCAGAGATTAAAAATCACGTGATGTTTTTACATACAAACATTGGAAATGACAAACCAAAGCAATCTTAAGCATTGCATATATATACCTGCGGTGTTTTAGCTACGAAATTACCTTAATTTTCACACAGTTGATGAAAAATTTAGCCTAAGCTAGCAAGCCTAGGCGCAATTGCTCCTTTTTCGGCTACTTTTCGCCTTATTGCAAGTGTTATGTGCAATTTTGTATATACATTTTTGTTAATATTTTATTTAGTAGCTTCTTATTTATTTATATGCATTTACGTGGCTGTTGTCCGACGTGGCACACTCATAGGCGGTGTCGATTGCAGCCCTGAACATGTGAAAAGGCCAAAGAAAATCGTTAAAGTTACTAAAACTAGGCTGTTGTTGTAGTAGCTTTCGAGCGAGGCAGTTGTTGTGGGCCGAGTTGTAAACTATAGTGCTAATGTGTACAATGCATATAAAGAAATATATAGTACGAATATACCTATAAATATGCTATTGGCATGCACTATGTATGTATGGCAAGTCACACGCCTGCTTTATGGCTAAAAGGGGTTTGTATGTATATACATACATACATATACATATATTTGTGTGCATGTTTCAGCCTTAGCATGTTTGCTTATCGATTTTTCTGTATTTTTTACGCTCTCATGCATTTGTGAATTCCTTTCGAGGTTCCTTTGATGGAGCTGACCATTACCGCAAATAATCCTTGCTTGCCCCTTAACATAGACTTCTCTTGATGGCATAAATTTGTGTAGCCGTTTACAAGGTAATATTTTTGGTTACGCCAAGTGAGGATATGTTTTTATTTTACCTTCATGCAACCACGGCGCATACTTAAATAATAATAAATAATTTTAGACGGAAACGAAATGCTCCATTCAAAGACAAACTGTGGTTATGGTAAGAATGTACGGTACGATAAATATCTGTGTGCACTTATCACAAATTTTGGACTAGCAGTTATTCCTAAGGTTGATTTATGAAATGCTGTACCTTTTCAAAAGTTATTGATTTTTGCGCGAAATATATTGTTTATACATACATAGAAGTATTGTTCATTGTTTAACATCACTATTATATTTTGAATGACCATTGCAGCTGGTTGTAGCTCCAGTGAGCTTATATGTTTAAGGGCTACATAGGTTTAAAAAAAAAAAAAAAAACGATTTTTTGTTTGTTTTATTAATAGAACAATTTAAAAAAAACTTATACCGTGCGTGCTAGCTTTCCTTAGAAGTTTTTTACATGAATGATTTCTTAAAAAAAAATAAAATAAATTGGTTTTGTCATAAATAGTTTAAGAAGACAGTATGCAAGGCGAAAGGCAATTTACACCAAAAAAGTACCTTTTTGCACAAAACTGCGCTTAAAATTAAAATTTTATTTATGTATCTAGTAATAGAAGTTTCTGATTTCAGATGAATATATCATGAATTAATGTGACAATTTCAAAGGAACTTTGTCCCGGATAATCGGGCGGGAGGTCTTAATGGCTGAATGGAAGCTTCATGAAATGCATATGTAGTTGTCAATTGTTTATTTTTGAAGCATACAAGTGTTCAAAAGTTTTAATGAAAAGTGTATTTTATTCACTACAATAATACAAGTATGATTTCTTGCCTTGTGCTGAATTTCCAATGGTCATTGAAATGACAAAAATTAATAATTGTTTTTTTTTT
>NW_023458556.1:38329772-38342617 GCF_013731165.1 Rhagoletis pomonella | reverse complement strand
ATTATTTTGGCTCAAAAGGAAACATTTTGGCTATTATATAAGCATAATTACTACAATGGTAGGAAAAAAAAACATATGACCCCTGATGATTTACACTTATTTAACGGGTTTTCATGAAATGACGGCACTTAATACGCAAACTTGCTTAATGGCGCCAATTGTTGTGTAGAGTATGTATATGTGTAGGTATGTAAATTACTGTTTTCTCACTATTGACGTCTCAGAGACCAATAAAAGCGTTGCAGAAACTTCCAGATTTTGTTTTTGTAAAAGAGGCCAAAGTAAGCACAAAAGTGGCAGGGAAAGAGAAACATTATTATTTTTTTGTATGTACTTAAGTATTTTAAATAAAATAACGCGTAGTCCAAAAAAGCGCGTGTCATACGAAGCGCACACAGAGGCACGTTCTAATACAGAATAATGGCATGGATTCGCTGAGTGAAATAGGTACAAACATATGCAGATCTGTGCCAAATAATTCATATGCGAATAGCTTATGACACAACAACAGCTTACGCAAAAAAAAATCGAAACTTTCCCACTGTCTGTACAAACACGCAAAGTTTTGCGACTTTCAAATTTGAACGCCTATGCAAAAGAAACGCAAAAACGGAAACGAGCACAAAATGCGTTAATGACAGTGTGGCATGAATAAATGTTGACACACTTCTTACATACTCAAGCAGCCGAGTATCCAAGTACTTAAACTCAAAATGAAATAAAACAGCAAACCCATTTCGCGGGGCACAATCGCAGCTTCGCAGCAATGAGATCGTCGCCTAACAAAAATTAGACTTTGTTGTTGCGGCAGCGCGTTGATTTGAATTGATTTTCGATTTTTGTAGCCTTTTTTGCTACATTTGTTTTACTCTTATTTGCACAAAAACCAAGCATTGTAAATTCATATTAAAACTAACTATTCGTACAAACACTGCCAAGTGCAAATACGCCATTCACGCCAGTGTTGTGCCACTTAAAGGCCAAATGAGTCACACATAAAAAACATGATTTGGTGGAAAATATCCGCATTACGTTCTGAAATGTAGGAATAACAAATACAAACATACATACATGTGTTTAAACAACCAACAACTTTTTGGCATGAAATGAGATTTTTTTTTTTTGGTTTTTGTGCTCATACAAAACAGGCACGCATACTTTGCGCTGCTTATATGCGACGAGAATCCTGGAAAACGGCATAGAAAACACAAAAAAAAAAAAACCTGCAGACGCTTAAATTTTTTGCGCTTTCTTTACTTTTTTCTTTTTTACTTTGTAACGATTTAACGATTTTCCCATGCGTTGTAACGCCAATTTTATGAGCACGAGCTGCGTTTTTTATTGCTATAATTATGCCGAAATATTTTTTAAAACACTAAATTTGTTTATTTTGCTATTTATAGGCGTTTTTGATAGAAAAGCGTGGATTTTGAAATTATTGCTTATTTTTTCGTAGAAATTTTTTGATTGCTATTTTTTATTTTGTTACTTTCTTGTATTAGTTGTAGTTGGTTAAATTTTCAAGTCACACAATTTTAATTAGATTTTCTAAACTTTTACACTTTACCAGCGTACATATTTATTAAATTTATATTCATTAATTATATTATTTAAAATTTAAATCACAAAAATCACTGTCTACGTTGCTGCTGTACGACGCCGCCACAACGTCTGACACACAAAACACGTAACACCGCAATGAGGCAGCGACAAGGCAATAGTCACAGGCACAGTCACAGTTGGCTCGGGCCAGTCCGCCAAACAGTCTCTGTCTCTGCAGAAGTATGTAGCAGAGGCAATAGCCGTGAAAGGGCCAAATAGAAGGAAAGTGGAAAAACAGAAAACGCCGAATAGCGAACAGCAAAGCACAACACAGCAGCAAACCGCATGCCAAAAACACTCACACATACACATACACACACACGCATAAGCAAGCAAATATCACGGCAGTCGGTCACATTGCATACGAACGTCAACACTAATATAATCGAAAACGCAGGCAAGCGGTCGCCTGAAAGGCGGCCAAGTTAAATGTCTACATACATACATACGCGGGCAGGCAAGTACTTACATATGTACATATGTATGTAGCTCCTTAGTCGGTTAGTAGTGTTGGTTGGATGCATCAGCGTGCACGTGTTTTTGCACTTACTTGCTGTTGTTGCACACGTGCGCGCGCATGCCGTGGAATGAAGCAAAAGAGCGCGAGAAAAGCAAAGGAGAGAGTGCTTAAAAAGAATTCGCAAAAAGAAAACAACAAAAACCAAACCGAAAGTAAAAGTAAAAGCAAAGGCGAATAAGAGAAAGACAGTGCAAATGTAGAGCAGTGGAGAGTGCAAGAGCTAGCAAAATACGAATTACGTAGCAGAATGTTGAATAGCGGGCAAGTGTGTTGAATTCGAATGAGTGTAGACAATACCCAGCAAAAAATCCGATTACCATAGAAATTAAAATGGAATCGAATTAGGCGATGGGAATCGCTTACCCTTTCGCTTAAAGCACGCATTATTTTAACATGCCAACACATGCCATTGGCCGTAATCCCTTATCCGCAGCATTACATTCGAACGAAGGGAGAACGTAGGGATAAACAGAATTCAGGGAAGCGAACAAAGAATGCCTTACAGAGAAACTAATGTAGAATGCCTAGATAAGTACATACTAATGTATATTAAATTCTAAACAGAAAATACAGATTGTCTCAAAAGATTATAATTAATTAAAATTTTTATAAATCAGTTTTTTATACATACATATGTATGTATTTAGGTATTTAGATCTTACTTAAAAATAGGTAAGCACATAGATACATATTTAATTAATCTGAAAGTTGTACTTCCTCACTCATGTATGTACTGCACTTCATTGACTGACTTCAACTTCGTTGTAAATTAAACATAGCAAAACATGATTTTTATGTGATGAAATTTTGCACAGAAAGTAACGGTAGAAAAGAATTTTTGGGTATGCACTCCATTTATCAGCTGACTACGGTGAAGCATTCTACTTTAAATTCCCCGTAATTAATCAAAGCAGCAAAATTAATAAAATATTGTAGAACATTATGCTCTGCATTACCGACAATGCCTCAAATAAGTGAAAAAAAAATAGAAGACATCATAGGCAATGCGTTCTAGAACACATTACCACTAAAAGCGATTACCGGTTTCGATTTTTTGCTGGGTACAAGCTCACCTACTTATACATATACATATATATAAGAAAATGGGTAACATTTTGCGGCAATTGGGCCTACAACCGGTAGCTAACAGAAGCCTGTTTTCTACTGCAAAGGAAGTGGTAAGGGAAATGTGGGCAACGGCTGTGCTGCATTACAGATTTCTACACTCATACATATGTATGTACATATGTTTGCCATTTTGTCATATTGTTGTTGCCACATTTTGCCACGTGGGAATTGGCATATGCCGTCCATGTCCATGTTCGAATAGCAAAATAATAACTATTTAGTATATACTGACATGTTTACTTAATAATGCACACATACATTTGTACATATCTGCTAAATTTGTTGCCGCTGAGGGAGCGCAGAGCCATCGGATTATACTAAATAAATGAATGTAGATATTATAATAGGTGCACTAATATGCAACGTAAAAGCATTTATTGCCATGAGCTGCTAGTTAAACCTTGATTATTAGCAGGTTTATTACACATTACACTAAGTCACTTTACAAATAAATGAAAATATGCAGTTATGTATAGCCGCATGTGCATTAATAGCTAAAAATATATACGTTACTCATACGCACTGGCGTCCGGGAATTATATCAGATTTATTTTAGTTTTAAAAGCTTGTTGCGTATGTAATAAGTTAAGTGAATGTGATTATTCAGTCAGTTATAGCATTTGAATATTAATTTCTAGATTCCCTTACATGCTTGATGGTAATGTAAGTCGTAAGAAACTGAGTTGACTAAATTTTATAGACATTACACAGCTTGCTTCTACTATACTGCCTAAGCTAGTTTGGCCGAGTTCAACAGAGCTCGCCAGTCGTTTCTCTTCTGTGTCAACTGAAGCCAATTTGGAATTCCAAGTCTTTCTCCACTTGAAGCATCGGAGTCCATTCGAATGACATGGCCAAGTCAGCTCGTATAAGTATTTGTCTTCGTATTCATACTTGACATTGTATATAGTAATGTTAGTATTAAAAATTTGGATGCAAATAATAATGGTAATGGTAATTGGAATGTTAATGGTAATTCTAATAGTAATTATAATGGCAATGGTAGTAGTAATGGTACTTGTATTAGTATTCCTGACTTCATCTTCATCTACGTATTCGTATTTGTGTTTATTTAAGTCTTCGAGTCCGCATTCGACTTCAGGTTCATGCTCATCTTCGCCTTCGTATTCAATCTCGCATTCGTGTTAGTCCTTGTATTCATCTTCGCGTTCCTCTATATGTTCGTCTTCGCGTTGGCCTTCGTGTCGGAGTTTGTCTTGGTATTTGTGTATGTCATTTTGTTCTTTTTCGTATTTGCATTCGGCTTGGTATTCGTCTTTCTTTGGTCTTCGTACTCATCTTAGTAAATAACAAGTAAATTTAGCAAAAAAAACCGATTTCAATTCTCATTTAAAAATATAAGATTATCGTTAATTTCTTCATGATGCCATGGTCAGATTTAAACCAAGATAGTATGGGACCACCTGTGAGATAACACCTTTCTTCTAAACAAGAATTATAGAAATCGGTTAACGTAAAAAAACATTCCATCGAATTGATAACCTTCTCCATTTTGTGAAGTCGGTT
Organism: Rhagoletis pomonella; assembly: GCF_013731165.1. Lineage (NCBI taxonomy): Eukaryota > Metazoa > Arthropoda > Insecta > Diptera > Tephritidae > Rhagoletis > Rhagoletis pomonella. The sequence goes on along the minus strand of NW_023458556.1, from coordinate 38,337,840 downwards.
AAAAAAATACCAACTTTTTCTATCAGTTTATCCTTTAGAACAGAGGTTCCCAAAATTTTTTTCCCCGTAGACCCCCTTTGACCTTACAAAAAATGTGAAGACTAGCTCTAACGATGTAAATTTGCATCGCGGGTAAGTTTCAAAACTAAATTCGGAGTGGCAAAAATAAAAATAACATATTTTCTTGTGTTCTTTTTATTAAGAAAATGTGATTAAATACTTCCAAGTTTAGAAAACAGTGCTCGTAAAGCGATCAAATACTCTCTCGCTCTGAGGAGTTATATTTTTTAAGAGAACTTCGAGCGCTAGCGTTATTTGCATTCTCTTCACCATAACTTCCTCACATGTTCGACTCACTCATGAATTTGCACGTGGCTTATTCGTAGAATAGTATGTTTGTGTTGATGCCATAATTTTTATTTTTATCGCTCCGAGTTTTAAAGAGATGCGAATGCCTGGTTTGAGCCAGTTCTGGTCAAATGGTTAGATGTCTCATTACCAGATACTCCCAAGTGACCTGGTACTAAGAGTAAAGCAAGATCGTTATGTTTACCAACATAAAATAATATCATGAGTCGATACTTGCATTGCCGAACTAGTTTGGAGGTACTTAGATAGAGGGCTGGCCAATGCCTTAAGTGCAGCCTGGCTGTCACTTCAGATATGTAGACTCCTTCCCCTCTACCTATTTTCCACCAAGTTGTCCATGGCTTTGAGGATTGAAAATACCTCATACTGGAAGACTGGGGTATATTCACCAAGAGAAAAGTGAAGCTTATTCCCATTAACTTCGAAAAAGACCCCAGATCTTGACCCAGAGTCAGTTTTGAAGCCATCAGTGAAGATTCGACAATGTATGAGTGGGGGATCAGTGCTGAATTAAACCAGCGCTCAGCGTCAGGGAACTCAACATTACAGAATCTCTTTAACAAAGGTAATGGTGGCGTACTATTCTATAGCATGGACACAAGTGTGGCCTTTAAGGCTTCCCCACGTAAGAAGACACAATGTGACGGTAAGTGTAGCAGTGCGTCAAGAGCACTACACACCACTCAAAAACAAAAAAAGTTAAATAAAGAGGATATCAAGCAACCATTTTGGTTCTTTACTATCGATAAATTTTCGTGGACCCCCACTTACAACTCTTGGACCACCATATTTTTTTCACGCCAACGTAGACCCCTGTCGAGTCTCCCGTGGACCCCTGCGGGTACACCTGGACCACTTTGGGAATCACTGCTTTAGAACAATGCCGGCCACACAAATACTAAAGCATTTAAATAAGTGTGCGTGTCAAGCTTGTGAGAAGCGAAACCATAAATTACAATGTGCATATTTTGGCCGGCATTGCTTTAGAACGTTCGATTTCTGGCCAATTTATGTTAAACTAATAAAATCAAAAATGAAAGTTATATCAGCAAAATCTAAGTTGCGCTATAAAGCCTAAAAATTTACCCAAAATTTCCCGCCATTTTTTTCTCATTTTTTTTAATGCCGCACCTTTAAGAAAATCGCTTCATTACAACTAAATAATCTGAGTGTGATATCGTATGGAATTTCCAAACAGAAATTAAAAGAAAAATTATTCCTCAAATGATATACTATACATATATGTATGTACGTACCTACCTACCTGAAACCATTCTGGGTAGTAAGTATATGCTGATAACTAGCTTCAGGATTGACCATAAGGATCAATTGATATTTCGATATCCAGCTGATTTTTGATCCTTTTTTACCCAATAACAGCATGCGGTGAACTTTGAAAAATAATTTGATTCAACAATTGAACTTAAAAACAAAATTTAATGCGTTTCTGGTTTTTTTAACAATTGAAATGGATTCCTTGATACAAGAATTGCAAAACTATGTATTTAAAACTTTTTAAAAGTTGCATTGCAGACTGGTTTCTGCTCAAAAAAAGATAATATTTCAAATCTTCTATATATGAAGGTAATTCTAAAAAACGAGGTAATTATTCTATCCGACGAGAAATTTTTCCTCATTCTCCATCTCAAAAGCTTTAAAATAGGGTTACACTTATGTATTTCGCCCTCTATTCTCGTTCTGGAGATAATTAATTTTGTCTTCTTTTTTCAAAATTAGAACACAGTGCGGCGTTTCCGTACGAATCGAATATAGCTCTCTCCTACCAAATCGCACATATAATACTATACAGAATTATTTCAAAATTATTTCAATTCATACAGTTGGTATACGAAAAGACGGGTAGAAAGACACAAATTTTGCCATTTTTGGGAAGTTAAGTCATCTGTTAGGCTGAATATATTCTACTCATTAAGCTTATTAATTACATTATTAAATCCCCAAAAACGCAAATTTTGAATTACGTCACGACATTTGAATGGGTGTTTTAAGAAGCTCAGATTAAAAAAAAAAATCTTTGATGACTTTGTTAAGCTCATTCAAGCTGAGTGCTCTTTAAACATAACTGCGCCTTCATGCCATTGAAAACTTGAACTTTTCATCTGTCGAGTAACAGTAAACTGCATATCTGCATTCATGGTTTACCAATCCAGCGAAGCTTTCTGTAATGCAGCAGCAACTTTTCGGATGCTGCAATTATAAACTTTTGCGCACGCTGCAGTGTACAGATGTGTAATATGCAGCTTTCAATATTTAATGTGCAGCTGTTAAGTGTTTAATTTAGGCGCAGACCCCAAAACCAACAATGTTTCACAGGGTGCTTGCATTGCTGCAATTGAAATATTTAGTAGGTGTCAAGGAAGCAATCATGTATTGGATAAATCTTTTTTAACACTTGTTTAAATTTTAGCAATCAAATTTAGGTGACAGACAATAACATTTAATAATGCTGCTCAGAAGGTTGCATTTTCTTAAAATAAATATTGTGTAGATTTTAGTCAATTGCCACAGAAGAGAAACGACTGGCATGCTGTTTTGGACTCTGCCAAAATCGCTTACGCGGTTACAGCGCCAATAAAGAAAACGGGTTTAGTTTTAAAGCTGCAGCTGAGTAACAGACTTTTTATAAATTAAAATTCACTTACTTTCTTTTTGTTCAGTTTTCCAATATCTTTGCTAGCCCTTCAATTCACATTTAAATGCTCTTAATAATTTTTGTATAACTGCTGAAAATTAAGACATAAATTTATCGCTGATTACAGGCTGCGCTTTTGGTTATGTGCAAAGCGAACTTACTCGTGCATGCAAACATTAATTAGAGTGAGGAAGCAAAACGGCGCTCTTAGAGCGATTCAATTAATGGATTTCAGATCAATTAGTTGGCGTACTCAATTGCTTAAAAAAAACTGCAGTGTGTATTGTGTATTTTGTGGAAAGTGATGCATTTACGTATAAAGATAGATGTATTTTTTTAATTCACCTTTACTGTTCATAAAATTAAAAGTTTTAGTAAGCGCTGATTTTTTTTCCTAAGTAGCGTAATAACACATGCCAAAAAAAGTTAAACAACGATAAAGATATTAGATTGGCTGCAGTTTTCGAGCAAATTAGGTTTAAAGTGTCCGAAAGCACAAAAAACAAGAGTTAAAAACAAACGAAAATCGTGCGCACTGGTCAAAAAATCTGTTTCGAATTGCTTTCAGTGTTCGGACCATAATTTTTGGATTTTGAGTATTAAATGACAGTACTTAGGCTTTCATATCTTCTCACACAGAGAGATATATTGCATCAATTTATTTTTTTACAGAGGCTCGAAGATGTCCTAAAACGGGGTTTTGGGCTCGTTTAAATCTCAGTTGCTCGAAAACAAGAGCCAATCAAAAATCTTTACGACCGGATTCGGATTCTACGGGAAAACTCCTATAAGAATCGACTACAATATTTTACTCAACAGAATTTTGCTGGGCAGTGTCAGTAAACTTGATATTTATGCAAGACATTGTTGTCACTCATACGCCACGGCCAACGGATACGATGCTAAGGCTACGGTTCACCAGACTTATTTAAGGCCAGTATGCAGCTCTTATGAAAAGCAAAAACTCTATATAAAATGGCAGTACGTAGTTCTTAAGAAATTTACTACGCTTTCTACTACGGTTTTCTAAAGCTTTTTGTGAAAAAAAAGCACAAGGCAACCCACGCTTGCAACAGAAATATATATATGCCCTTTCCATTAGTTCTTGAGGAACGAGTGAGGCATCAGGCTGGTAAAGTATCAGATGTCAAAATTCCATGAAAACACACACGAAATAATGGCAATTTTTTTCTTGACCGTTTTCTTGAGAGCTGCATTCTGGCCTTTAAGTGGATATAAATTTAAATTAAATTTTTTTAATACTCAATTAAATTTCTTCATTTTCAATAAGCTTTTTATTTAAGTGAGTTGAAATATGGCATCACCGTGCTAAAAGTGGTAGTAAAAGTAGGTATGCAATATTGTAGACCGAAAATGGAAAACTCACGGACCAATAGAAATATAATATAATGTCTTATTTATGAGTCTCCATGTCGCTCTCGTCCAATTGCTTTAAACCATATTTTATTTTCCGCGATGCTTGCAGAATGAATTTGATTTGTGTATATTGATTTAAATTGACTGGTGAAGCAAAAATTTCGAAAACCATAATAATTTCCACTTAAATTGAATACACTGTACGAAAGCAGAAAAAAAAAGAAAATTAATATACTCGCAGAACTGGGTACCAAATAAGGTAAAATTGTGTGTTGATGTTGGTTTTTGAGAACGAAAAATGACACTGAAGATGGCACAATGCCGAAACCGGTTTGTCTGCAAACAAAACTTGACAAGGGATGACGGAAATTCGTTCCAAAATAAATAAAATTGTGTGTTAAGTTTTTTTTCTTTAACGTCAGAGTTTTGCTCAAAAGGACTTTGAAATGTATGATTTATTAAAAAAAATTGTTTAAAAATTCAGCACAATGAGGAACATAAATATGGGCGTGAAAAGGAAAAATTCTCTAGAATTGAAACAGATTAAATTTTTTGGGGCACAGGAAAAAATGGGTATTGAAAAGTCCCCATCCATCCCAAATCTACTTGATTTATTACCGGTCGGCCTATGCAACTCCCATGCCATGGCGTATGATTGACAACAATGGCTATTATCAATATTAACATTTAGAGATATGTAGTCGCTTTAACTTTTCTGTTTATTAATTTATTGTTACGGTTCGAAAGCAAAGTTGTATCTAGGGATATTTGAATTTATTAGACTAAAGATGTACTCTTAGCTGTCAGGTTCTTAAGGATATATCCCACTTTAAACTTGCATCATACCTAAAAATATTAGGAAGAAATTTCGAATTGCCGTTTTTAGAAACTGGCCTAGAACGAAAATTTGTATGACTCTAAATTCTCTCAAAATAATCTTTCTAACTAGGGAATTTTTTCGCTAACCAGTTTAGTGCACATCATCGAAATGATAGTGGAAGCCTCTCCTTATATGCGCAAACTATTTAAATCACTGCAAAAGGAACACATGCAATGCCTTGGGCAGCCATTTTTTGATTCAATTAATTTCCTCTAAAATTTCCTGTAAAATCGGCTCATGTAATGTGGTGATGAGATCAGCCTTCGAAGCATTGGCTAAAGGTTTTATCAATCGATTTGCCTAAGCCCATAAATATTTGGCGCTTACACATTTTCTAGTGCTTGGCCGAGGTTTGCTTTGGAGAATTACAATCAGGGGTTTGCCATTGCCTGCACAGGGGTGACCGCTATAAGAAAAACACTTTTTTATTTGGCTAAAACCAAAAAATCCACCACAGACCAGTTATTTACCATCCGCTCGAACTTTTAAAAGTCTTGCGACTGGCCGTTAGCCCCGCTATATTTTTCTTAATTTCTTTAAAAGTTCCACTGTTGTTTTATTTGCCATAATGCGACCTTATTTTCCTAACATTTTTTCAGTGTTGAAGGTTGTCCCACCGTGCATCTGATGAGTCTGAGTGGACAGTTTGTTGCCTCTGCATCGAATTCATCATTTTCGTATAGGTTCCTATACCGGTAAATAAGTTGAGAGAAATATGAATCTATTTACTTGGCCGTCGAGCTTAACGTGCACTCTGACTATTTTAGACTTAGTTGTCGGTGGGGCAAGTGCCAGAAGAAATTGTATGCTTTGTGTAGCCCCTTGAAATTTTTTTCCCTAAGCTCTGCAAGATCCTCTCGATTCCCAGTACTTGAGCGTGGAAAGTGCTAGAAAGGTTCGGTAGTCTGAAAGAGAGAAAGAGATACTCAACATCTCAGGGAATATACCGCACCCCCATTTTATTTATTTATTTTGATCCATTACTATGTATTTCAGTGGAATCCTCTTCAAATATTCTGTCCCTGCTCTAATCCATAACAGAAGGTGACTTCACCCGAAAGTGTTTCCTGAAATCCATCGTAGGACTTAGTAGGAATTTCCAGTTGGCGTCAGCTGGCACATAGGATAAACTGCTTTGTTAAACTCAGCGAAATTAGCTTAAGCGAAATTCAAAAAATGATATCTAAGTACAAACAGCTTGGAAAAGTCTAATAAAAATTGCTTTACCATAATAAAAAGCAGTCGTTGTAAAAAGTGCGTGCATTTGTTGAGAATGAATGCAGCTGATTGTTGACAGGCAGACATTACCGATGCACCTGTACAGCGGCGCGGTAATTCCTGTGTCCTTGTCCGTGTGCCTGTGTGTGAGCGTGATTTTAACTGCGTTTTTTAGCTGCTCGACAGCAGACATATTGTCCTACACTTGTTTATTGTCGTTTGCTATTTTCCTGAATTCCTTTGGGTATACGCTTTTGAATTTTATTTAATACCTTTTTCACTCCTTTTATGTTCCTTAATTTTTTTTGCCTTTAGTTTAGTTTGTGAGTATACCTAGCGGCTGTTTTGGGACATAGTTTCCTCATTTCTGTTTTGTAAAAGTGCAATAACAAATTGTTGAAGCCTACAACGCGAACAAAAGCAGCTGTAGAGAAGGAAAAAAATCCGCGCATAACAAGTAATAACAGGGATGCATTATCGTTGAAGAAAAAAGATGCAGCACTCGCATTCTCGCGGTTTCATGTAATAGTAGTTGACGCATGTACATACATACATACATGTGTAGTTAGTATGTAGTAGTGTGGCAAAGAATTACATACATATGTATGCAAGTGTATCCACCAGCTGGGTAATGGCATTTTCGCGTCTACTTTCGCCCCTTAATGGCAAAAGTATGTTTGGTAAGTAGAGTACACACTTCCAAAAACTGTTATAAACTTATAAGTAGGTACATATATACATATGTATTCAAAGGTTTGTGTGTAGAGCGTAGCGAAATTACGAAATTTTAAACAGAGACTGAAGAAAAAAGTAATTCTCCGGCCATGTTCTCAATCACTGTGGGTGCAGTGGCAAACGCTTTGCAGAATAGTTCGTTGGCTGCCAACGGAATTCGCGAAGGTTGGCGGTAAGAGGCGGAAAAAACTATGGACTGCATTAACCAACAAATAAAACTAGAAAAGTAAGGGATGCAAGCGTTCCCAGCGTTAAAGTAGAGTAGGAGGGTTCAGTGCGCCGAGTTTGCGCTCATTTGGCTTGAATTCAAAGGCATTGCACTGCTGTTGTTACTTTCGCACTTCGTTGCCAATTGCGAGTATGGTTGGGTTAATTAAAATGTGTAGTTAATTTTTTGAGCAGAGCGAGAATGATAAGTTTTTTTGTCATTTTTTTAAATTTAGTTAGTTGTTTATACGTAAGTAAATATTATATTTGCCTACGCTTAGTTGTCGGGATATGCAATTTTTCGTATATGAATTGGTCTTAGTTTTTAAATTTGTTGCCAAATTTTTGTTATGTAGAAAATCGGGTTGATTTTTTAATAATTTTTTTTTACGGAAGGTGTTGGGCATTTTCTTCCATATAAAGTATGCTCGACAATTTATTTTATATGGAAAAAAATGCCTATCACCTCCAGCAAAAAAAAAACAGAAATATTAAAAATCAACGCAATTTTCTAGCGTCTTGAAATTTGCGCTTTATTCTACTAAAATTTATAAGTCATATTTATGAACCAATTTTCGTAGACCAAAAATAACTGTTAAATATATCAATATTTTTATATTTAGATCATT
>NW_023458556.1:38292835-38314772 GCF_013731165.1 Rhagoletis pomonella | reverse complement strand
ACTGTATGTATTCCTTATTGTAGTAGATCAGAGTGATTTAACTCTTTCAAGAGTCCTTATTAGAACTTTGAGATACTTTTTGCAAGTCTTCTTTCCTAATTAGCTAAATTAAGAAGCCACCAAATTGGCGCTCGCTCAAATCTCCTCCACCTCAATCAGTATGTAAGAATGTGCATATCAAAGCATTTTAATCAGCCTCAGCAAACAGCTTACATTACTCTTAAGTAACATAGTTTTTTTTCTCTCTAAAATACGCTGAAAATGCAAAAACGACAACAAAGCTTTGTAGAAGAATTGCGCGAGGTACTATACATATATGTATTGTGTCACTCTTCCAAAGAAACTTTTCAATTCAACATGACTGCGGTTTGGCATACGACGCGTAGATGTTATACATTTTTAATTTTCCATTAACGTTCATTAAATTTGAAATTTAAATAGATTAAACACGACAAAGAAAAAAAACATTACGCGAAGCGCACGAGATGCAGCGCTGAACAAAAGAAAATAATTACCTTTTATATTAACGAAGGAAACTCCTTGGGAAAAATTCGCTGCAACTCAGTTGATCCTGTGGCACTGCAAAAGGCAAAAGGCGCTGAACTTTGTTTTAATAGCACGAACTGGCAATGTGTTCTACAGCTGCAGGCGGTTTGAAAAATCCAATAATGGCATTCAAAAAAACCTTTGCAAAGCGCACACACTTGCACATTGTTTTTTTTACCTCCCTTTTATTAGCTCGGGATGTAACTATGTAATATTGATGCGCCTAAAAGATGCAGCGATTTCTATTCTCAAGTCACATACCTGATGACAGTACGAATGGAAATTATAATAGCGAGGTTTTAGGTTTTTAAACTATAATTTTATTTGTTTGGATGCTAAATGGCTGACCTGACCACTGCTCTTACATACATAAGTGTACTATGTATAGGAAAGTCTTCACTTCATTGTAGGAGACATAACAATTTTATAATTTGGACGGGAAAATAACACATTCTTGCCAACTCCCTTTTTGTTTAATTTTACATACACACACACATAGTTGTCCGGGCTTTTGGCAAACTATTACCGAAAAATATATCAAAAAATTACAGCCACAGCAATACTCACTATCACTTTTTCGGCTATCGGATATCAGCGCGTCTACACGCCAACGAAATGCGTCCGAAAATGGCGGCGACGCAACTAAATCAACTCTAAATGCTCAGCGTGCAGTCAGCGAAAAGCAAAATAAGTGAAAGCAGAAGTGAAAATGTAAAGAGTAAAGGCAGAAATGGAAAAGGACACGTGCACCAGGTCTACTGTTCCTGTCTGTCTGTGGGGGTGTTTGCAGTGTTACTGCAATGTAACAGTGTGGGAATATTTGCTGGCTTGTGTGTGTGTGTGTGTGTGTGTACGTGCCTGCTGCCGCAAAACGTCATGTTGTCAGCCGCCAACAGACATCATAAATTACTATGAAATGTCAGGCGCGTAAAAGCGACAACGGTACACAGACACAGAAACACACAGACACACTGAAACTACACAACTGCATTGTTGGCCCTTTACCATTGCACTTCTTCTACTGAGCATGTGTCCATGTGTATCTGCTGCTTCTTCTTCTTCTTCTTGTTTTTTTTTTCATTGCATTCGCTCCAATTCGTATATTCGCATTTCTATTTGTTCTTATACACTTGACATTCGTTGTAGCATCCTTTTCATCTTTTATTTCACAACACATATTCAGTTGGCAAGCATGAATGCGTTGAAATAAAAGTAAGAGATTTCGAATGCGCTGCCACATATAAATATAAACGAAAATAGCCATAGGATCAAATAAACTCAATTGGAAAGAAATTATAGTAAAATATCAAAACTCTGAGTCAAGTATGTATTTTTTATAAGTTGTCCTCATTACCGTTGAATGCGCGCCCAAATGTCTGAGGATGTTTTACTCCATATACATGTATGTATTTGTATGTACGTATGCGTGTTATTGTGCCTTAGATATAATCTATTTGGTTTGCTCGTAGATATTTATTACAGGACGTTATATACTTTCAAATAACAGTAGTTTGCTGAAGCAGATATGTTACGAAAAGAGCTTTCTGTTAATTTTGTTGCGAGTGTGAAAGCTTTTTTATCCTCTCAGCTTTTACTGGCCATATTTTTTAGCAACAGGGGGTTTAAATGCAGTGAGTAATTGAAACGGGTCATTTCCAAACAAAGTGCTATTTTTTGTACTATTTTTTTTATGGTGGTAAAAACAAACAAATCAAATGATAAGCCACCAACAAAGCTGTTTTTTGATTATTGTAAGCCGTTTTGTTTTCTTTTGCGGACGGTATTTCCTCGATATATTTTACCTACTCCATATAAAAATATTTGTCCCCGCTCAGGTTATTCGATAATCAATAAGAGAAAAAGTTTAAACAAAGAAACAATAAAAAAGGCGTAACTCTTTGTGAATGACCACTTTAACTTTTATTGTTTTACGATATTTTTGGCAGAAAAATTTGATCAGCATAAGCGTGACTTTCTATTATAATATTGTAGTTGTTTTGCTTGCGTGAGTGCATTGCAGTTAAGTAGCGCAATAAGTTGTTGATCGAATGACATATGAAATAACTTAGATAATAAAAGCAATTATTTTGTGTTCTTAAGTAAATTTATCATTGCACCATGGTAAGTAGGGCTAAATATTACCGGAATGTCACATAGTTTTTTATGCAAAAAACATTAAAAAGAAGATACTAATTACCAATGTCTGTTTATTGCTTAAGGAGTTTCAATGATTTCCCTGTTTTTATATTTTCGTCAAACAAAACTCTTACAAAAACCCCCAAAGAGGTGAAATAAAAGTGAAAAACGATTTTTTCTTTAAATAGCTTATTTAAAAAAAAAATGTGTTCAAATGGCATATATGGGAAGTTTTCGCCGAAGAAAGATTAAACAAAAAGCCTGCCTCCCAAGAAAAAACCCCATGTTAATGTCATGAAGAAGGCGGAAAAAAGTTCAACATTAGCTTATGTGAGAAATGAGGTTCAAAGTGATATGTAAATATTTAAAAAGCATGCATTTAATTTTAAAAATCAATACAATGCTTATCGGTTAGTATACTTTTTCGCAGAGTTTCTAAATTTAATTAATCCTTTAACTTACTTTTAAAAAAGTGACATTCCGGAAATTATTTAAAAAAAATGCAAAAATATGAAAGATATGAATTTTTGAAGAGCCTGAAAGCAATTTCGTATTCTGCACAAATTTTCACGCCAGTAAACGATTTCAGAGGATAAATTTATCAATCTTAAAAAAAATATCAAAAAAAACCTTTGTTTGGAAATGGCCCATTTTTGAACATTCTATGAAGAATTCTGTTCAAATCATGGATAGTATACATACATGCATACCCGTATGACCATTGGGGTGATCCAAAATAATTAAAGTCAGAGTTTTAATGCTCTCACCTTCTAAACCTGTTCTATATGAAAAAACAATACCACTATTCTTATTTTGAGATAAAAAAATATCTAGAGATCCCTCAAAGCGCTCAAAATTTTCCATGTATTTTATAAGCAGAAAAAACTGTTTTTTGTAGAAATGGTATAGAAGGTTTGAAAATAAATATTTTTCGATCTGAAAACTATATTTCTCTTCAGAAGACTTGCGGTAATAATACCCCATGGCTTATTTTACCATTTTTTTTAATTAACTACATTTTATAAGGCCCCCTAAAAACTCAAAAACATGCAATGGGCGCCCCATCAAAAATCGGTGGTAATAAAAAATTTCAAAATAAACAGTTATTTATTATTACTGGAAGCCTTCTGAAGAAAACTAAAGTTTTCCGATCGAAACACATGCATTTTGGACAACCTTAATGTACACAGCAAGGTGTCAAAAACGTTTTTTTGCAAAAATTTAAATTTTATTGCGGTTTCCGATAGAATACCTATCCGGTAAAGGTGTTTGTTTAAGGCAACAACCCTTTAGAAATAAGCTGGTCAGTTTTTAGACTATAGCTCACAAAACTCAGATTTTATTATGCGCTTCAGCAGAATATCCCTTTGTTAACAACATTTGTTCCATTAACATTTGTTCAATTAAAGAATCTGTCAGAAATGGACGTGGCTATTTTAGGATTAAAGTTAAAAAACTTATAGCCTTATTAATAAAAAATAAAGTTGCTTTACAAAAGGTCTTTAAATTGAAAAATGTATAAAAACGTCAATTTATAAAGCATTTTAAACCTACTTTATTTTTTTATGAATAAGGCCATTCGATTTTACTGTGGGTTTCGCCAGGAATATCTATTCACTAACAAAGTTTGTTCCGGCATCTTTTTTTCTTTCGAGTATTTTCTCTGTCTTGACAATGACTAATAGCCCGTTTCACGAAAGCATTTTAAGTGAAAAATGTTTTATTTATTTGAGCTTAATTTGGAAACGGACAGTAAGTCTTGTGCATATGCAGTTACATGATAAATTTACATGAAGTTCAATGTACTAGCTAGATACTACTTACATGATTTCTTTAGTTAAAAAAGTTCTACTCGACTTACGACCTATATATCTACCTTTATGTTTTCTTTACAAGTTTACAAGTCCTGAGATAAAAGCTCACTTACAGCTTTTCTACAAATTTTTCACGCTTCTACCAATTACTTACTTCTCATTAATTTGCTCCTCTGTGCTTTCTCTCATTTCGTTGCACTGCTCTCTTTGGCTGGTCAAAGCACATGTCACACTCAAACAGTCAATTGTAAAAAGTAACGATTTTGCAACTTGTGCAGCGTAAGCAGCCACAAAGCTCAAGCCGTCAACGTCACAAAGCCCTGCGACAACATTTTTTAGCTTGACTAACGCATAGAATGACAAGCGGCTTATGGGTCAACTTTAGCTCAGAAAACGAACGTTATTATGCCAGACAACTACGCAAATCTGGTGATGCAACAGCGCGTTTATAATTGGCATTTCTTGCTAACTGTCTACATTCTTTTAGCCTTTTAGTCTCTCGTAGTACGTCAATATTGTGGAGCAAATATTTCAGGAATTTTTAGTTTGTAAATAGTGATTGTTATGAATTTCACTTAGAGCATTTCGCATTTTGTTCGTTCGCATTCAGTCTTGGATGTTTTATTTTTATACTCACTTAAATTCAACGTTGGCCATTAAATTTGCATATACTGTGCATATTTGTGTTGTTGTTTCCTTAATGACAACAGCCACAAAAGTGAACGAAAACAAATAGAAGCACGAGAGTTGACACTGAAATACGTATATGCTACATCTGTCGGCAAGCTTGCACTACCTAGCCTGCGAAAAATCCGAAAATCGATCCGAAAAAGGAAAAAAAGTGGATGAAGTGCGGATTTTTGTCAGTTTGCCGATTACATTTTCGTATACTTTGACGATCCGTTTTCCCCCTAAAGTTTGCGGCAGAAACGTATGTACAGACAAGTACTGAAAATTGTTTATGGAACGGATACTTTTTTGGGCTGTTTTTCTGAAATTTGTGTGATTGAATCTTTCGTTCGTTTCTTTTGGACTTCACAGATACTGTTTCGAACACGGCACCTTCTGGAAACTAACAAATAGCGGCACGTTCCTCTGAACGCTCAGCCACTGCCGACAACGCGTGCATGCTTTCAAATGTTTAACTTGAACAAATAAAATACAATTATTACATTCAAATAACATAATCATTTTTGAACGTTTCGTACGTTTTCCGGATACGAAAATGAATGATAACTGTGGTCGTTTTCTATTCGTTTCCGGATACGGAAAATTGTACTACACTACACTCTCGATAAATTTACATCTCTGCTGGCTGGGTAGTCATACATTTACATACTGATACATACATACATATTTACATAGATGCACATGTACCTGTCTCGCGTTTGGTGAAAGAATGTCATATTTCAAAAACTTTTAAATTTCAGAAATCGGCTTTAGAGTAAGTGGTTAGAGGCTTCGAAATGTTGATTTGGTTGCTTACTTTGAAATTGGTCAAAGGTTGTATTTTTTTATTTAACTGGATCACAAATTTGGGTCTTTCTTGTTTTAAAGGATAAGCTTTCGAGATATTTTGAATTTATAATTTTTCGGCTTAAACAAAAATGGTTCTACTTAATCACGTTTATTTTACGAACTAGTTAAACAATCTTAATACGAAAATTTTTATTTATCCATCAATTTTCTTCATTGGTAGCTGGATTTTAAAAGAATAGGCTTTAACACAAATGAAAAAAAAATTACACAGAAGGGTCGTTCCATTGAAAAGAGGAAAACGACATAAACTTAAATTGTCCCAAATTATCTCTATTTCAGTAGCAACCTCTTTTTAAATTACTACATTTCATTATCCTGTGGGAAAATATTAAAAAAAGCAAAATTAGTTATAGTTTTTGTCTATGGAAACTTTTATTTTATGCATAATTACTTTGACACTAGTCACAAGGAGATGTCCCACCAGCCATAAATTTAAATATTTCTTAATATTTCTATGAAGATTATATAAACCTCATTTTTATTGAAAACGAAAGCGTATAATTTATATTTTAAAACACAAATACAGCGTTAGTGAAAATTAAGTGTTTTGAATAAAATTCATCCTTGAGTACACAATTGTAATATAGAGTACTTTTCAGTCACATTCATTCAGATATTAGTTAGATAAATCTAAGAAATCGTTTGCTATTTTTGTTAGAGCAATTTTATACATTAGTTATCGTTTTTTGGTAAAAAATATATTCCGCTGTTGTATAAGTTCCGACGACATAGTTAAAATTCACAATTGATCACATTCTGGAGTAAAATGTCCCACTAGTCACAATGGAATGGCCCAGAATTTATTTTTGAATTTTTTTCAATATTAAAATTTCAATATTTGTTTTTTCAATTGATCATCCAAAAACAAAAAAATGTGGTATGAAACTATCAGGCCAATTGAAAAGTGATGTATTTACGGTTTATGGAGTGCATTGTTAGCTTTGATTCCCCAATTTCTTATAAAATGTGTTTTATACGAGATCAAGTGGAATCACTTTTTTTTAGCTAAATAATGGTCAATTGCAAATACCTCTAACACTGATACATAGAAAAGAAAATTAACTCGATTTTCGGAATTAGAGAGCAGTTCTATAATGGAGTAGGATAGTGGCATCTAGTGCGCGTTTAGCTATTTACTCATGAGACCGAACTGACAGATGATTTGATGAATTTCTTGTGCAACATAATGGAAAGGCTGGCAGCCATTTCCGAGTTTTTTTTATTTTTTGATTATGACATTCTTCCAGCAAACGAGCAATGTGTTCGCACACACCCGCCGCGGTGCTATGCTATGTGACGTAGTTAGTGACACTGCGGCAGCTTTTGTTTATGGCCTTTGTGTCATTTTTCATTTGTTTGTCGTACAGCTTTTCATTGGTGAATAGTAAAAAGAAAACAAGGTATGAATGCAAAAGTAGATGAAAGCAAGGTAAAAAGTGATAGAGCGCAGCCCCTGCATAATGTTAACCATTAACCTCTTGCACATATGTACATACAAGCCCATTTCCATACTCGTGCATGAATTCGAAGGTGTGTGTGAAGCAATGAATGAATGTAAGTGGGCAGAAATTTTGAAAATTTTGTATGTACATATTTATTGGTTTCTTAGTTTAAGCTATGTTTTGCGCTTTTAAGTGGCCGTTTTACATACTTCTAACTACTGAAAACTTATCTTGGACTTTCACATTTTATATCTTGTTGTTGCGGCAGCTTTTTACCCCAAAACTAGTCAACCATATAAAAAGTATCCTCGTCAGGCTTCCCGAGCCATCTGAGCAACAGTTGTGATTAAAGCGCTTAAAAGGCAAGATTATAGAATAAATAAATAGATGTTTTTCAAATCTTGTACCCAATCGCAAACCTTATGCACTTGCCTTGAGTTAGTAAGTACTTTAGGGTGGAGCGAAAAAAAAATTATTTTTCGATATCGACAAGCTGTCTACTTTGAGGTAAGTGATTTTTCAATCACGCCTCATTTAAATGCAGCTTAACATGATCACACTGAACCGTGTTCCGGTCACCTCAAAAGCCTTAAAGTTTCGAATAATTTCGCAAATTTTTTTTCTTTTCTACTTTTCGTTTGAAATACCTTTGGTTTCTAGCGCATTAAAGTTTAATATAAAAAAGTGCAAGTTTCATCTTCCTAAAGTCGCATAGATTTTTGGCAATTTTTTCGTAAAAGTTTTTCTCATTTTATTCCATATAAAAAATTGTCGCCCATACTTTGTATGAAAAAACTATCTGCCAAAAAATTGCCACAAATCCACAGGATTTTTTAGCAACTAGAAAAAAATATTAGAAACCCATAATTTGAGATATTGTTGTTTTCAAGGCCCTTGTGGTGACCGTTATTATTATGCGATCGGAAAATGGTTTGACACGGTTCAATGTGATCATACTACGCAACTTTTCAAGCTCTTATAATTTCGATCCATCCTACTGTACATATGTGTGTATGTAGTTTACTTTATGCTTTTCTGTACGTAAACTTGCTTTAGTTTGGATGTTTTATCTCTCCCGTACACTGGTCAATTCTATGGCGCAACAGGCTTGAACCTAGTAGCTACAAGTAAACGAAGACGAGCCTAGCTTACATATCACCGATAACTTTTGACTACGTTTACCGATTTCCATTATTCTTTTTTTTATTGAAAGATTGTGGTCGCAAAGTTAGTCCGATATTTAGTTGAAATGGGACGCTTACGGCTATGAAACTTTTCGATATGACTCAAGGTTACGTGAGCTACTAATTAGGTGGCCGGTAACAGTGGCCTCGCCGCCAACTTCAGAAAGATGGAACTGGTTTTGTTCTCTAGGGAGTATAAGAGCCCCGATTCGGCTCTTCTCTCGAACAGAACAGAACTGGTCAAATACTTAGTCCTGATCCAACATAGGAAGCTTTCGTGGAAGCCAAATATTGGGGAAAGGGAGGCATCGGTTACCTTATAATCGTGAAAGACAATTTATTGGCTTTACGAAGCTAAGTTAAGGCTACTGTATTTCACACAACCCTTTTCTGGTGTTATTCTGCCGGGAACTCTACATCAAATTCAGTCTTCCCGACTGCTGGAGTGTTTTCCCAGAGAAAGTAGCTGCCTTTAAAGAAGCAGTGGACTGAAAAGTTTGATATCAGTTAAGGAAACAAGCTAAGCGGTCGTCGTCACATGGAACGCAATGGTGGTGCACTCCAAGCTGCTCAGGCAATGTCAGGCGTGCCTCTCAATTACATATGGGTACTTTTTTTAAGCTATTAGGCGCTCGAAGGGGTACCTCGTGTTTGCAAAGTCGCAGCTGATTTTACCGGGTTTCGGGAGGTTAAGGTTGAAATATTTTGGCTCGCCCTTCGAAACAAACCCAGAGAAGCACTAAGGCAGTAAAATTAGCCGCATTTGTAATTTTAGTTATAACCTCCTTTACGTAGGTATCACAAAGGACAATCTCGCAAGTGTCCAAAAGCTTCCACCTCTCTGAGGCAACCTATTTTAACTTAGTATTTTATAAATAAAATTTTGCCTAACCCTGCTTAAAATTTATTGAATAAAAAGGTATTGATATGAAATACTTACCACGATACATCCTACTAATATTATACATAAGTATGTATGTATATGTTTTTTCACGCTAAAACGACTAAACGTATTTCAATGGAATTTGGCACACATGCAGGCTGTAACCTGGATTGGTATATAGGGTATTTTTACACAGAGTTGCCACCTTTTAAAAAAGTTAAAACCAATCAATTAGTACGTTGAATAAAATATCACAACTATGTGTGCACTAAACGAATGGGGTTCGATCCCGATTTATTTCGAAACTATTTTTTTAAAGGAGTTGCCACCTGTTCAAAAAGTTAAAATTAATTTAATTTAATATTTTGATATGGGTATCAAACGAGAGATGGTTAATAAAGAGTTATAGCGCAAATATGTTTAAAGAGGGTTGCCACCTGCTTGGAAATTCAAAATCAACTTTAATAACAATTTAAATAAAATATTTGTAAATTTCCATGAAGTGGAAAAAGTTTAAGAAGGATTTATCTTGAATACATGTTTGAAGAGGGTTGCCACCTGTTTAGAAATTCAAAATCAATTTAGTTGGTATGTTGAATTAAATCCTACTCATATTATGAATTTGAAATTTTGCGTTTCGAAAATATTTGTAACAGCAATTACCACCGGGTTAAAAGCAATAAAATTTAATAAGTTTGTTTTAAGAAATATTACAATACGGATGCCAAGCGAAACAGGTTTAAGCAAGTGTAATTTCTAAAAAATAATTCGAAAAGCGTGGCCACCTTAATAAATTGCCAATTTGATAAAATATTATAATATGGATGTCAAACGAAAGATGTTTAAGAAAGCTTTACGGCGAACCCCATTTTTAAGAGGCTTCCAACACTTAAAAAAATTACATGCTGATAAGCCTATTAGAATTTTAAAAACACATAAATACAAACCGATCGTAACCAAAAACAGAGATATAAATTCAGCTCAATTGAACATTTGCAGAATGGAATACTTTTCGTCTTTACAGCAAAGAATTTCCATCCTTCACAAAATTCAATCCATTTATTCTGTTTAAGCTAAAACGAAGTATAATAATGGGATATTGAGAGGAAATGAAAAGTGTTGGTATATGCTTTTCTTCGGATTCTTCGGATTTTTGAAAAGAAATGCCAGCTGGGAAAGTAATGTGTGAAATTTATACAATGATATAAATACTAGCTACAAAATGTAATTGGTTTTTTATACTGAAATGCGAAATTTTGTTGAAATTTAACGCACGGACCTAGACAAGAAACAATACATTAATAGTAATTAATATCACCTTTCGGCGATAAAATTTATCTTGATTTTTGTTACAAACGAAATCATTACGTTAAGCCGCACTCAGTGCTGCGGGCAAAAAAAAGCTACATAAAACAGAATATTAACAATAAACTTTTTAGGTACAAATATACTCGTAGTTTCCACACCAAATGCTCTTTAGAAAACTTGGATAAATGTAGACAAAACCAGTGAGAAGAATTCGGCTAATGAATTGAAAAGGGAATTTAAATGAACTAGCAAACTATGTGAAAAAGTGCCTACGAATACAATTCTCAACTAAAAATGCAGCTTGAAGTCCTAACATTGTCCTTCACTCATGCACAAGCGGAGAAAATTAATGCAATTCACTTGAAAAAAATTATACCAACTGTAATAAAGTGAATTATTCACTGCAGTTGAGCGCACATTTAATTCTTTTTTTCTCTGATCCTAGTCGCCATTTATAGCAGGCACTTAAATATATAACACACCAACACACAAATCACACAGATGTGCGGGAGGGCCCTATAGCGAAAGCCAAACAAATGCATACCTTTTTCCGCAAATACAATTTACTTCTATTTAGTATATTTATACGATATACATACGTACATGTGTATGCATTAAGTGCAAGTGTACTAACTCAAAATTTTTGCTTCAGTCAGAAAACACCAAAAAGCATTTCTGAGCTGATGTTAATCGTATGAAGAAGGGAGTCTTTACTGTACAAATTGTCTTTACTTTACAAATTGCTACAAAATACTGCTACAGAATGCAGGTAACTAAATCATATGATCAATTATATGATTTGTGAACATTTTTAGCACAAAATATCAGAAGCGACAATTTTTGAATTAACAAACTTTCGAAGAGCGAGTTCGATGCATTGAGTTTGTATTTTTGCTTCCGAGCTAATGTAGTAGTTGCGCAAGGAAACATTCGAGACTCTAGTGATTTTTTTCCGGTGTGTTTGTAAGTTGCTTTTATTGCAGTGTACCCTTCATAGAAGCAAGAGAAATTATATTGCAGCTAGCAACAGCAAAACACCCACAGAATGGCTAACCAAACAACCAAACAGCGCTAAACTAACCAACCATGCCACCCAGGTCGACCATGTTAGCGACTTGCATTCGCGTGTAGTAGCTAGCCAGCCAACTAGCGACCAAGCCTGGAATGCAACCTTATTCACACCATCTCGTTCCCTGGCTTGCGACTTGATTGCATTTAAAATGGAATACAATTTAGATTTGTACTAGTGCTACTGGCAGTGGAGCGTAACGGTATATACCAGTTGCTACCTCTTCTGGCACGTTGCGGTAGTTGCCCTCAGTTGCAACACATAATTGAGTGAAATTGCAAAAAAGTAAAAGATGAAAAAAGAAGGAAGCGTTTAAAACTTGCTGGCATACAGGCAAACCCGATATACTTGCCGTTTGTTTGTAGAGGAGTGTGTTTGTATGTGTGTGCGCGCATGTTCGGCGCACACAAAATCAAGAATCGATTATTTCATTAGTTCTGCAATGTTGGCTACCGGTGGCCACTTCATGCAACAACGAGCAGATAATTGCAAGCTGCTCCTCTTTTTTGACCTCAAATGCGAACTGCAGAATTTTCGTGGCTGTGTGGCGATTCGAATGCATACAAAAATTAACAGAGTTTTTCGTATTTTTTTACATACCTAGATGGAATTAATGAGACAAAACCTGTTTTTTTTTTGTTATATAGCAGTTTAGAGAAAGTCTCCTCAGCTTGTCGTCAGTGGTCACACCTCTTCATGGGGTGTTTCCATCAGTTTAACATGAGTTTAAGAAACGGCTGCCACGACAAGCATAGATGCTGTGCGCTGTAGCCGTTCTATTTTGGGCTCTGCTTAGATTTTTAGTTAGCGCGGGTTACCGGTCGGTAATCCCGTAGGAGAGGATCGCTCGTACCACAGCCGTGATCTTATTCCCCATTTTTCTCCCAATATTTAGCTTTATTGCATGCGTACAGGGATTTAATTGCCATCCTGAAACGATCTTTAACGTTAACGTGCAGCTTCCCAAAGGTGCTGGACCCTAGTTCAGAGAATAACTTTTACCCATTCTTAGGAGGATGATTTTCCCAGTAAATACTAACATCTTTGTCTTGGCGGGGTTGACGCAGAGTCCACGTTCCTTGGATTAGATAGCCCAAAAGGCTGAAGACTTTTTGTTGTAACTCGCTCAAATCTTTCACTTACTCTTTGCTATGATTGCTATTTCATAAGCATACACTTTGACTCGGCAACCAGTGCGCTTTTAAATTTACAGTAAGACAATGACGGTTAGACTCCATAGCAAGGAGGATAGAAAACTCTCTCTGGGAGCAAAATTTGTATAGAAATTCCGCCGTAGGGTAAGCTAGATTGATAGAATTTTCTGTAAAGAAAACTTAAGCTAAGAATTCAATTCGTAAAATCAACATTTTTAACCTAACCTTAAGAACTTTTCAGAGATAGAGCATACAAAAGTATATCGTAATACGACGTAAGGGGCACTTAGTTACTAACGAATACTAATACGCCATGGCGTACCACCTTACATATTGGTATCACATCGGCATACAAATTAAGTTTAAAAAACCTCGCATTTGCAATTTTCTAAATTCCATTTAGTTCTTGTCCACTTCCGCAAAAATTATTAATTTTTTCTTTAATTTCCGTTTAATTTATCAGTGGCTAAAAATAGAATCTACATATTTTTGTTCTCTACTCACATAATGCGATGATACGCATCTGGCTGGGCCTGCGTACACGTCACGGATTGCTCAGATTCCGTGGAGTCATCACGCAGCGTGGCAACTCCAAGCGGTAGTATGGGTATTATAGCAGCTGTAGCAGCTGCTGCTGTTGCCGGAGGGCCCGCCACCACCGAATGATGTGTGGCTGGCGGCGGTCCAGTGATAGCCTGCGGTGATGGTGTCGTGCTTACACCCTCCTGCAAAAAATCGTGTTAAAGAAAATATTTGCAATTAAAATAATAACGGCAATATCCATTTAAGTAGTGAAATATGTATGACAAAATAACTGTGGGGTGCAAATACAAACATATATATGGGTTAATCCATGTCAAATCGTCTAATGGTTAAAATAGACCATTTCTGAATTTTGGTCAGAAGTTTTCTTCATCATATGTATGTATGTATGATAAAATTCTGCCAAAGGGAAAACAAAATTTCTAAATATTTATTTTAAACTTAATATTTGGGGCTATAAAAAAAGTAAGTAAAAATTTTTGAAAATTCGAAAACAAAGAATTTACAGAATATCGTATGAAGTTTAAAAAACAACAACAACTTTTATATAAATTTTTTGCTCAGTTATTTTTATTACCTCTCACTCATCTTAAAAGATCCTAGAATTCTTAACAGGACTTTTTTTTTTAATATGAATTTTTGAGCTTTGAAAACAAATTTTTTTGCAGACTCTAAATTGAAAATAAACTTCAATTAAATTAAAGTTACTTTATTGCAGTTTTGAAAAAAAAATTCTCAAAGTGTTAAAATTCATACCTCAAAAAACACCTTCTTTAAAATTTCAAAATCTTTTAAAATCAGTTGTAAGTATTGCATAAATGAAAAGTTGAGCCAAAATTTTGTATAAGTTCCTGATTGCAGGTTTTTTTGATTTTGAAATAATATTATTTTTTGACTTTTTATATATTTTGTTCTTTATTTCCCCTAAGTATCACCTTTAAAACCAGACCAGGACCATTTTTGGAACTATCAGGGCTGTCATGGAATCCAAATGTTGTCGGAATTGGATTTAAAAACGACGAAAAAATTACTTTGGTGTCATGAAATCCATTGTTATCGGTTTTATGTTCGAATCGGAATTAGTGTCGATTTTAGGTGTCACAGAAACCAATAATATCGATTTTGGTATCGGAAACAAACCAAGCAGCTAACGGCTCTTGGATTTCATTTGTTTATTAGTTTTTCTTACTTCCAGTTGGACATTTTATAAAAATGTGAGTAAAAGGTTCATTTCATAAAAATAATTGTTAATGTATTCATATTTTTATTCATCACTTTTTATGCTTTCCAAAAATGTCTGGCGCTACTAACGTACCATACGAATGAGTCATGGCTAGAGCTGGGATATAGTGCATCGACCGCTCGAATTTTCATGTCACCATCACAAATCCAAATAAAAATGTACATGCATATATATAAATCAAGGCAATGTACGAGTAAAATGAAGATTCATGATTACTTACAATCAGGGCATTCATACTGAAATATATTCGATTATAAAATAAATGTTCGTCAATACTGGGCTTAATGATTTTTATGTGTGTCCCGTCGATGCAACTAATTATTGAGGGAATTTTGTACTTTAAGTAAAAATAGTCTCTTGATCTGCGTTTTTCGATGCAGTCCATTTCTAGTTTCACCCACTGAGGGCAAATGAACCGCTCCATAACCTTAAGCACATCATCTAAAATCGTTGACATCGCGTTTCTAGCTACACTTATGCTAGAATCGTTCCCAACTGATCTTTGATAGGATCCTTCAGCTAAAAATCGCAACGAAGCTGCTAACTGCAGCACTGGTGGAACTTTCGAACGTGTCAAGTGCCCTTCAATGGTGTCAAGTACCATTCGGAAAGCCTCTTTGTTTAGGCGATAATATGCTATGAAACTGCAAATACGCTATAAATATTTATAAACGCACATTAAAAAACAATCTACTTACGCTGTCTCGGGCAGCTCAAGTGGATCGCCACAATCTCTAAAAATTTTTCTTTTAACCTTCTCGGAACTGTTTTCTTCCAATAACAGCAATGCGACAACTGCGGATGTCATTTTGCGCTCACTTATTTTTATTTAAATTAATGAAAACAATTCAATTTTAAAAAATTTTATCAAAAAAATGTACATTCAAATTGCCGCCGTACACACAAATGTGCAAAACAGCTGATTCGAACATCGGTTTTGTTTATGTTCGAAAAGAGCAAAACCAATCCGGTTTCATGACACCAAATGAAACCAATATTGGTTTGTAATTCCGACAAAAAGCAAAACCGACTTGGATTCCATGACAGCCCTGTATAATAGTTTTTGAATATGTATATTCAAAACATAAACTTGCAAAATCGTTAAATTAAGAACTCTGCATAACTTTCGAAAAAAGTTTGTAAAGTTTTTTCCTTGGCAGAACTTCGTTATATGTACGTATGTATGACAAAAGAAAAGTTCAACCAAAATTTATCAAAATCATAAATGCTCCACTCCAACCATTGGTCGCTTTGACTTGGATTTACCCATATATGCACACAAACCAAAGTGCAAAATGAAAGGAAATGAAGCGAAATAAAACTGAAAACTCAATTTTCCCGCCTACCGAAGTAAATTAAAAAGCAAATGGGCGTTTGTCCGCAAGTACGCGTGCGAGAAGTAGTGTGAAAAGCAAAAGAAAAAAACGATAAGAAATCTACGATGTCGGTTTTTAATGAGCTGCCCAAATTAAGACGAACGAACGGAAATTGAAATCACGCTCAAGCAATTGCTTACACACACACACACATACATACATTCACATTTCAACATACGTGGACGCATATGGCTCGCGTTACACTCACTCACTCACCTTGATTTCGGCTGTTTCCGGCGCCGAATACCTTTTGCGCTCGTAATGTAGCTCACGCTCGATAGAGCGACTGCGAAACGCTGGCGGACACGAACGGTCTGGTGGTGTTTGTATGCGAGGCACTGTAGTGCCGCTGCTGCTGCTGCCGCCGCCACCAGTAGCTTGTTGCTGCTGCTGCTGCTGCTGTTGCTGTTGTTGTTGTTGTTGTTGTTGTTGCGACTGGCCCGATGTTGTGGGTGGACTCTTCTCACTCGATCCTTCCTGTGTCTGTTGTTGCTGCTGCAGCTGTTGTTGTTGCAACTGATGTTGTTGCTTATGCTCTTCGCGCTTCTGTTGCCGGCGTATTTCCAAGTCAAGCAAACGCGCTTCACGTGCGTCCTTGTCGCGCTGCGGGGTGTATGGCGGGAAGAAAAGAACATTTTAAGTAGTTACATGCGCATGTACGTACATGCATACATATATGTACATGGAAATAAAAATAAGCAAGTGAGAAAAAAAAATCCTCTTTTATATACATAAATGAGCAATGAAACAGCAATGTACATAAACAGCAGACGATGTGAATTTTGTGCCTTTCTGGCTACTTTTCCAATTTACTCCCCTTAGTCTGAGTTTATTAGTGTTTTTGTTTTTTTATTAAATTACACTCACTTTGTAATTTATGGCGTCCTGCTCCTCTTTCTTCGCTTCACGTTCGCTGCGTTGTCGGTCGCGTTGCTTCTCTTCGTCCGTTTGCGATGTTTTGCTGTCTGAAATTCAATGACAACCACACTTGTATCGATCCAATTAGAGTATTAAATTTTTTTTTAGAAATTTGTAAACATCATTCACCTAAATAGACTTAACGAATTTTGCATTTTGCACAAAATTTCATGCAAAGGCATTAATGTCAAGGATTGGAAAGTATTCATGCCAAATATTTGCTTAGCAAAAATTAATAAGTACTATTTTTTTTGAAAATTTAAAACATCATTCATAAAAATTTTAACCAAAATTTTAAGTGCATTTAAAAATAAAATATTTAATTTAAAAAATATACGGTTTGGGAAGTATGTAATTGTTTTCAAAACTTTCTAAACTACAAAAAGCAAAATATTTGTATGTACTTATTTTATCAACCGTATACAAACATTTTATTTTAGGAATATTTTTATTTTATTGTATTGTTTATTTTTAATGCCGCTTTATAAAACACCTACACATATCCATACATTCATATTTATACAATATTTACATAAGTATTCTTTTTGACTAACTCGGCAAGGCTGGAGGCTAAGTAGATTGTATGTACAAAAAAATATTTATTCAATCAATAAAAATGGTGGGTAGTCACTGCGGCCAATGGTAATCATCAGTTACCACCTCTACATGGTTGTAAGTCACACAGACTGAGCATGGTTTGAGGTGCAATCAACTTATTTACTTTAATAAGTGCTGTTATACATATTTATGACACTTCAGAAGGCTTCTCATAAATTTCATAATGGAAATTTTTACACATGCAGCTGTGAACTTGTGGGCATCAGAGACGTTTCTTTTTGAACTCATTTCGAAGAATGATTAATTTGAAAGAAAACTGGTTAAAATGAAGAAAACACCCTGATTACTTTGGATTTTATTCCACCTTTTATCAAACTACCCGAAAATTATGCTTATTATTTTGATTCACTTGACTAGGTACAGTTATGCGAAGCTTCCTCATGTGTATAGCAAAGTTATTAAAATTGCACTTAAAACCTTTTTAAGAATTTAAAGGATAATTAGAAATATAACAGATATTTAGAAATATAAAGAAAGGGCGAAGCAGGCGCACTTTCAACTGAAAAAAATCATCCAGGACTTTGCAGGCGATCTGTTGGAAATAAAACTGACGGACATGCATATGTTTTAGACAGCTGAATCCGGCTCACACAAAAGCTATACTGAGAAAAAGGATTAGTTTCGACCACTAAAGATATTTGATTCCCGAATTTTGACAATATTTGGGAACTGTTACCAAGGATTGGGAACTATTACCATGGGTTGGTAATTATAACTAAATATAGTAAAGCTTCTAATATTCATCTAGGTTGTAATAAATCGTTAATTTAGTTGTAGGGTTTGGTAAATACTAATAAATATTTCTTTGAGGCATATTTCTACAAATTCCATCCAACTTAACGTATGGTTCATAAAAGTATGTTATTAAGCTCTGATAATGCAGATAAGCTTTCTTTCAACACATGGTTTAGTCATAGTTACCAAATCTTAGTTGAGGCAACCACGATTTGGTTTGAGAGCGGAACATATTCATGCTTGTGAGCCACCCCTAAAGGATGCTGAGCGCTCTCTGAGCACATGTGTGTTTCACATACGAAGAGCGCCATCTGAGCAATGCACACAGTCCCACTTATTGAATCGTTTGAATTGGCTAGTATGCCGACCATTGCATTGTGCGTGGAAATCATTACTCCGCTACCGCTGTTCGTATATGGGTGAAACACGCATGTGGTCACAGAGTGCTCAGCAAGCTATGGCATGTCGATCGCTGCGCTGGGGAGAGAAAGAAAAGTGTGTGCTATGACTTGCCCAGACTTGTTTGTCTCAGTTTCACTTTTACTATCGCCGCGAGTTGTTTCGGTGCGCGCATAGTTATTTAAAAATATAAAGTTTGATGCCAACCGGGGTTCTTCAGTGGATATATAATTCATGTGAATTATAATTTAAAAGTGTCTATTTAACCAAGGAAAAAAGCAAAGCAGTATACTTCCAGCAGATATTGACCTGGGTTTTCGCACGACTGTTCCTGTTTCATCGTTGTTTTTTAGGAAATTCTTAACACCATATATGTACATATGTATTATTTACTTTAGTAACTAACTTATGTAAATATATACGTATTTTTTATGCTAAATAAATGCAAATAAAAGAAGAAAGTAAACACAACAACCATCGAGTAAATTTTTATTTATGTCAAACTGAAACTTTTTTTCCAATAATAAACGGTTAGCGGATTCAAGTCTACAGCAAGTTTACAAAATTAATTGAAAACTTGTATCAACCAAAGCATTGTTTATATTTGCTCAACAATGATTTTATTCAACTAACAATATTGTCCAATCAAGGTAGTCGTTTTGTAATTATTAACAAATATACATTTGTCCCAACTAGAAGTCTCAAAGAAATTGCAGACTTTCGTGAACTAGATATTTATTTCGCCATATCCAACTACGCCACTTGGTCACTATAACCAAATCTTGGTTATTATAATTAAAGCTTTTTCTGAGTGTAGACGGAAATAACAAACGTCCTTTACGAGGTCAGCATCTTATTTTCGGGAGTGTGGACCAAAATGAAAGAAAATCTTGGTGTTGATGACACCACAAGGGAACTACGGATTATGCTGTACACTCTAATTTTGATGGATACATCGGATTTATTAATAACTATCACGATTTTTGCAAGGACGAACGTTGTTTGTTTGCCTCCATGATTAAGAAGAGAGTTCGATTTCGTAGCTCCGAGCAGTTGAGATAATATTTCAAGTTGCCGAAATTACGTATGTGCATATAATTCATTGAAAACAAGTATTAAGGAATTTTTTTTTTTAATTTTTCTCATATTTTGGCACCTTTTTCTTGAAAATGCTAGCAAAATGACGCATCGGTTCGCACGAAGGGAGCTGTAAAGCGAGGATAACGAAGCAAAGACTTCATTTTTTCAGAGTTTGTCCTATTTACAGGACCTAAACTTAATGGAAAATATTTGGAAATGGATGCAGTGTAGCCGTTGTGCGACTAAAGCGGCAATTTGACCCTTTTTAAACGCCAATACCCTTTGACCCGACTTTTTTGGAAATTTTGATGCAGTTTTCTAGGCAACTTAATTTTTGTATATACAGTATGGGTCATATCATTAGCACCCCCATTTAAAAGTGATATTGTTTGCAACTTATGTTTATTTATTAACTTTTGAGAGAATTCAATTAAAATACAGTCTATTCTCTAGCAAACCCCATATCAATCCAAGTTTAAATTGAAAATTGTCCTCGGCAAAAAAATGAACCGTGAACTTTAAAGATCTTCCGGCCGGTAATTAGTTTGCGTGCGATTATTTTTCACAATCTTCGACGTGGATTAACAAGAAAAGAACAAGCACCATCCTTTAGCGCCGTAAAAAACTAGTACAATAAATTTTATAGTGCTCGCTGTTCGCTCACAGACGAATTCCGCAAAGGCGTTCCAAAATTAGTTGTTGAGCCAGAAAATATCTACGACCAAGGTTCATTTTTCCATTGCTAGGCCAGAAATCCATTCAGCAGGCTAACAACCTGAGATTGTGTACTTGCTTATGATAAGTTCAATGTAATAAAGTTTGAAGTTAAATTTGCCTATATTCAAATTTATTTACTTGTTTTCGTTACTATCACATGGCTGTAATTTTAAGGCTACTTAATATTTTAAAATTAATTTTATATCATCAACCTTATGCCAGAAGCATGAATGTGCAAATTTATCAGTTTTGAGATATTGGGTTGACTTGATTAACCTTTGGATGCTCTATGTCATACCAAAACCCCAGAAAACCCCATGCGTCCACGGAAACCACATATTTTACAATTTCAATTGCATAAATGTAGAGTTGAGTCCAAAACTTTAAATTTTACACATTCATGTTTCGGGCATGCGGGCGGCGATAAAGCCTATTAGTAAATTCAATTTTTCAGCTTACAAAAAGTATAGCAAAATAAATGCAGCCTAATTTTCTATTTTCGCATTGCGCGTGCATTCGCGTGTCAATCATTTTGTGTGTGGGAATTATTTTATATAATACCTTGGATGTTGATACATTTTCATTTATTACTAAAATCAATTACCGTTCGATTAAAAATTACATCAAATAAATATCAAATGAATGTCATCATTCTAAAATTCATAAATTATGTAGACCAAAGACAACAATAAATGCGCTCCCAAAACACATTACTGACAAGCAATACAACAGGGCGGCACAAATTACTAACTGCATTTGGTTCGACAGCCAAACGTTTGTGGGTTAAGGTGGTCTTAAATTACATACTGTTGTTAGTTTAAATGTATGCACCCTTATTAAATTGTGTATCAAAAAAGAGCTTTTTTTGTAGCTTCTTTTGAAAGGATTTTAGTGTCATAAGAATTTTCGTTCATAACACGAGCTACAGCAGTAAAAACCGATTTTTGTCAAAACTTTTTTATTTATTTATAACCCGATATTGTTCGTTGGAGGAGAAGCTCGGCCAAACACTAACATATGTGTAAGCGCCAATCCATTATTACTATTATATATCCCTTTCATATCCTGCAAATCTAACGAAACTAATTTAAAAAACTAGTTTCATTTCGTATGGAGTACAGCGCAGTCTAATTTTTATATTCATAGCTACGTAAATATGTACATTAGACGGTACCAGAAAAAAGTTCGCCGTTCTAAATTATTTTTGCAAGGAAAATTCTTAATTTTTTTTTT
>NW_023458556.1:38291259-38292735 GCF_013731165.1 Rhagoletis pomonella | reverse complement strand
AAAAATTATTATGAATGCTAGTTTTAAATTGCAAATATAATGTGTGCACTCAATGCACAAGAGCCCCGATCAACAAGGTTTATGTATTCTAATTTCTACTTTACTAAACATTCTTTCTTACTGCAAAAACACTGGCGGATTTTATGTGACATACAAAAATGGATAAATACTTACGAATTTACTTTAATGTTTGTTTGCGGATTTTGGGATCGCTTATTGCTGATCGATAAGATCGGCTTTTCTAAACACAACAGCGGGGCCAATATGGCGGGCGAATTTTTAAAAACTTATTGAATTTATATAAAATATGGTAATTTGGGGGTCTTGAGATCGGTGATTTGGAATTTAAAGTTTTATTTCCAGACTCAAATCGCAGGTTTAATATGGCGAACGAATTAGAAAAAAAGAAAATATTATATTTATATTCTGCATATATTTTTCATATTCCTGCATATTTTTTATAAGAGTATTTTTAATAATGATTGAAATTTCACGCGTTTGGTGTTGACTTATTAATCTGAATTTTCGTACTAATCCTTAGATCTGATTACAATACAATCACGCTCATTAAGTATCATGGCAAGTGTGAAAAACTACATTGTAAATCCAAGACGGCCGCTGCCACAAAATGAGAGATTACATATTTTTTCACAACCCTCTCAATATATGTATATCAAATGAAGGGGCTTGGCTAGTAGAACACAGTACACCATGAAAAGCTCCAAATCCAAGATGGCCGCCAACCCAAAATGGCGGATTACATATTTATTTCAATCTCTCCAATATGGATAACAAATGAAAGAGCTTGACAACTAGAACACGGTGCGTTTTAGAAAAAAATTCCTTATCCAAAATGGCGGCATAAACAAAATGGTGGATCACAAATTTTGGATCTAAATATATTAAAACTGAAATCTAGGTATCTATCAAAAATAAAAGTACTTTGACAACTTACAATCATGATTTAACCGTGAACCTCTACGCAAGTCAAGATTTCGTATCGTGTCGAGAACTGTGGGGCGTTAGGGGGGCTAAAAATTACATAAATCTAATTAGCGTCTCCCACTCAAGCGAACTAAAGATAATGATACATTTTAAGGCTAAATAAATAAAGAACTAAAAACTTTAAAATAAGATATGAAAAAAAAACGTTTACTTTAACAAGGTTTTTGAGCTTTGTAGCACGATTTGTTTTTAGGAAAAATAAGAATAGCAACAAAGTCAAAGCGGTAGAAGTTATAGTCATACGACTTCTTTCTCTAGACTTCAGCAGTAATCGAAACCGCATCTACGATGTTCAAATTAGAGATGGGCACGGGCCGGAATATTTGCTGTCATTGTCGAATTCGTGCGTGCATGGCCGTTCAGTAAAATTTCATAAAAGCACGAATAAGCACGAAAAAGCCCGTTGCTAATACTACAAATTTATATAAGCTTTTGTTTTTATACAAAAAAAAATACTACATATTAAAACTC
>NW_023458556.1:38285781-38291159 GCF_013731165.1 Rhagoletis pomonella | reverse complement strand
TAAAAAAGTTGTGTGTTTTTTTATTAAAGTCGCCCCGACGGCAACAGTCGTATTGATGCTTCAAAAATGAAAAACTTCGCCATAGATAGACTAGGCGGAACGATTTTCCGTCAGCCTGTTTCAAATTTGGTTTCAGAGTTGTACAATCCCCAGTGTCAACTTAGGCTGGGTAGCCTTTCCCGATAGTGCAAGAGTTTTCAATCCTTTCCTTTCTTTAGAAGTGGGTTATCCTGGCTGTCCTCATCCTGCACTGGAAAAGGAAGCACTTAGGCCACTATGTGTCCTTTGTGATGCCATATTAGCGACTCAGTACGTCCCTCTCCTTGCCTTAGATGAAGCGCAGAAAGTCCTAGCTACTAGCTGAATATATTTTAGACAAATATTCAAAAGAGTAGTGAAGGAGAAAGCATCGACGAGCTCTCGCCAATGCAGGACAGTAGCCAGCAAGTGCTCTATGTTTTCGATTTCCTCCGCATCACGGCAGCTACGACAGTAGTCGTTTGACTGCATAACTATTCTAATGGTGTGGGTTCCCGCCAGGCAGTGCCCGGCGAGAACTCTAATTACATGTCAGAGCAGTGAACACTCTAAGCGAATGAGGTGCCGAGATCTGCGTTTATCCAACTCAGCCAAATATGCCTTGCTATCCTGCACGTGGGTTCCGCAGTTCGTCTTTCGTTTGCCCTTTCGATAAAGATTCGTTCTAGCTGGAGTTAATAGACGATACGATCAGAGAACCTGCACCTTCATTAATTGCTGTAAATTCAGTTTGAAAAACGTTGCAGAGGTCTGGCAGACAGAAACTGAGGGTAAGAGAGAGTTCTTGCGAGTAGACACTAGAGATGGGCGCGGGATAGCGGGACCCGCGGGACCCACGGTACTGATTTAAAATTGGCCGTGATGGGCGGTATCGGGAAGATCTGTAAAAATATGGCGGGCGGGACGGGACCGAAATCCTTTCCAGACACTCCCGATAAAACCGCAACCCCCGCAAATTCACAAAATCTTCCTTAAAAACGATGTTTGAAATATGCACTTTTAATGCTTTATTGAGGCGAAAAAGAAAAAAAATTATAGGAAGATGCCAGATCTTTCATTATTATTTAAAATTAATATGAAAGACATGAACATTTTTGTGAACCTACGATCGGTTTGTAAACCTCGCCACACACGTTGAAATCTCAACCGCTCGTTTCAATTTGTTGTCCGTGTGTAGTCTGCTTTAGAGATAGATATCGGGACCCACGGGACCCGCGGTACAGTTCTGAAAAATGTCGAAATGGGCGGGTTCGGGACTCAAAAATCGAATTTCGGGATGGGCGGGGTCGGGATTAAATATTAAGTCCCGTGCCCATCTCTAGTAGACACCACTATCTATCTTCAGATTTTATTTGATCCATCGGTTTAGATGGCTGCTGAATCAGAGTAGGAGATCAGGACTAAATCATTCTCCCACTCACCCCTTGAATGGACCCTTATTTGGAAATGATTCCTCGGTCTAGGGGACGCGACTAGAGTGTCCGAAAGCTTAGACTAATAGCGCTAAAAGTTGCCTATATCTTCCAACACTGACCAGCGAAAGGGTCCTACTTTAGGGGCGAGTCCTGCGGATTACATTCACATGGCACCCTTGTTATAAATATCCCTTTTTAGCTGTTGTAGAGTATGTGTGAATCTAAGTCACTTTTTTTTTAATTGTGTTATTCAGGGTGTCGATTACATTCCATGTTTCGATTTTTTTAATAATCTGAATCAAGCTTACGAATCTCTAAAATGCTTATTGCTAAATATGGCAGAGATAGGGTTCAATATTCTCCACTTCATATTCGTCTTTATAGCTGCGGAAAATGCGTTGGCTGGGTGACTCAACCTTTTGTGAAATGCTTATAAAAGAAACCTCATTTATTACAATAACTTCCGATCGTAGAGATAAGCAATGAGGGGTGTTACAGTTCTAAAGTGCTTTTCATAGACTTAAGGCCAGATGTGCCTTTGTGCCTGGCAAATGCGTGAAGCGACTCGCCCGCTATTTGCCACCTCGAAGAAAATCTATCTAATCTATCTGTGGCTGTAAAGAGTTAGAGTTAGGCCCACTGCCATAGAAGGGTACTTTGGTAGCTTTTCTTGAAACATCGTGTATCCTGTAACATTTCGTGGAAAGTTTTCGCTGAAAATTGACCTCTGGAGTGAACCTCTGCTTGGAACTTTCTCAGTAGTTAAACCATCGGAAACATGATCCTTAGGCAGGTGGTATTTCTTATTACTTGTTGCAGCTTATCTTATTCCCTGGTTTTATTTTTAAATTTCTTTCAAAACGAGAAATTTTGTAGATGCCATCTCTTAGATATTGGGTTACGGGCGGCCGAGCACCGAGAGTATTCATTATCGGAGATTAGTAAGTTATTCAGGGATCGTTTGGCTGCTGGCTCCATGCTTACGAGCATGGTGGTTCCATTGCCGCCGTGGGACAGATGAAAATTGCGCCGGCGATGCCTTTACAAGCATTGTAGCCTTGTGAGTGAATTCCTCGGTGTCGCACGGTTGACTCTCGATCCCATGATCCACATGTGTACCCCAGGGTGTATCCTTAATGAGAGTTTGGCGATGTTTAAATATTTCACTTCCAAAACAATGCCGATTTTGATTATCCTTAGCATCCGTTTGGATTATGTCACAATAGCTGTTCACGTCCTTCCTTCTTGCTTTAATGATGATGTCGTCCGCATAGTCTTGGTACCGAATTCCATTGTTGGCATTCGCCTTTGGCCAACGTGAATTCGTGGTTTTTAACTGTATATAACTGCTTCCGACTACGGTTTCTGCAATCCTATCCCCCTACAGATAGGTGACGTGTTGACGAAAGCTCCTTCTAGATGGAGGATAGCACAGAAAACAGATTCTACATAGCTAAAACGCCATGGATTTCTGTAGTTAGCTGCCTGTGAATCTTCCTGCCCTATAACCATGTTTGGTACAGTATCATGACCTTATTATTTCACTGTCAATATTTTTCAAAATCACCTCTAGCACAGATGAGGCTATGCCGATTAGTCAAAAGAGTTTAGCTTTGGGCAAAAATATTACCACAGCTTTCCTCCATGCAGTTGGAATACACACTATCTTAAATGCTTTCTATCAGCTGTGGGGCAACTAGATCCTCTCCCTGTGGGCTATATTGAATGGCTCATACCTTACTTTGTATTGAGAGGTCGTGTGACCATTGCAGCTTTTTGAATGTTTACTGGATTTTTGAACGGCAGCGATATTTTTGCTACTTAGACTAATACGTTGTCTCACTGACACGGAGATATTCAGCCGCGAATGTGGAGACACAAACTTTTCACAACATTAAAAATTTATTATCTACTGTGTTGAGCATTACGGCCAAGTAGTTA
Organism: Rhagoletis pomonella; assembly: GCF_013731165.1. Taxonomy (NCBI): domain Eukaryota; kingdom Metazoa; phylum Arthropoda; class Insecta; order Diptera; family Tephritidae; genus Rhagoletis; species Rhagoletis pomonella. The sequence continues at coordinate 38,287,764 of NW_023458556.1, read as the reverse complement.
ATAGTAAGTTTTTTTGTGAACGTTGTTCGTTGTTTTTTTTTTTAATAATAGTTGAGTGATTTCTTCAAGCACACTTTCCCGATAAAGGATCAACGTTGTCAAAACCTTAATGGAACATCTGATACCATTCGCTAAGTGCGGGTGTAACGGCAAGCTTATTTCACATTTTTCTACTGTTTGCAAAACATTTGATAAGTGTAAGATGATTTCACTTGACCCCTTCCAAAATCAGACGTCACAAGCAAATGTTTGTAGTTCACTCAGGGACACAAAAAGAGCACTCACCTACTTTCATGTGTGTCTGTTCGTATTTTTTCTTCACGGTGCTGTGAAATCAATAAAATATTTATTAATGCCGACATTTATACTGTGTACGTAAACTGTGTCTTCAATGGTACATACACCCGCACATATGTACCTACACTAATGCATGTAAGTATGTATATTTACATACAGTGATTCACATTAAACAAGTTGACATTTCTTGAAACAAAATTTTTAAATTCATATAAAAAAAAATTTTAATTTTGGTGCAAATTTTCAATTTTTCAAAATATTTTTTTATAAAATGGTGAAACTTTTATTAATATGGTTCAGTTATAGCATAAGAAAAGTTACATGAAATATAAGCCAAGTACCCGAAGTTATTCGAGATGTACAAATAGCTGATAAAAAATAGCCACGCCTCCTTACTATAAGCATCTACCACAGTTATGTATTTGCACTATATTTTATAGTCGCGTCACCTTGTAAGCACCCATCCGCTACAATACAATATTCTGCATTTTACAAATTTGTATTTCGTTGAACTTCAACGGGAAGAAATAAAGCAAGCAGCAGAAATCATTCGAAAACGAAGCATTTTCAAATTGTCTTGTCTCTTATATCAAAACATAGGTTTTCACACAAAAATTGGACTTAGCCACTTTTCACTCTAAGCTAGCGATATATAAGTTTCTTCGCAGTAAAAATGAAATTGTTCTAAAAAAAAGGTACAAAAACTGAAAATTTTTACCAAACCATGAGATTTAGTGACAAACACTGAGCACTGAGATTCGATCTGAAGCCTCTGATTCTCAGGGCGAAAAATTCACCAATTCTGGCAACCCTACTCTTATCTAAACTAACACCTTCATAATCATGTTTCGTCTGACATCCATATTGTGATACATCCTTCAATTACCTAATTCTCTTAATTCAAGTTGATTTTGTCCTTTTAAATTTAAATAATTTATTTAACTTATTAACTAATTTGAATTTAAATATTTATACAGGTGGTAACCCTCTTCACGTACGTACGCGTCTTTCTATATGTACATACATACGTATATAGATTACCAAACAAATTTTCATTTGAAAAAATATATGTATTCTAAAACTCACTTTTGTAAACAGCTGTTTGTGCCACTGTACTGTACATATGCACAGAAGCACAAAGCGAAGCGTAACTGTGTCGGGTGGATTTCAATCAAATGTGATTTTATTTACATACAAATACATTAATGTTTATGCCCCTGCTTACATACTACTAAATATGAGTGCATGTCAATGATGTTTTATTATCAATATTCGCATCGTTAACGCTCCAATAAGTTTTGCGCATCAAACTGCTTTTGATACAGATACAACCACGTATACACACGTACAAGTGCGCTGTACAACTTGTAGAGGTATGTATGTGCATATGTATGTATACCAACATCTGTGCTATACATGCAAATATGAAAAGTAAATTTTGCAAGGAATAAGCGAAATAAAGAGATGACAATAAATTGCACAAAAAAAATAGTAACGACACATACATACATGCAAGCACACTTGTTTACCACGCAAGCAGCACACAAATCACAAACTCAATCAATTAAAAGTTGAATGCAAATAAATGTTACGCATACGCCAGCGTGTGCCAAAGCTAGAGATTACTAAGTATGTATGTATGTAACGGGTGATTTTTTAAGAGCTTGATAACTTTTTTTTAAAAAA
>NW_023458556.1:38275288-38285681 GCF_013731165.1 Rhagoletis pomonella | reverse complement strand
AAAGAGTTAAATCACTCTGATCTACTACAATAAGGAATACATACAGTTCCTATTCCATAAAATAGCAATCGGTATAAAAACGATATATAATCTCCAGTGTCAACTTAGCCTGGGTAGCCTTTCCCGATAGTGCAAGAGTTTTCAATCCTTTCCTTTCTTTAGAAGTGGGTTATCCTGGCTGTCCTTATCCTGCACTGGAAAAGGAAGCACTTAGGCCACTATATGCCCTTTGTGATGCCATATTAGCGACTCAGTACGTCCCTCTCCTTGCCTTAGATGAAGCGCAGAAAGTCCTAGATACTAGCTGAATATATTTTAGACAAATATTCAAAAGAGTAGTGAAGGAGAAAGCATCGACGAGCTCTCGCCAATGCAGGACAGTAGCTAGCAAGTGCTCTATGTTTTAGATTTCCTCCGCATCACGGCAGCTACGACAGTAGTTGTTTGACTGCATACCTATTCTAATGGTGTGGGTTCCCGTCAGGCAGTGCCCGGCGAGAACTCTAATTACATGTCAGAGCAGTGGACGCTCTAAGCGAAGGAGAAGCCGAGATCTGCGTTTATCCAACTCCTGGGTTCCGCAGTTCGTCTTTCGTTTGCCCTTTCGATAAAGATTCGTTCTAGCTGGAGTTAATAGACGATACGATCAGAGAACCTGCACCTTCGTTAATTGCTGTAAATTCAGTTTAAAAAACGTTGCAGAGGTCTGGCAGACAGAAAATGAGGCTAAGAGAGAGTTCTTGCGAGTAGACACTAGAGATGGGCGCGGGATAGCGGGACCCGCGGGACCCACGGTACTGATTTAAAATTGGCCGTGATGGGCGGTAACGGGAAGGTCTGTAAAAATATGGCGGGCGGGACGGGACCGAAATCCTTTCCAGACACTCCCGATAAAACCGCAACCCCCGCAAATTCACAAAATCTTCCTTAAAAACGATGTTTGAAATATGCACTTTTAATGTTTTATTGAGGCGAAAAAGAAACAAGTAAGAAAGTCTAAGTTCGGGCGGAGCCGAACATTAAATACCCGGCGCAAGTATTAAATATATGTTTTCCACCTTTCCGAAAGCTACCGCTACATGATAAGCGGGTGTATAAATATTAAGTAAACTAGCATCCTTAAATTTCGAAATATTGAAATTTCAAGCATTTCTGAAATTTACCGTTATATGAAAAGCGGCCGTAATTTTAGTCCGATTTCAATAATTTTCAACAGTTTGCTTTTATGTGGCAAGCACAATAATCATACCGAGTTTGGTACAAATTGCTAGAACTGTTACCGATATACATAAATGTGATCATAAGTGGGCGGTGCCACGCCCATTTTCCAAAATTTTATCATAAGCGTATTTCCTGATAAAGAATTGTTGCAACCGTCAATTTTGAATAAATTAGCTTTAATATTTACTGATTTATCGAGGATTTCGTATTTCTCGAAATTACCGTTATATGGGATGTGGGCGTGGTTATTGTCCGATTTTAAAAATTTTCGGCCATTTGGTATGCTGTACCAGGGTCAACAACTGTGCCAAGGTTGGAAGAAATTGGTGCAGCGGTTTCCAAAATATACACATGTAACTATAAGTGGGCGTGGCTACGCCCATTTTTCAAAAATTTTTAATATTCTTATTTCTCGTCTAAAAGTTATTCTAAATGTCAATTTTGAGTGAATTATCTTCAGTAGTTCCTAAAATATCGCAGTTTTTGTATTTCTGAAAATTACCGTTATATGGGAGGTAGGCGTGGTTATTGTCCTATTTTGCCCATTTTCAATACCATCCGTCCTACGCCCGAAAGAAGTGCACGTACCAAGTTTCGTTAAGATATCTCAATTTTTACTCGAGTTATCGTGTGCACAGACGGACAGACGGACGGACGGACGGACGGACGGACGGACGGACAGACAGTCACCGCTTAATCGATTTCTTTTTTCATTCTGATCATTTATGTATACATTTGTCTATATCTATCTCGATTCGTTTTGCCTGTTACAAACAACCGTTATGTGAACAAAGTTATAATACCCTTGTGCACAAGTGCGCTCGGGTATAAAAAAATTATAGGAAGATGCCAGATCTTTCATTAATATGAAAGACATGAACATTTTTGTGAACCTCCCATCGGTTTGTAAACCTCGCCACACACGTTGAAATCTCAACCGCTCGTTTCAGTTTGTTGTCCGTGTGTAGTCTGCTTTAGAGATAGATATCGGGACCCACGGAACCCGCGGTACAATTCTGAAAAATGTCGGGATGGGCGGGTTCGTGACTTAAAAATCGAATTTCGGGATGGGCGGGGTCGGGATTAAATATTTAGTCCCGTGCCCATCTCTAGTAGACACCACTATCTATCTTCAGATTTTATTTGATCCATCGGTTTAGATGGCTGCTGAATCAGAATAGGAGATCAGGACTAAATCATTCTCCCACTCACCCCTTGAATGGACCCTTATTTGGAAATGATTCCTCGGTCTAGGGGACGCGACTAGAGTGTCCGAAAGCTTAGACTAATAGCTCTAAAAGTTGCCTATAGCTTCCAACACTGACCAGCGAAAGGGTCCTACTTTAGGGGCGAGTCCTGCGGATTACATTCACATGGCACCTTTGTTATAAATATCCCTTTTTAGCTGTTGTAGAATATGTGTGAATCTAAGTCACTTTTTTTTAAATTGTGTTAATCAGGGTGTCGATTACATTCCATGTTTAGATTTTTTTAATAATCTGAATCAAGCTTACGAATCTGTAAAATGCTTATTGCTAAATATGGCAGAGATAGGGTTCAATATTCTCCACTTCATATTCGTCTTTATAGCTGCGGAAAATGCGTTGGCAGAGTGACTCAACCTTTTGTGAAATGCTTATAAAAGAAACTTCATTTATTACAATAACTTCCGATCGTAGAGATAAGCAATGAGGGGTGTTACAGTTCTAAAGTGCTTTTCATAGACTTTAGGCCAGATGTGCCTTTGTGCCTGGCAAATGCGTGAAGCGACTCGCCCGCTATTTGCCCCCTCGAAGAAAATCTATCTAATCTATCTGTGGCTGTAAAGAGTTAGAGTTAGGCCCATTTCCATAGAAGGGTACTTTGGTAGCTTTTCTTGAAACATCGTGTATCCTGTAACATTTCGTGGAAAGTTTTCGCTGAAAATTTACCTCTGGAGTGAACCTCTGCTTGGAACTTTCTCAGTCGTTAAACAATAGGAACCATGATCCTTAGGCTGGAGGTATTTATTATTACTTGTGGCAGCTTACCTTATTCCCTGGTTTTATTTTTAAATTTCTTCCAAAACGAGAAATTTTGTAGATGCCATCTCTTAGGTATTGGGTTACGGGCGGCCGAGCACCGAGAGTATTCATGATCGGAGATTAGTAAAGTTATTCAGGGATCGTTTGGCTGCTGGCTCCACGCTTACGAGCATGACAGATGAAAATTGCGCCGGCGAAGCCTTTACAAGCATTGTAGCCTTGTGAGTGAATTCCTCGGTGTCGCACGGTTGACTCTCGATCCCATGATCCACATGTGTACCCCAGGGTGTATCCTTAATGAGAGTTTGGCGATGTTTAAATATTTAACTTCCAAAACAATGCCGATTTTGATTATCCTTAGTATCCGTTTGGATTATGTCACAATAGCTGTTCACGTCCTTCCTTCTTGCGTTAATGATGATGTCGTCCGCATAGTCTTGGTACCGAATTCCATTGTTGGCATTCGCCTTTGGCCAACGTGAATTCGTGGTTTTTAACTGTATATAACTGCTTCCGACTACGGTTTCTGCAATCCTATCCCCCTACAGATAGGTGACGTGTTGTCGAAAGCTCCTTCTAGTTGGAGGATAGCACAGAAACAGATTCTACATAGTTAAAACGCTGTCACTGTTAATATTTTTCAAAATCACCTCTAGCACAGATGAGGCTATGCCGATTGGTCAAAAGAGTTTAGCTTTGGGCAAAAATATTACCACAGCTTTCCTCCATGCAGTTGAAATACACACTATCTTAAATGCTTTCTATCAGCTGTGGGGCAACTAGATCCTCTCCCTGTGGGCTATAGTGAATGGCTCATACCTTACTTTGTATTGAGAGGTCGTGTGACCATTGCAGCTTTTTGAATGGTTACTGGATTTTGAATTTGCCATCTATTAGCTATCTGTCTCCTAACTTCCTACAATCCCTTGATCTAGTTTCTCGATCAAGTTCTGTAGGCTCGTTTAAAGCAATTGAGTAGGATATTGACTTTACTATACCCTATTTTCCTTGGGTTTCATCTAAGGCGTATTTTTTTGCTTCCAAGCGCCACAAAAAACTGTATTTTCCTGAGATCAAAGATCTGGCAGGGATGGCTTCGAGGACACCTTCGACCACGGGAACGGATTTTCAAACAATTTGTTGGCAAGTAAATTCTCAATGTTACTCCTGCTGTTCATGTCCGAACTCCCTCGTGGTGCTAATTTGCATCGCTATTGAACTTAATCCCCTTCTTCTCCCAGTGGTTTATTAGCCTCTATGCGTTCATGGGGGCAATGTTTTTTTTATCTCCCAGAAAAAAAAAACATGGCTTACAAATTTGTAATGCACAGATTGGTCAATTCTTGAACCCGCCGAATTGACTATTTTGAAAAGTTTTTGAACGGCAGCGATATTTTTGCTACTTAGACTAATACGTTGTCTCACTGACACGGAGATAGTCAGCCGCGAATGTGGAGACACAAACTTTTCACAACATTAAAAATTTATTATCTACTGTGTTGAGCATTACGGCCAAGTAGTTAATAGTAGGTTTTTTTGTGAACGTTGTTCGTTGTTTTTTTTTAATAATATTTGAGTGATTTCTTCAAGCACACTTTCCCGATAAAGGATCAACGTTGTCAAAACCTTAATGGAACATCTGAGACCATTCGCTAAGTGCGGGTGTAACGGCAAGCTTATTTCACATTTTTCTACTGTTTGCAAAACATTTGATAAGTGTAAGATGATTTCACTTGACCCCTTCCACAATCAGACGTCACAAGCAAATGTTTGTAGTTCACTCAGGGACACAAAAAGAGCACTCACCTACTTTCATGTGTGTCTGTTCGTCTTTTTTCTTCACGGTGCTGTGAAATCAATAAAATATTTATTAATGCCGACATTTATACTGTGTACGTAAACTGTGTCTTCAATGGTACATACACCCGCGCATATACCTACACTAAGGCATGTAAGTATGTATATTTACATACAGTGATTCACATTAAACAAATTGACATTTCTTTAAACAAAATTTTTAAATTCATATAAAAAAAATTTTAATTTTGGTGCAAATTTTCAATTTTTCAAATATTTTTTATAAAATGGTGAAACTTTTATTAATATGGTTCAGTTATAGCATAAGAAAAGTTACATGAAATATAAGCCAAGTACCCGAAGTTATTCGAGATGTACAAATAGCTGATAAAAAATAGCCACGCCTCCTTACTATAAGCATCTACCACAGTTATGTCTTTGCACTATATTTTAGAGTCGCGGCACCTTGTAAGCATCCATCCGCTACAATACAATATTCTGCATGTTACAAATTTGTATTTCTTTGAACTTCAACGGGAAGAAATAAAGCAAGCAGCAGAAATCATTTGAAACGAAGCATTTTCAAATTGTCTTGTCTCTTATATCAAAATAAAAGGTTTTCACACAAAAATTGGATTTAGCCACTTTTCACTCTAAGCTAGCGATATATAAGTTTCTTCGCAGTAAAAGTGAAATTGTTCTAAAAAAAAAGTACAAAAACTGAAAATTTTTACCAAACCATGAGATTTAGTGACAAACACTGAGCACCGAGATTCGATCTGAAGCCTCTGAATCTCAGGGCGAAAAATTCAGTCTGGCAACCCTACTCTTATCTAAACAAACACCTTCATAATCATGTTTCGTCTGACATCCATATTGTGATACATCCTTCAATTACCTAATTCTCTTAATTCAAGTTGATTTTGTCCTTTTAAATTTAAATAATTTATTTAACTTATTAATAGAGCTCTAGATACCCGGGTATCGAGCAATTCGAGTAGCTCGATACTCGCTCGAAACTCGTTCATTGCTCAACTGCTCAAATGTTTGTTCAAAATTTTCGAGCTTTTGAACAATTTCATAAACAAAAGAAAATTTGTAAATTGTATTTGTCAGCAGCTGCTTTCTAATTCATGTTAAATAAATTATATTATTAAATACCAATGTAACAATCTTTGCATTATATATCAATAATTTGAAAAATTTAAAAAGTTGTTACCAAAAATGTCAATATAATAAAAAAACATTGCTCAAGTTACTCGAAAAAACTCGAATTGCTCGAGCTCATGCTCGAAAATTTTCGAGTAATGAGCATTGAACAAGTGTGCGAGTACTTGCTGCTCATATACCCGGGCTGTTTGAAAATGTGCGAACAAAATCGAGAGCTCTACTTATTAACTAATTTGAATTTAACTATTTATACAGGTGGTAACCCTCTTCACGTACGTACGCGTCTTTCTATATGTACATACATACGTACATAGATTAGCAAACAAATTTTCATTTGAAAAAATATATGTATTATAAAACTCACTTTTGTAAACAGCTGTTTGTGCCACTGTACTGTACACATGCACAGAAGCACAAAGCGAAGCGTAACTGTGTCGGGTGGATTTCAATCAAATGTGATTTTATTTACATACAAATACATTAATGTTTATGCCCCTGCTTACATACTACTAAATATGAGTGCATGTCAATGATGTTTTATTATCAATATTCGCATCGTTAACGCTCCAATAAGTTTTGCGCATCAAACTGCTTTTGATACAGATACAACCACGTATACATACGTACAAGTGCGCTGTACAACTTGTAGAGGTATGTATGTACATATGTATACCAACATCTGTGCTATACATGCAAATATGTAAAGTAAATTTCGCAAGGAATAAGCGAAATACAGAGATGGCAATAAATTGCACAAAAAAAATAGTAACGACACATACATGCAAGCACACTTGTTTACCACGCAAGCAGCATACAAATCACAAACTCAATCAATTAAAAGTTGAATGCAAATAAATGTTACGCATACGCCAGCGTGTGCCAAAGCTAGAGATTACTATGTAAGTATGTATGTATGTATGTACATATGTAGCGAGCAGCAAGGCGTCCAGCCAACCGTGAAACCATCTGCCAAGCCAGTAAAAGGGAAACTGACTGCCACTGCGTGTTTTTACTGCAAAGCTTTAAACGGCAGCAGCTGCTACCACTGCCAATAATGTCGCCTGCGCTGCTTTTAGTTAGTTTCACCAGATTCGACACTAAAATTTTTTATTTGCTTGTTAAAATCAATTTCAGTGAAACAGCAATCATTACGATGTAACTGCAATGTTACGCAGAAGCATGCACACATACATACACAGGAGCGCAAAAATCATACTCGCCTTGTTATCTTCTGTAAATAAAGAAAAAATTCCTAATAAACAAAAAAAAATATATAAAGAAAAAAGTCCTGTAGCTAAAGCTTTGCTTTTACAAGTAATGCAGCCGAAAGCATGCAGTCAAGTATCGCACACGCACACACGTACATACACATGTGTACATAAGCACAAAATTGGTTTGGCATAGACGCCTACAGCCTTCTTGGCTACACAACTATGTACGAATGTACATACATACAGTGCGTGTGTGCAGCTTGAACTTTTTGGCAAACTGCCTTTAAAATGTTTGCGTAAAGCGCTGTTTTCGGGCGATATTCGTAGACGTGCCCACTCCACCATTTCCCCACAGCTTTTACACACAATAATAACCAGTTATATGGCACATGCCTGGAAGTTGGCATACAGTAGCCGATAGCCTTGCTGGTCTTTGTTTGGTATTGCACAATTGTTGTATGTTATCTTTGTTGCAACGCATACAATGGGCAGCACAGCACCAGCTACAGCATTCCTGGCACTTGCAGCAATAGATAAAAGTGTAAACTGAAACTACACTGAAGTGAAATTAATTTGAGGTCGCTTAGCATAGCAAATTTCGGAAGTGCATTTGTTTGCGGCCGGGAAAAATTCGGGCTTTAAAATTGACTAAAAGCGCGTGTTTAGCTCTACCCTAGAAATCTGAACCCGACGAATGGGTATTGAAACGTAAACTTACTTTTGGGTCGCAGATTACGGATCTGTATAACGTTTTTCTAGAGCAGATCATTTTAAAGTAAAATTAGTCGATAAAGTAATTTCGTAATTTCTTATATAAGGATGTTGAACTTAGCGGAATATATTCTAATAACTTTAGCTGTTAAAAAAGTTTAAAATTTTTGATAAGAATAAAAGCCAAAATAAAAAATTTAAATTTACTACAGAAATTTGGTCTCCACTCCGATTTTTGGATTGACTTACTCCTAAATCGAGTTTTAGTCCGAAGACTGGTCACATTGCTATTGACGATCAGTGTTGCCAGAACTTCTCCAAATGGCCAAAAAATAAAGCTAAAAAAGCTTAATCAAAATTTGAGTTATGTCTAAAAAAAGGCCAAATTTTTGTAAGGAACCTATTTTGTATGTAAGGGAATATTTTTCATAACCTCACAAAATCTAGGCAGCCTGAGAGAAAATTTTGAGATGATCCCATCTCATTGTTCTGTAAACAGCTGCGATGATGATGATTCGTTGGGATATTTAGCCCCATTGCGGGAAACCCAATAGTTTAGCATTTTCCCAATACCCCTCAAAAAAGAGACAGTACCCCCAGCCTTTTCCCGGTAAAATCAACTCGACTCGACTGCAATATCAATATGGCCTGGTAGCCAAATGAGTCTGACTGCGGAAAATTTGCTTGACAACGTCGAGCAGTTAAACAGACAATCAACGTTTCCTTAATGCCAGCTCTACCTGGGAAACGAGACCGTGATCTGGGAGCATAAATTAACGAACCATCCACCGGTACTTCCCTCAACCTGCGATCCATTCGTATAGAAATTCAACGGTGACATCTTGTAACTACTGCTTCCCGTTCTCTTATTTCTAAAGCGGATGTGACTGGCGAAAGAGCTCAAAAACCCGTCTATGCACGTAGATATTGGTTAAAGTTTAAGTTGTAGAAACCTTTATTTGTATTTTCTATGTGCAATATGTTTTTAATTCACCATCGCAAAATGTACTTTCACGCGCCCTAAGTAACTTTTGCAGATGCCGGTGAATGTGAATATTTGTATACATATTAGGAGTGCAAAAATTTGCATTTAACATATAACACTATTTACATTTGTAGTATTATGAGTAAAAATAAAAAGCTAAACCATTTTAGGAAAAATCTAAGAAAAAGGGTAGAAGCTAAAATAAAATCAAAAAAGCTAAATCTAGTCGGAAGCCAATTTGTCAGCAGAGTTTGTTCAGGCACGACGGCTAACACCGGGCACCTAAATGCATGCTATGTGCTACTGCATGTGCAAAAATTTCCTTTATGCAATTTTTGACATTTTGCACATGCACTTCTCAACTGTCATGTAATTAAACTTCCTTAAGTTTTAATTAGATGGCACTTCAAAGTATGCTCGGCTTAGCCTGATGCATCCTCCGGATGCTAATAGCATAGTATTGGCACGGATGGGCGTTTTATGTTAAAGGAGGTTCAAGCATCCTCACTGTTCTTCAGGATCAAAGAGTGTTCCCGTTCAAATGCGTCGTGTTCTTTCTTGGAAGGATGTGGTCGAATCATTCCTTGCTAATTAAACCAGATTGTACGATAAAGACGGCTAACAGACATCCTGATCGGACCATAAATACGGGCTTTAAAAAAACTCGCCCCAGCGCCACGTAGCGGATTTATTTTTTACAAACGTTTTTTTTTTTACATAGCAAATATATATTCTGATAATGATCAAAATCGGACCATAAATATGAGTTTTTAACTTCCATTTTCCGCAAACGTATTTTTCATCATGCAAGTAACATGCTTTTAGAATTTAAACAAAATCGGCAGGCACCGCAACGGTTAAAATGGTGATCATAAAAATCATAATTTAACCGTTTAAGATGGGTTTTATTTTTCTGATTAAATTTAACCATTATTTTATGAGTTTTATTTTTTATATCAAGAATAATAGTTATTTTTTGATTTTAACTTTTTCGATACATTTTTTATGGTTATCGTTATTTTTGGTTTTTATTTTTTCGAAGATATTGGATTTAGTTTTTTAAATGCATTAACCACTATAAAGGCTAAAAAATAAGAGTCCAAATATAATGATTAATAAAAATAAAATAAAAACAAAAATAATTTAATATTTAATTAAAAATTCATAAAAAATTAAATAAACACGAAAAAATAAAAAACAAAAACGTGGTAAAAATAACGATTTTTAAATGATCTAAATATAAAAATATTGATATATTTAACAGTTATTTTTGG
>NW_023458556.1:38252254-38275188 GCF_013731165.1 Rhagoletis pomonella | reverse complement strand
AAATACTAATGCATGAAAATCCTAACCTCAAAAAAATCACCCGTTATATATGTAGCGAGCAGCAAGGCGTCCAGCCAACCGTGAAACCATCTGCCAAGCCAGTAAAAGGGAAACTGACTGCCACTGCGTGTTTTTACTGCAAAGCTTTAAACGGCAGCAGCTGCTACCACTGCCAACAATGTCGCCTGCGCTGCTTTTAGTTAGTTTCACCAGATTCGACACTAAAATTTTTTATTTGCTTGTTAAAATCAATTTCAATGAAACAGCAATCATTACGATGTAACTGCAATGTTACGCAGAAGCATGCACACATACATACACAGGAGCGCAAAAATCATACTCGCCTTCTGTAAATAAAGAAAAAATTCCTAATAAACAAAAAAATATATAAAGAAAAAAGTCCTGTAGCTAAAGCTTTGCTTTTATAAGTAATGCAGCCGAAAGCGGGCAGTCAAGTATCGCACACGCACACACGTACATACACATGTGTACATAAGCACAAAATTGGTTTGGCATAGACGCCTACAGCCTTCTTGGCTACACAACTATGTACGAATGTACATACATACAGTGCGTGTGTGCAGCTTGAACTTTTTGGCAAACTGCCTTTAAAATGTTTGCGTAAAGCGCTGTTTTCGGGCGATATTCGTAGACGTGCCCACTCCACCATTTCCCCACAGCTTTTACACACAATAATAACCAGTTATATGGCACATGCCTGGAAGTTGGCATACAGTAGCCGATAGCCTTGCTGGTCTTTGTTTGGTATTGCACAATTGTTGTATGTTATCTTTGTTGCAACTCATACAATGGGCAGCGCAGCACCAGCTACAGCATTCCTGGCACTTGCAGCAAAAGATAAAAGTGTAATCTGAAACTACACTGAAGTGAAATTAATTTGAGTTCGCTTAGCATAACAAATTTCGGAAGTGCATTTGTTCGCGGCCGGGAAAAATTCGGGCTTTAAAATTGACAAAAAGCGCGCGTTTCGCTCTACCCTAGAAATCTGAACCCGACGAATGGGTATTGAAACGTAAACTTACTTTTGGGTCGCAGATTACGGATCTACATATATAACGTTTTTCTAGAGCAGATCATTTTAAAGTAAAATTAGTCGATAAAGTAATTTCGTAATTTCTTATATAAGGATGTTGAACTTGGCGGAATATATTCAAACTGTAGCTGTTAAAAAAGTTTAAAATTTTTGATAAGAATAAGAGCCAAAATAAAAAATTTAAATTTACTACAGAAATTTGGTCTCCACTCCGATTTTTGGATTGACTTACTCCTAAATCGAGTTTTAGTCCGAAGACTGGTCACATTGCTATTGACGATCAGTGTTGCCAGAACTTCTCCAAATGGCCAAAAAATAAAGCTAAAAAAGCTTAATCAAAATTTGAGTTATGTCTAAAAAAAAGGCTAAATTTTTATAAGGAACAACCTATTTTGTACGTAAGTGAATATTTTTCAACACCTCACAAAATCTAGGCAGCCTGAGAAAATTTTGAGATGATTCCATCTCATTGTTTTGTAAACAGCTGCGACAATGATAATTCGAAGGGAGACAGTACGCCCACCCTTTACCCGGTAAAATCAACTCGACTTCCTGCAATATCAATATGGCCTGGTAGCCAAATGAGTCTGCGGAAAATTTGCTTGACAACGTCGAGCAGTTAAACAGACAACGTTTCCTTAATGCCAGCTCTACCTGGGAAACGAAACCGTGATCTGGGAGCATAAATTAACGAACCATCCACCGGCACTTCCCCCAACCTGCGATCCATTCGTATAGAAATTCAACGGTGACATCTTGTAACTACTGCTTCCCGTTCTCTTATTTCTAAAGCGGATGTGACTGGCGAAAGAGCTCAAAAAAACCCGTCTATGCACGTAGATATTGGTTAAAGTTTAAGTTGTAGAAACCTTTATTTGTATTTTCTATGTGCAATATGTTTGTAATTCACCATCGCAAAATGTACTTTCACGCGCCCCTAAGTAACTTTTGCAGATGCCGATGAATGTGAATATTTGTATACATATTAGGAGTGCAAAAATTTGCATTTAACATATAACACTATTTACATTTGTAGTATTATGTGTAAAAATAAAAAGCTAAACCATTTTAGGAAAAATCTATGAAAAAGTGTAAAAGCTAAAATGAAATCAAAAAAGCTAAATCTAGTCGGAAGCCAATTTGTTAGCAGAGTTTGTTCAGGCACGACGGCTAACATCGGGCACCTAAATGCATGCTATGTGCTGCTGCATGTGCAAAAATTTCCTTTATGCAATTTATGTCATTTTGCACATGCACTTCTCAACTGTCATGTAATCAAACTTTCTTAAGTTTTAATTAGATGGCACTTCAAAGTATGCTCGGCTTAGCCTGATGCATCCTCCGGATGCTAATAGCATAGTATTGGCACGGATGGGCGTTTTATGTTAAAGGATCCTCACTGTTCTTCAGGATCAAAGACTGTTCCCGTTCAAATGCGCCATTGATATAGCTGCCGTGTACTTTCTTGGAAAAATGTGGTCGAATCATTCCTTGCTAATTAAACCAGATTGTACGATAAAGACGGCTAACATACATCCTGATCGGACCATAATTACGGGCTTTAAAAAAACTCGCCTTAGCGCCACGTAGCGGATTTATTTTTTACAAACTTTTTTTTTTACATAGCAAATATATATTCTGATAATGATCAAAATCGGACCATAAATAAGAGTTTTTAAATTCCATTTTCCGCAAACGTATTTTTCATCATGCAAGTAACATGCTTTTAGAATTTAAACAAAATCGGTAGGCACCGCAACGGTTAAAATGGTGATCATAAAAATCATAATTTAACCGTTTAAGATGGGGTTTTATTTTTCTGATTAAATTTAACCATTATTTTATGAGTTTTATTTTTTATATCAAGAATAATAGTTATTTTTTTATTTTAACTTTTTCGATACATTTTTTATGGTTATCGTTATTTTTGGTTTTTATTTTTTCGAAGATATTGGATTTAGTTTTTTAAATGCATTAACCACTATAAAGGCTAAAAAATAAAAATCCAAATATAATGATTAATAAAAATAAAATAAAAACAAAACTAATTTAATATTTAATTAAAAATTCATAAAAAATTAAATTAACACGAAAAAATAAAAAACAAAAACGTGGTAAAAATAACGATTTTTTAATGATCTAAATATAAAAATATTGATATATTTAACAGTTATTTTTGGTCTACGAAAATTGGTTCATAAATATGACTTTTATAAATTTTAGTAGAATAAAGCGCAAATTTCAAGACGCTAGAAAATTGCGTTGATTTTTAATATTTCTGTTTTTTTTGCTGGAGGTGATAGGCATTTTTTTCCATATAAAATAAATTGTCGAGCATACTTTATATGGAAGAAAATGCCCAACACCTTCCGCAAAAAAAAATTATTAAAAAATCAACCCGATTTTCTACATAACAAAAATTTGGCAATAAATTTAAAAACTAAGACCAATTCATATACGAAAAAATTGCATATCCCGACAACCAAGCGTAGGCAAATATAATATTTACTTACGTATAAACAAATAACTAAATGAAAAAATGACAAAAAAACTTATCATTCTCGCTCTGCTCAAAAAGTTAACTACACATTTTAATTAACCCAACCATACTCGCAATTGGCGACGAAGTGCGAAAGTGGCAACAGCAGTGCAATGCCTTTGAATTCAAGCCAAATGAGCGCAAACTCGCCGCACTGAACCCTCCTACTCTACTTTAACGCTGGGAACGCTTGCATCCCTTACTTTTCTAGTTTTATTTGTTGGTTAATGCAGTCCATAGTTTTTTCCGCCACTTACCGCCAACCTTCGCGAATTCCGTTTGCAGCCAACGAACTATTCTGCAAAGCGTTTGCCACTGCACCCACAGTGATTGAGAACATGGCCGGAGAATTACTTTTTTCTTCAGTCTCTGTTTAAAATTTCGTAATTTCGCTACGCTCTACACACAAACGTTTGAATACATATGTATATATGTACCTACTTATAAGTTTATAACAGTTTTTGGAAGTGTGTACTCTGCTTACCAAACATACTTTTGCCATTAAGGCGCGAAAGTAGACGCGAAAATGCCATTACCACAGCTGGTGGATACACTTGCATACATATGTATGTATGTAATTCTTTGCCACACTACTACATACTAACTACACATGTATGTATGTATGTACATGTGTCAACTACTATTACATGAAACCGCAAGAATGCGAGTGCTGCATCTTTTTTCTTGTTATGCGCGGATTTTTTTCCTTCTCTACAGCTGCTTTTGTTCGCGTTGTAGGTTTCAACATTTTGTTATTGCACTTTTACAAAACAGAAATGAGGAAACTATGGGCCTCATGCATAAAAAGTGAGCTTAAGCTCCGACTCGTTTTTCAATACAAATTCTTGAGCTTGAGCTCACCCTTTCAGTGCAAAAATTGAGTCTGAGCTTAAGCTCACTTTTTATGCATAAGGCCCTATGTCTCAAAACAGCCGCTAGGTATACTCACAAACTAAACTAAAAGCAAAAAAAATTAAGGAACATAAAAGGAGTGAAAAAGGTATTAAATAAAATTCAAAAGCGTATAACCAAAGGAATTCAGGAAAATAGCAAACGACAATAAACAAGTGTAGGACAATATGTCTGCTGTCGAGCAGCTAAAAACGCAGTTAAAATCACGCTCACACACAGGCACACAGACAAGGACAAAGGAATTACCACGCCTCTGTACAGGTGCATCGGTAATGTCTGCCTGTCAACAATCAGCTGCATTCATTCTCAACAAATGCACGCACTTTTTACAACGACTGCTTTTTATTATGGTCATGCAATTTTTATTAGAATTTTCCAAGCTGTTTGTACTTAAATATCATTTTTTGAATTTCGCTTAAGCTAATTTCTCTGAGTTTAACAAAGCAGTTAGCAGCTGACGCCAACTGGAAATTCCTACTAAGTCCTACGATGGATTTCAGGAAACGCTTTCGGGTGAAGTCACCTTCTGTTATGGATTAGAGCAGGGACAGAATATTTGAAGATGATTCCACTGAAATACATACAGATGGATCAAAATTGACTGAGATGGGGGTGCGATGGGAATCGAGAGGATCTTGCAGAGCTTAGGGAAAAAAAATTTCAAGGGGCTAAACAAAGCATACAATTTCTTCTGGCACTTGCCCCACCGACAACTAAGTCTAAAATAGTCAGAGTGCACGTTAAGCTCGACGGCCAAGTAAATAGATTCATATTTCTCTCAACTTATTTACCGGTATAGGAACCTATACGAAAATGATGAATTCGATGCAGAGGCAACAAACTGTCCACTCAGACTCATCAGATGCACGGTGGGACAACCTTCAACACTGAAAAAATGTTAGGAAAATAAGGTCGCATTATGGCAAATAAAACAACAGGGGAACTTTTAAAGAAATTAAGAAAAATATAGCTGGGCTAACAGCCAGTCGCAAGACTTTTTAAAGTTCGAGCGGATGGTAAATAACTGGTCTGTGGTGGATTTTTTGGTTTGAGCCAAATAAAAAAGTGTTTTTCTTATAGCGGTCACCCCTGTGCAGGCAATGGCAAACCCCTGATTGTAATTCTCCAAAGCAAACCTCGGCCAAGCACTAGAAAATGTGTAAGCGCCAAATATTTATGGGCTTAGGCAAATCGATTGATAAAACCTTTAGCCAATGCTTCGAAGGCTGATCTCATCACCACATTACATGAGCCGATTTTAGAGGCAACTAACTGAATCAAAAAATGGCTGCCCAAGCCATTGCATGTGTTCCTTATGCAGTGATTTAGTTTGCGCATATAACGAGAGGCTTCCACTATCATTTCGATGATGTGCACTAAACTGGTTAGCGAAAAAATTCCCTAGTTAGAAAGATTATTTTGAGAGAATTTAGAGTCATACAAATTTTCGTTCTAGGCCAGTTTCTAAAAACGGCAAACTCGAAATTTCTTCCTAATATTTTTAGGTATGATGCAAGTTTAAAGTGTGATATATCCTTAAGATCCTGACAGCTAAGAGTACATCTTTAGTCTAATAAATTCAAATATCCCTAGATACAACTTTGCTTTCGAACCGTAACAATAAATTAATAAACAGAAAACATAAAGCGACTACATATCTCTAAATGTTAATATTGATAATAGCCATTGTTGTCAATCATACGCCTTGGCATGCGAGTTGCATAGGCCGACCGGTAATAAATCAAGCCGATTTGGGATCGATGTGGACTTTTCAAGACCCATTTTTTTATGGGCCCCAAAAAATTTGTCCTGTTTCAATTCTAGAGAATTTTTCCTTTTCACGCCCATATTTATGTTCCTCATTGTGCTGAATTTTTAAACAATTTTTTTGAATAAATCATACATTTCAAAGTCCTTTTAAACAAAACTCTGACGTTAGAGAAAAAAACTTAACACACAATTTTACCTTATTGGTACCCAGTTCCGCGAGTATATTAATTTTCTTTTTTTCTGCTTTCGTACAGTGTATTCAATTTATGTGGAAATTATTTTGGTTATCGAAATTTTTGCTTCACCAGTCAATTTATATCAATATACACAAATCAAATTCATGCTGCAAGCATCGCGGAAAATAAAATATGGTTTAAAGCAAATGGACGAGAGCGACATGGAGACTCATAAATAAGACATTATATTATATTTCTATTGCATACCTGCTTTTACTACCACTTTTAGCACGGTGCTGCCATATTTCAACGCACTTAAATAAAAAGCTTATTGAAAATGAAGAAATTTAATTGAGTATTAAAAAAATTTAATTCAAATTTATATCCACTTAAAGGCCAGTATGCAGTTCTTAAGAAAACGGTCAAGAAAAAATTTTCATTATTTCGTGTGTGTGTCCAAGGAATTTTGACATCTGATACTTCACCAGCCTGATGCCTCACTCTTTCCTCAAGAACTAATGGAACGAGCATATATGTATTTCTGTTGCAAGCGTGGGTTGCCTTGTGCTCTTTTTTCACAAAAAGCTTTAGAAAACCGTAGTAGAAAGCGTAGTAAATTTCTTAAGAACCGCGTACTGCCGTTTTATATAGAGTTTTTGCTTTTCATAAGAGCTGCATACTGGCCTTAAATAAGTCTGGTGAACCGTAGCCTTAGTATCGTATCCGTTGGCCATGGCGTATGAGTGACAACAATGTCTTGCATAAATATCAAGTTTACTGACACTGCCCAGCAAAATTCTGTTGATTAAAATATTGTAGTCGATTCTTATAGGGGTTTTCCCGTAGAATCCGAATCTGGTCGTAAAGATTTTTGATTGGCTCTTGTTTTCGAGCAACTGAGATTTAAACGAGCCCAAAACCCCGTTTTAGGACATCTTCGAGCCTCTGTAAAAAAATAAATTGATGCAATATATCTGTCTGTGTGAGAAGATATGAAAGCCTAAGTACTGTCATTTAATACTCAAAATCCAAAAATTATAGTCCGAACACTGAAAGCAATTCGAAACAGATTTTTTGACCAGTGCGCACGATTTTCGTTTTTTTTTAACTCTTGTTTTTTGTGCTTTCGGACACTTTAAACCTAATTTGCTCGAAAACTGCAGCCAATCTAATATCTTTATCGTTGTTTAACTTTTTTTGGCATGTGTTATTACGCTACTTAGGAAAAAAAATCAGCGCTTACTAAAACTTTTAATTTTATGAACAGTAAAGGTGAATTAAAAAAATACATCTATCTTTATACGTAAATGCATCACTTTCCACAAAATACACAATACACACTGCAGTTTTTTTTAAGCAATTGAGTACGCCAACTAATTGATCTGAAATCCATTAATTGAATCGCTCTAAGAGCGCCGTTTTGCTTCCTCACTCTAATTAATGTTTGCATGCACGAGTAAGTTCGCTTTGCACATAACCAAAAGCGCAGCCTGTAATCAGCGATAAATTTATGTCTTAATTTTCAGCAGTTATACAAAAATTATTAAGAGCATTTAAATGTGAATTGAAGGGCTAGCAAAGATATTGGAAAACTGAACAAAAAGAAAGTAAGTGAATTTTAATTTATAAAAAGTCTGTTACTCAGCTGCAGATTTAAAACTAAACCCGTTTTCTTTATTGGCGCTGTAACCGCCTGAGCGATTTTGGCAGAGTCCAAAACAGCATGCCAGTCGTTTCTCTTCTGTGGCAATTGACTAAAATCTACACAATATTTATTTTAAGAAAATGCAACCTTCTGAGCAGCATTGTATACAAAATATCAGTTTTATTAAATGTCATTGTCTGTCACCTAAATTTGATTGCTAAGATTTAAAAAAGTGTTAAAAAAGATTTCTCCAATATATGATTGCTTCCTTGGCACCTACTAAATATTTCAATTGCAGCAATGCAAGCACCCTGTGAAACATTGTTGGTTTTGAAGTTTGCGCCTAAATGAAACACTTAACAGCTGCACATTAAATACTTAAACCTGCATATTACACATCTGTACAGTGCAGCGTGCGCAAAAGTTTATAATTGCAGCATCCGAAAAGTTGCTGCTGCATTACAGAAAGCTTCGCTGGATTGGTAAACCATGAATGCAGATATGCAGTTTACTGTTACTCGACAGATGAAAAGTTCAAGTTTTCAATGGCATGAAGGCGCAGTTATGTTTAAAGAGCACTCAGCTTGAATGAGCTTAACAAAGTCATCAAAGAATTTTTTTTTTAATCTGAGCTTCTTAAAACAGCCATTCAAATGTCGTGAAGTAATTCAAAATTTACGTTTTTAGAGATTTAATAATACAATTAATAAGCTGAATGAGTAGAATATGTTCAGCCTAACAGATGACTAAACATCTCAAATATGGCAAAATATGTGTCTTCTATCCGTCTTTTGGTATACCAACTACATGAATTGATCAAACTTTGATTGCGTTTTCGCACAAAATTGAAATTTCGAAATAAGTCTGTATATTATTAAACTTGCGATTTGGTAGGCGAGAACTATATTCGAATCGTACGGAAATGCCGCACTGTGTTCTAATTTTGAAAAAAGGAGACAAAATTAAATATCTCGAGAACGAAAATAGATAGCGAAATACATAAGTGTAACCCTATTTTAAAGCTTTTGAGATGGAGAATGAAGAAGAATTTCTCGTCGGATAATTACCTTGTTTTTTAAAACTATCTTCAAATATAGAAGATCTTAAATATTTTCTTTTTTTGGGCCGAAACCAGTCTGCAATGCACCTTTTAAAAAGTTTTAAATACATAGTTTTGCCATTCTTGTGTCAAGGAATCCATTTTCATAGCTACACAATCCCAAAAACGCATTATTTTTTTTTTTAAGTTTAATTGTTGAATCTAGTTTTTTTATGTTCGTGGGGGTACACGAGTTGTAAGTGGGGGGGGGGGGGGGGGGGCGAAAATTTATCGATAGTAAAGAACCAAAATAGTTGTTTGATATCCTCTTTATTTAACTTTATTTTTTTTTTGAGTGGTGTGTAGTGCTCTTGACGCACTGCTACACTTACCGTCTATAAGTGGGGAAGAATTAATGGCCACACTTGTGTCTTTTCAATGCTATAGGATAGTACGCCACCATTACCTTTATTAAAGAAATTCTGTAATGTTGAGTTCCCTGAGGCTGAATGCTGGTTTAATCTTCACTGATGGCTTCAAAACTGACTCTGGGTCAAGATCTGGGGTCTTTTTCGAAGTTAATGGGAATAAGCTTCACTTTTCTCTTGGGGAATATACCCATTAATTGCCTCGCCAGAAAACGTAAAAACAAGCAAAGAAAAACGCTTATAAAGAAAAGTCACTTATAATGGTAGTGGAGTTGGGGTACTAAGTTTGTGTGTGTGTGAAACGCGCTTGCTGCCGAAAAATATGCAATTTCATGCATTGCAGTGGAGGAGCAACTGAAATATGTACAGTCTGAGCTATTTGCAATCCTCAAAGCCATGGACAACTTGGTGGAGAATAGGTAGAGGGGAAGGAGTCTACATATCTGAAGTGACAGCCAGGCGCACTTAAGGCATTGGCCAGCCCTCTATCTAAGTACCTCCAAACTAGTTCGGCAATGCAATTGTGGACTCATGGTATTACTTTATGTTGGTAAACACAACGATCTTGCTTTACTCTTAGTACTAAGGCTCAACACAGGCATTCGCATCACTTTAAAACTCGAAGCGATAAAAATAAAAATTATGGCATCAACACAAATAAACTATTTTACGAATACGCCAAATTCAAGTTTATGAGTGAGCTGAACATGTGAGGAGGTTATGTAAATAACGCTAGCGCTCGGAGTTCTCTTAAAAAATATAACTCCTCAGAGCGAGAGAGTATTTGATCGCTTTACGAGCTCTGTTTTCTAAACTTGCAAGTGTGTAATCAAATTTTCTTAATAAATAGAACACAAGAAAATATGTTATTTTTATTTTTGCCACTCCGAATTTAGTTTTGAAAGTTACCCGCTATGCAAATTTACATCGTTAGATCTAGTCTTCACATTTTTTGATGAGCTTTGGAGCAGGGGGTCCACCAAAACCAGTAAGGTTTTGAAAGGGGTCTACGGGGAAAAAAAGTTTGGGAACCTCTGTTCTAAAGGATAAAGGATAAACTGATAGAAAAATTTGGTATTTTTTTAACCGACTTCACAAAATGGAGAAGGTTATCAATTCGATGGAATGTTTTTTTACGTTAACCGATTTCTATAATTCTTGTTTAGAAGAAAGGTGTTATCTCACAGGTGGTCCCATACTATTTTGGTTTAAATATGACCATGGCATCATGAAGAAATTAACGATAATCTTACATTTTTAAATGAGAATTGAAATCGGTTTTTTTTTTTGCTAAATTTACTTGTTATTTACTAAGATGAGTACGAAGACCAAAGGAAGACGAATACCAAGCCGAATGCAAATACGAAAAAGAACAAAATGACATACACAAATACCAAGACAAACACCGACACGAAGGCCAACGCGAAGACGAACATATAGAGGAACGCGAAGATGAATGCAAGGACCAACACGAACACGGACTCGAAGACTTAAATAAACACAAATACGAATACGTAGATGAAGATGAAGTCAGGAATACTAATACAAGTACCATTACTACTACCATTGCCATTATAATAAATATTAGAATTAACATTAACATTCCAATTAC
The DNA here is from genome assembly GCF_013731165.1 of Rhagoletis pomonella. Classification (NCBI taxonomy): domain Eukaryota; kingdom Metazoa; phylum Arthropoda; class Insecta; order Diptera; family Tephritidae; genus Rhagoletis; species Rhagoletis pomonella. The sequence continues at coordinate 38,264,013 of NW_023458556.1, read as the reverse complement.
CATTACCATTATTATTTGCATCCAAATTTTTAATACTATCATTACTATATACAATGTCAAGTACGAATACGAAGACAAATACTTATACGAGCTGACTTGGCTATGTCATTCGAATGGAATCCGATGGTTCAAGTGGAGAAAGACTTGGAATTCCAAATTGGCTTCAGTTGACACAGAAGAGAAACGACTGGCGAGCTCTGTTGAACTCGGCCAAACTAGCTTAGGCAGTATAGTAGAAGCAAGCTGTGTAATGTCTATAAAATTTAGTCAACTCAGTTTCTTACGACTTACATTACCAGTAAGCATGTATAGGAAATCTAGAAATTAATATTCAAATGCTATAACTGACTGAATAATCACATTCACTTAACTTATTACATACGCAAAAAGCTTTTAAAACTAAAATAAATCTGATATAATTCCCGGACGCCAGTGCGAATGAGTAACGTATATATTTTTAGCTATTAATGCACATGCGGCTATACATAACTGCATATTTTCATTTATTTGTAAAGTGACTTAGTGTAATGTGTAATAAACCTGCTAATAATCAAGGTTTAACTAGCAGCTCATGGCAATAAATGCTTTTTTACGTTGCATATTAGTGCACCTATTATAATATCTACATTCACTTATTTAGTATAATCCGATGGCTCTGCGCTCCCTCAGCGGCAACACATTTAGCAGATATGTACAAATGTATGTGTGCATTATTAAGTAAACATGTCAGTATATACTAAATAGTTATTATTTTGCTATTCGAACATGGACATATGCCAATTCCCACGTGGCAAAATGTGGCAACAACAATATGACAAAATGGCAAACATATGTACATATGTATGAGTGTAGAAATCTGTAATGCAGCACAGCCGTTGCCCACATTTCCCTTACCACTTCCTTTGCAGTAGAAAACAGGCTTCTGTTAGCTACCGGTTGTAGGCCCAATTGCCGCAAAATGTTACCCATATACATATATATGTACATATGTATAAGTAGGTGAGCTTGCACCCAGCAAAAAATCGGTAATCGCTTTTAGTGGTATGTAATGTGTTCTAGAACGCATTGCCTTATGATGTCTTCTAATTTTTTCGCTTATTTTAGGCATTGTCGGTAATGCAGAGCATAATGTTCTACAATATTTTATTAATTTTGCTGTTTTCATTAATTACGGGGAATTTAAAGTAGAATGCTTCACCGTAGTCAGCTGAAAAATGGAGTGCATACCCAAAAATTCTTTTCTACCGTTACTTTCTGTGCAAAATACCATTCATAAAAGTTTTGCTTTGTTTCATTTACAGCGAATTTGAAGTCAGTCAATGAAGTGCAGTACATACATGAGTGAGGAAGTACAACTTTCAGATTAATTAAATATGTATCTATGTGCTTACCTATTTTTAAGTAAGATCTAAATACCTAAATACATACATATGTATGTATAAAAAACTGATTTATAAAAATGTTTATTAATTATAATCTTTTGAGACAATCTGTATTTTCTGTTTAGAATTTAATATACATTAGTATGTACTTATCTATGCATTCTACATTAGTTTCTCTGTAAGGCATTCTTTGTTCGCTTCCCTGAATTCTGTTTATCACTACATTCTCCCTTCGTTCGAATGTAATGCTGCGGATAAGGGATTACGGCCAATGGCATGCCCATGTTAAAATAATGCCTGCTTTAAGCGAAAGGGTAAGCGATTCCCATCGCCTAATTCGATTCCATTCTAATTTCTATGGTAATCGGATTTTTTGCTGGGTATTGTCTACACTCATTCGAATTCAACACACTTGCCCGCTATTCAACACCCTACGTGCTGCTTCTTTCGCTAGCTCTTGGACTCTCCACTGCTCTACATTTGCACTGTCTTTCTCTTATTCGCCTTTGCTTTTACTTTTACTTTCGGTTTGGTTTTTGTTGTTTTCTTTTTGCGAATTCTTTTTAAGCACTCTCTCCTTTGCTTTTCTCGCGCTCTTTTGCTTCATTCCACGGCATGCGCGCGCACGTGTGCAACAACAGCAAGTAAGTGCAAAAACACGTGCACGCTGATGCATCCAACCAACACTACTAACCGACTAAGGAGCTACATACATACATACATATGTAAGTACTTGCCTGCCCGCGTATGTATGTATGTAGACATTTAACTTGGCCGCCTTTCAGGCGACCGCTTGCCTGCGTTTTCGATTATATTAGTGTTGACGTTCGTATGCAATGTGACCGACTGCCGTTATATTTGCTTGCTTATGCGTGTGTGTGTGTGTGTGTATGTGTGAGTGTTTTTGGCATGCGGTTTGCTGCTGTGTTGTGCTTTGCTGTTCGCTATTCGGCGTTTTCTGTTTTTCCACTTTCCTTCTATTTGGCCCTTTCACGGCTATTGCCTCTGCTACATACTTCTGCAGAGACAGAGACTGTTTGGCGGACTGGCCCGAGCCAACTGTGACTGTGCCTGTGACTATTGCCTTGTCGCTGCCTCATTGCGGTGTTACGTGTTTTGTGTGTCAGACGTTGTGGCGGCGTCGTACAGCAGCAACGTAGACAGTGATTTTTGTGATTTAAATTTTAAATAATATACTTAATGAATATAAATTTAATAAATATGTACGCTGGTAAAGTGTAAAAGTTTAGAAAATCTAATTAAAATTGTGTGACTTGAAAATTTATCCAACTACAACTAATACAAGAAAGTCACAAAATAAAAAATAGCAATCAACAAATTTCTACGAAAAAATAAGCAATAATTTCAAAATCCACGCTTTTCTATCAAAAACGCCTATAAATAGCAAAATAAACAAATTTAGTGTTTTAAAAAATATTTCGGCATAATTATAGCAATAAAAAACGCAGCTCGTGCTCATAAAATTGGCGTTATAACGCATGGGAAAATCGTTAAATCGTTACAAAGTAAAAAAGAAAAAAGTAAAGAAAGCGCAAAAAATTTAAGCGTCTGCAGGTTTTTTTTTGTGTGTTTTCTATGCCGTTTGCCAGGATTCTCGTCGCATATAAGCAGCGCAAAGTATGCGTGCCTGCTTTGTATGAGCACAAAAACCAAAAAAAAAATCTCATTTCATGCCAAAAAGTTGTTGGTTGTTTAAACACATGTATGTATGTTTGTATTTGTTATTCCTACATTTCAGAACGTAATGCGGATATTTTCCACCAAATCATGTTTTTTATGTGTGACTCATTTGGCCTTTAAGTGGCACAACACTGGCGTGAATGGCGTATTTGCACTTGGCAGTGTTTGTACGAATAGTTAGTTTGAATATGAATTTACAATGCTTGGTTTTTGTGCAAATAAGGGTAAAACAAATGTAGCAAAAAAAGGCTACAAAAATCGAAAATCAATTCAAATCAACGCGCTGCCGCAACAACAAAGTCTAATTTTTGTTAGGCGACGATCTCAGTGCTGCGAAGCTGCGATTGTTCCCCGCGAAATGGGTTTGCTGTTTTATTTCATTTTGAGTTTAAGTACTTGGATACTCGGCTGCTTGAGTATGTAAGAAGTGTGTCAACATTTATTCATGCCACACTGTCATTAACGCATTTTGTGTTCGTTTCCGTTTTTGCGTTTCTTTTGCATAGGCGTTCAAATTTGAAAGTCGCAAAACTTTGCGTGTTTGTACAGACAGTGGGAAAGTTTCGATTTTTTTTTTGCGTAAGCTGTTGTTGTGTCATAAGCTATTCGCATATGAATTATTTGGCACAGATCTGCATATGTTTGTATCTATTTCACTCAGCGAATCCATGACATTATTCTGTATTAGAACGTGCCCCTGTGTGCGCTTCGTATGACACGCGCTTTTTTGGACTACGCGTTATTTTATTTAAAATACTTAAGTACATATAAAAAAATAATAATGTTTCTCTTTCCCTGCCACTTTTGTGTTTACTTTGGCCTCTTTTACAAAAACAAAATCTGGAAGTTTCTGCAACGCTTTTATTGGTCTCTGAGACGTACATTTAAGTCAACAGTGAGAAAACAGTAATTTACATACCTACACATATACATACTCTACACAACAATTGGCGCCATTAAGCAAGTTTGCGTATTAAGTGCCGTCATTTCATGAAAACCCGTTAAATAAGTGTAAATCATCAGCGGTCATATGTTTTTTTTTCCTACCATTGTAGTAATTATGCTTATATAATAGCCAAAATGTTTCCTTTTGAGCCAAAATAATTATATTCATATTGACAAGCGTTCTTTATATATAACGACTAGGGTATTAGATTATGCGCCTCTTTTCGAAAACCGGTTTTCCATTTTCAAATTGAGAAAAACCCGGGTTTTATTTTACATATATTTTCTCTATAGCAACACTTGCTGTTCGTCAGAAATCATTACCCAAATTACAATATAAACCTAAGAAATAGATACAGCTTTAATTTTGAAATCAAAAATAAGTCCGATGTATTTTAGATTTCAAGTAAAACAGAAAAAATTTAGTGAAAAATTCACACTTAATGGGGTTCACAGTTCTTAACAAGATTAGATCGTTAAAATCTGGCATTTTTCTGAAACTGGTTTATTCGGTTGTAAAAACCCGGTTTACTCGGTATTCCGAAAATCAAGATTTCGAAAAAGACGCCTAAAAATACTGAAAAAAGCGGTTTGGAAAAACCGATTCAATCATCCTAATAACTACCATCTTTTGCCTGCAAGTTCGTGATAATGTTATGATTTTAAATGTAAAAAAAAAAAAATTTTCACGCACCTTTGTAATAATCCTGCATAAATTCGCGATAGTTTTTAATCTGCTAATTTATATTTATTTAGCATAAGTATGTATGCAATAATCTGATAAAATCTGATGTTCTTAGAGTTTAATGGCCCTATTCACAACAAATAAAGTGGGTTTATAAAGCCTTAAAAAATTACGTTTTCATACATTTTTCAGCTTATATACCTTTTTTAAGGCTACTTTATTTTTTACGAATAAGGCCACAAGACTTAGACTAACATTGAATATTAAATAAATAAATAAAAATAACAAATTTTATTTAAAAACGAATTGCTTATTGTCTCGAAGTGTATGAAAAGTAGCATAAAAAGCATAAAAATTTATTCCAAAATATAGTCAAGGTGCCAAATTTCAACTAAATTGGCGATTTGAGTATACTGAGAAAAAAACTATTTAAATATCATAGCCAGTCCCTTATACATACATTGTTTTAATTATTTTTAAACATAGGTGGTAACTCTCTTCAATAATGTGTCTGAATAAAAGCTTACATGTACATACCAACATTAATTGGTACATATCAGTTTTTTGCGAATATTGGCATTTGCATTCGCAACCGCGGAGCTTCCGCATTATTTTTGACATTCGCAAGTTCGCTGATGAAACATATATCTGGCAAACAAGATGACAATTTGTAGCCAATATCTTTGTCTGTAGAGATGCACTGTTAGGTCGAGTTGTCCATCTACATACAGCTCGGAAACAACCACATTTTTTTGTTTTGTTGATAATTGCCAAAATTGTTATTCAAGTTATAAATAAACTATACATTATTAAAAATTACTCTTTTTTCCATTTTTTCATTTACATAATTTACTTATCTATTCTTAAAAATACTTGACATCCGCATCTGCATTCGTTTCCGCAGATGTCTTGAATTCCACATTCGCAACATCCCTAGTACTTAAATAATAATAGATTTGCGCTTACACATATGCTAGTGTTTGGTCGAGCTTCTCCTCCGATTTGTGGCAAACGCCTTGATATTGTCACACAAAGAGGAGGGACCTTCAGTTTTACGCCGACTCCGAACGGCGATTGCATTTTTATGAGAAGCTGTTTTTTCATGGCAGAAATACACTCGCAGGTTTGCCATTGCCTGCCGAGGGGCGACCGCTGTTAAGAAAAAACCTTTTCTCTAAATTTTTCTGCGATGTTGCTTTGACCAGGGCTTGCACCCAGGCCCTACGGAGTACTTACTCATGTATATATGGAGCAAAATTCAGCAAGTGTACCGGTAAAAAAATGTATGTTAGCAATTGCGCTCAAACTCGTCTTAATTGTTGCTATTATTCTTTTTAGTAACCAGTGCTTAAAAAGATTTTTTTAACGAGGTGTTTGTCGAGTAATGTGAGTTTAAAAATGCACGCTTTTGCAATTCAAGACAAGTTTGCATAATTTTTAATAAAATTTCCACACAAAAAAATTGCTTTCTATACAAACATTAACATGAAAGAATTTGTTTTCTTCCAGTTTCTGATCATTTATAAATACAATAAATCTCTGCTTATCTAAATGGAATAATAAATGTTAAAGTTATGATTTAAATTAATTAAGCCTTTTTAATCTCGCTCGTTTAACATCCGTAATTTAAAGTGTCGTTGAACTTCTAACTTAAATTTAATTTAACTTTTTATACAAAAACTATTCTATATGTATACTGATCCAATTCGAATCCGTAGCTGTTACTATGAAAGCGCACCAAACATACCAATTTGCTTCAATTATAGACACCTTTAGTCATATATTTCTGAGTAAAAATTTGTTTAGAAAACTTCTACTTGTGATTGCTAATTTATGTTCAACAGTTTTCCCAAAACCTGATTTCTTTAAAATAATTTAAAATTTTATTGGCGCATACCTTGTTACTGACTGCATTGTATCCATACTTAATGCCGTGTGACAAATGTTGTGCAATAAACGCCAGTGACAATGATCTATCGCTTGGATGTGCAGATGTGGCACCAAATCGAGTCAATCTATTAAAAGTAAATAAGCAATTTCCACGTAAATACATAAATAGTCACTTTAATGTTTGCATACAAAACACACAATATTATTATTTTACTAAATTTTCTCAGTTACAAAATGTTCGGTTACATGCAGAATAGGTCTGTAATTGACAAAATCGATTATTTAATTTAAGAAGATTTTTAGTGACCACAAAATGAAGAAGAAAGTGTTTATTCAAACAGTTAATTTGGTAAAAGTTTAAAAAAAAATACCAAACCACAAAGATGGGTTTGCTCAAGAGGCCTGATGGATTCCTTTACGGAGAGAGGGGTTGTGTCCTTGTGAATACTCTTATCCCTGGAAATCAGGCAATTGCCTGTTTCGTAAGACGTGGGCAGTCTTCAGTATGGAAGCTAGTTTCGCCTGGAATATCGTTTGGTCTTAACTTAAGGGGGAAGATGTGTGGAATCGCGGCAATTGTTTTTGAATTATCATGCAGCCACGTGGGTTTTCTGTTCCAATCTTCACGAGTACCACTTTTTAAAGCTGAGGATGGGATCAATTTGGTCTGAGAACAGGGTCTTTCCCTTCAAGAGTTCCAGGTGTCCGACAAGGTTGCCATATTTAAATTTGTTTTTTCCTACGTAGCATGAGTGCCTGTGTTGCTGCTTCCTGTTGTATTGCCACATGAAGGGCGTATTATTGGGTAGAGTTTCCATACGTGCAGTGCGTGTGGTTTCAATAGAGTTGAGGTGTGACTCTCAGATGGGTTTCATATCATATGTATACAAAGCTTTCAAACAGATGTACATGTGTACATAGAGTGGTGAAGCCTTAGGCACTTTGTTTTTATTAGTTGATAAATTACAAACTACGTAAAGGTACCATTCTAAATCAGGGGAAAGTAGAGTTCATTATATTTAACTACGTCGTAATATTTACTACAGTATTACAATAATAATCAAATATTATCAATATTAAACTGAATCACTTGCATAATTTTTATATAAATTAGCCGATTTTTTCTTTCACTTTCATTCAGCTTAATGAGTGATAAATGACTACTGGGGGAATACGTGGCATTCATAGAAAGAAATATTAACCTAGGATAGCTGCGCGGAAAATTTCCAATTTGTACAAAATGCCCACATGGAAGTGCACATGCAAAGCAAAAGGTCAAGAGGTCAACACACTAAACGTTTTTGAGTATGTTTTTTTTTTCTTTGTCATTCAATCAAAGAAAACTATGGAAACTATAAGTAAATCACATAATATTCTTGAAGAAACGAAGAAACGTTATGCTCGAAAGCGAACTAGCAGAGAAAAAAAGTAAAACTGCTATAAAATAAAATTTTTAAGAATAGAAAATGCAACCACAGTTTGCCATATACATATGTAGTATTTAAGAGTATTTTTATAGTAATTCGCTGGGGATAATATGGAACTACAAGTAGGCTGGTGAAAAAGAGTAGGCTCTGCAGGGTAGGCTAAAGTCAACTAACCGCAGTCACGTGCTGCTTAGCGAATGCAAACGCAAATAAGCACACACGCATACGGTGGTGGGCATACACATTGGTGGGAAGCGACATTTTAACAAGTTTTTGCTATTTTCCTTTTGTTTATTTAATGTTCATTATTTTTTCTCTAAAATCATAACTCACAATCTAACAAAAACCATAATCAGTCGAAATTTGAAACTTTCAACAAGATTCACAAAAATTCGACAGATTCCAACAAACTTTTGATTCAAAACTTCAAAACTAATTAAGGAACTTGATTTTGTATACCATCAAATAGTAGTCATAAAATGCAAGCAACTAGGGCTTACCGTTGATTTTTGGAAATTTTTTTAGCTGACGGTGTCGAACATACTTTTCATGGAAGAAAATGCGTGACAGCGGCATCAAAAAAAAATTCCGAAAATCACTAGTAAGCCCTAGCTACTTCAAACATGAACTTTGTTATACAAAAACTTCACGGGTTACAAAATTACAAACCAAAATTTTTTCTAAAAATTCCGATAAAAAATTTTAAAATTTTGCTGAAATCGTATCGAAATTTCCTAATTTTTATTAAATTTTGAAACTAATATAGTTTTTACTATATATATTTACTAAAAAATGTTGAACATTAAATAAAAAAAAGAAAAATAGCTAAAACTTGTTAAGATGTCGCTTCCCTATTTTGTTGGCCGCCAATGTACATACATATATGTATGTATGTATGTAGACTGCATAATAAACTTTTATGTCCAATGCACAGCCCCTTACATATGCGATACGAACAAAGCTATGTACTGTATGTAGCGGTAGTGGTAACGGTAATGGCAACCTTAATGGTAACGACAACGGATGTGGCTGCAATGCGCCATATGCGGGCTACTAAATTACTTGCATTAATGTGTATGAATATGTATGTGTGCACGGCATGCAGATGTATTTACATACATGTGCATGTACAGTAGAGTGGTACAAAAAAGTTTAAAATTTTAAGCTCTCACCGCCTAGGATTTTTATAAATGGAATAAGTGAACAAACGGGTATTATTATTAGAAGTGTTCTGAAAAGAAACAAAGTTTTCCGATCTAAAAATATTAATTTTCGAGGATTCTACCAAAAAGGGTTTCTCCCATATAAAAAACATGGAACACTTTATGGGCTTTGAGGCAGTAGTAAATATCTTTTTTTTTATAAAAAACAATGGGTATTTTTTATTCCATTTAGAAAAATTTTAATTTATTAGCTCCGCATTTATTTTTGGACCACCCTAATGTATACCCATGCAGTAAGTATGTATGTATACTGGCATGAAAAAAATACTACGTTGCGTATGCGAGCCGAACTAAATACATAAATATGTATGTTGGTTTGTTGTTGCTTGATGCCTTATGGCTCATGAAATGTTTTGTGTGTTTTTCTCATGCTGCACATAGTCGTGCAATGAAAGCGAACAATGCAAATGACAAATGACAAAACGTTATGTCCGCAATCTCGCGATATTTCTTGTGATTACCGAAGCACTGCACTTTGTGGCAGTTGGCGGTGAGCAAAAAATAGAAATAAAGGGTAAAAGGCAAAAGGGCGAAAGGACGAAAAATTACAACAGCCGCCGAGAGACAATAGTTTCGTTGATGACCGCACCTGCTAACAATTAAAGCGTCTAAAATATGAATACCTCTGTTTTTTTTTATTAAAGTTTTTGTTTTTGATTTGTTCAAAATGTTTTCCATGGCACCTTTCTGAAATCACACGAATGTATTGTTATGGCGCCATTGCGTTTGTGAGTGGGGTCACAATAGTCTTTTTCCTTAATTAAATTTTGACTTTAAATGTCGCAACTCCGCTCTTGGTGTCTGATGAAATGCACGATAGGCGGACTCTAACAAATTTGCCACATTGTATGTAGTAATTTACTATATTTTCGTGCTTGACCAAGTCATGCAACCATTTCATGCAAAGCGTTGATAATAATTCATAATTTCAAATAACTAGCCATGAAAATGGTCAGCAAATGGGCGGGAAGTAATGAAACGTGAAATTTTTCGACAAACTAGATTTAAGAATTGATTGCACCTGATGCATATTGAATGAGTTTTAAGCTATGCTGCGGCATTTTTAAGGACTATTTAATATTTGGGTCTAACTCTTATTTGTCTTTAAAAATTCTGATCACTTCGAGGTATGGATAATATGACATTGTAAGCAATTACTTCAAAACTCATTTTTGATCAGAGTTTGTAAACTATCCTCCTCCCACTCCTCCTTCTTTTTGATACGCTACCACTGGAACCTCTGATAATAACTGGTGTCCTCGAACCCCTTGGGCTTGCCGATAAATCTACTTATGTCAGTAATGAAGCTTCTTTAGATTTTGCATGAAGAATTTGACGTGATATACTATGTCTTTTACGTGCCAGTGCTGGACATTCGTAAAGTTAGTGTAAGACGGTTTCGCTTTTTCTTTCAAGGTTACAGCTACGGCACCAGGGGTTATACCAGAGATCCATCAATGAGGAGCTGAGTGGTTAATCTGTATTCTTGAACTCATTAAGAGGTATTCAGTTCTTATAAGTTTGGTTTATAAGTTTTTTCATTCTGACTCTGGCTTTCGTGCGAATTGTAAGTGCATTTTCCTTACTTGCTTACTCCGAGTAGGCAGTTGGTATTCAGCAAGATACTACTAACTTAATTGACTCTATAGCACCAAGCCACTCGCTGAGCGCTGCTTGATTTCCTGACGTTGTATTGCTTGTCCAGTACTGGTCACCATAGTAACGCCCAGTAATGCGGCTTTCCCACGGCACCGTGAATTACTTCACTCGCCCTTTAACTAACTTTATTTCAGTATCTACTCAGAAAAATTACCAGATTTGATTTGTGAGCTGGTTTCGATAAACTTCCGATAAAAATTTGGGAAGGCAGCAATGTTTTCGTTATTCGCATAGTAATTGGATCTGATTTACCTGCAAATTAGGTAAATTCGCTCACAAAATTTTGTATGCCGAATAAAGTAGTTCGAACGGTAATTAGAGAGCGAATTGCGAATGAGACAGCGAACTATGTAATTTGGGTGCCATGGGAAATCCATATAGGCTCTACTACTAAGGTTTCACTAATCGCTGACGAAAACAGACCAGACACTACTACCACTACATAATCTGCGTATGCGACTACCATCACTCCTCTTTGTTGTAATCAAGTCACTTTTCTTGAAATTTCAAGAAATTTTTTGAAGTCTAGCAATACTGCTCGCACTTCTAATGCCAGGTTTCCACTGTACTGACAAAATGACAAAAGGTTTAATGACGAAATTGGGCATTTCAAGATACCCGTGTCATTACGTTTCTGAAACTCTTCTGAATTTCGTTTCCATGTGCCATTTTTTAAAAGACAAACATTTTAACATTGACCGAAAATAACTATTTTAAGATCATGGCAAATCGTAATTTTTTAACTGTTTTTTTTGATGAAGAATATACGTTACATTTTCATTTTTATTTTGTTGGTCACATTTTATCGTTATTTTGTGATTTTTATTTTTGGCGATCAAAAAAAAAA
>NW_023458556.1:38246262-38252154 GCF_013731165.1 Rhagoletis pomonella | reverse complement strand
GATGCCAGACATTCTCTGTTAAATATCCCACGGAAATGGGGAAAAAAATCCCTCAATTACCCACATCTTGAAAATTTATCCCACAAAATTCCCAACGAATTTAAACATATACATGTTTCAGTAGTAAAGAAGTAAAATTCATATAAAATAATAATAATAGTTTGGCGCTTACACATATGTGCTTTTCCTCCAATTTCTGGCGGTCCCCTTGATGTTGTCACACAAAGGGGAGGGACCTACAGTTTTACGCCGACTCCGAATGGCGAGTGTATTTTTATGAGAAGCTGTTTTTCATGGCAGGAATACACTCGGAGGTTTGCCATTGCCTGTCGAGGGCCGACCGCTGTTAAGAAAAACACCCTTTTTCTGCATTTTTTCCCTCATTCATTTTTTCCCTTTCATTTTTTTGCTCACTCAGTAAGAGCGTAAAAGAATTTTTTGGTGACTTTAAAATTGAAGCACATTCATGTGCTATTTAACATTTCATCAGATAATTTGTTCCGCTTTTTACATGAAACACCAGTTACAACTGAAAAGATTCTTTCTTACTCAGCGCTTGAATTGGTTAACGTAAGAAAATTTTCGAAATTGTCCTTATACTTTTTAACAATTATATACCATTTTACTCCACATCACATCTTCAGAACGATTAATTACGTAAGAATGTCGAATATTCTTGAATTTTGATCAATTATGCGTGAAAAGAAAATCCCTTATTTATATAAAATGTCCCTTTTTTCCCTTTTAATAATTTTTGATGCATAATATCCCTCAAATAGGGAAATTACCCACAACCTGGCATCACTGCAAGCAACAACAAACCAACATACATATTTATGTATTTAGTTCGGCTCGCATACGCAACGTAGTATTTTTTTCATGTCAGTATACATACATACATACTGCATGGGTATACATTAGGGTGGTCCAAAAATAAATGCGGAGCTAATAAATTAAAATTTTTCTAAATGGAATAAAAAACACCCATATTTTTTTATAAAAAAAAAGATATTTACTACTGCCTCAAAGCCCATAAAGTGTTCCATGTTTTTTATATGGGGAGAAACCCTTTTTCGTAGAATCCTCGAAAATCAATATCTTTAGATCGGAAAACTTTGTTTCTTTTCAGAACACTTCTAATCCTAGGCGGTGAGAGCATAAAATTTTAAACTTTTTTTTTACCACCCTACTGTACATGCACATGTATGTAAATACATCTGCATGCCGTGCACACATACATATTCATACACATTAATGCAAGTAATTTAGTAGCCCGCATATGGCGCATTGCAGCCACATCCGTTGTCGTTACCATTAAGGTTGCCATTACCGTTACCACTACCGCTACATATAGTACATAGCTTTGTTCGTATCGCATATGTAAGGGGCTGTGCATTGGACATAAAAGTTTATTATGCAGTCTACATACATACATATATATATGTATGTACATTGGCGGCCAAAAAAATAGGGAAGCGACATCTTAACAAGTTTTAGCAATTTTTCTTTTTTTTTATTTAATGTGCAACATTTTTTAGTAAATATATATAGTAAAAACTATATTAGTTTCAAAATTTAATAAAAATTAGGAAATTTCGATACGATTTCAGCAAAATTTTAAAATTTTTAATCGGAATTTTTAGACAAAATTTTGGTTTGTAATTTTGTAACCCGTGAAGTTTTTGTATAACAAAGTTCATGTTTGAAGTAGCTAGGGCTTACTAGTGATTTTCGGAATTTTTTTTTGATGCCGGTGTCACGCATTTTCTTCCATGAAAAGTATGTTCGACACCGTCAGCTAAAAAAATTTCCAAAAATCAACGGTAAGCCCTAGTTGCTTAAAACTTGCATTTTATGACTACTATTTGATGGTCTACAAAACCAAGTTCCTTAATTAGTTGTGAAGTTTTGAATCAAAAGTTTGTTGGAATCTGTCGAATTTTTGTGAATCTTGTTGAAAGTTTCAAATTTCGACTGATTATGGTTTTTGTTAGATTGTGAGTTATGATTTTAGAGAAAAAATAATAAACATTAAATAAACAAAAGGAAAATAGCAAAAACTTGTTAAAATGTCGCTTCCCACCAATGTGTATGCCCACCACCGTATGCGTGTGTGCTTATTTGCGTTTGCATTCACTAAGCAGCACGTGACTGCGGTTAGTTGACTTTAGCCTACCCTGCAGAGCCTACTCTTTTTAACCGACTTCCAACAAAGGAGGAGGTTATCAGTTCGTCGGAATATTTTTTTTTTTGTTTTTTTTTATGTATGTTACCGCATAACTTTGCACCACGTCAACCGATTTCAATAATTTTGCAACGGAAAGGTAGTGTCTCAGAGGTGGTCCCATACTAATTTGGTTTAGATCCGATCATTGGATCATGAAATATATAGATATGTATATATTTTTTTTAAGTCGGTTTTTTTTTGCTAAAAATTACTTGTTCACCAGCCTACTTGTAGTTCCATATTTTCCCCAGCGAATTACTCTAAATACTCTTAAATACTACATATATGGCAAACTGTGGTTGCATTTTCTATTCTTCAAATTTTTATTTTATAGCTGTTTTACTTTTGTTCTCTGCTAGTTCGCTTTCGAGCATAACGTTTCTTCGTTTCTTCAAGAATATTATGTGATTTACTTATAGTTTCCATAGTTTTCTTTGATTGAATGACAAAGAAAAAAAAACATACTCAAAAACTTTTAGCGTGTTGACCTCTTGACCTTTTGCATTGCATGTGCACTTCCATGTGGGCATTTTGTACAAAATAGAAATTTTCCGCGCAGCTATCCTAGGTTAATATTACTTTCTATGAATGCCACGTATTCCCCCAGTAGTCATTTATCACTCATTAAGCTGAATGAAAGTGAAAGAAAAAATCGGCTAATTTATATAAAAATTATGCAAGTGATTCAGTTTAATATTGAGAATATTTGATTATTATTGTAATACTGTAGTAAATATTACGACGTAGTTAAATATAATGAGCTCTACTTTCCCCTGATTTAGAATGGTACCTTTACGTAGTTTGTAATTTATCAACTAATCAAAACGAAGTGCCTAAGGCTTCACCACTCTATGTATGCATGTACATCTCTTTGAAAGCTTTGTATACATACATATATTATGAAACCCATCTGAGAATCACACCTCAACTCTATTGAAACCACACGCACTGCAGGTATGGAAACCATACCCAATAATACGCCCTTCATGTGGCAATACAACAGGAAGCAGCAACACAGGCACTAATGCTACGTAGGAAAAAACAAATTTAAATATGGCAACCTTGTCGGACACCTGGAACTCTTGAAGGGAAAGACCCTGTTCTCAGACCAAATTGATCCCATCCTCAGCTTTAAAAAGAGGTACTCGTGAAGATTGGAGCAGAAACCAAACGTGGCTGCATGATGATTCAAAAACGATTGCCGCGATTCCACACATCTTCCCCTTTAAGTTAAGACCAAACGATATTCCAGGCGAAACTAGCTTCCATACTGGAGACTGCCCACGTCTTAAGAAACAGGCAATTGCCTGATTTCCAGGGATAAGAGTATTCACAAGGACACAACCCCTCTCTCCATCCATCAGGCCTCTTGAGCAAACCCATCTTTGTGGTTTGGTATTTTTTTTAAAACTTTTACCAAATTAACTGTTTGAATAAACACTTTCTTCTTCATTTTGTGGTCACTAAAAATCTTCTTAAATTAAATAATCGATTTTGTCAATAACAGGCCTATTCTGCTTGTAACCGAACATTTTGTAACTGAGAAAATTTTGTAAAATAATATTATTGTGTGTTTTGTATACAAACATTAAAGTGACTATTTATGTATTTACGTGGAAATTGCTTATTTACTTTTAATAGATTGACTCGATTTGGTGCCACATCTGCACATCCAAGCGATAGATCAATGTCACTGGTGTTTATTGCACAACATTTGTCACACGGCATTAAGTATGGATACAATGCAGTCAGTAACAAGGTATGCGCCAATAAAATTTTAAATTTTTTCAAAGAAATCAGGTTTTGGGAAAACTGTTGAACATAAATTAGCAATCACAAGTAGAAGTTTTCTAAACAAATTTTTACTCAGAAATATATGACTAAAGGTGTCTATAATTGAAGCAAATTGGTATGTTTGGTGCGCTTTCATAGTAACAGCTACGGATTCGAATTGGATCAGTATACATATAGAATAGTTTTTGTATAAAAAGTTAAATTAAATTTAAGTTAGAAGTTCAACGACACTTTAAATTACGGATGTTAAACGAGCGAGATTAAAAAGGCTTAATTAATTTAAATCATAAATTTGTACAAAAACTTTTTGCATGGGTTTTGACTCAAGTGCTCATAACTTTAACATTTATTATTCCATTTAGATAAGCAGAGATTTATTGTATTTATAAATGATCAGAAACTGGAAGAAAACAAATTCTTTCATGTTGATGTTTGTATAGAAAGCAATTTTTTTTTGTGGAAATTTTATTAAAAATTATGCAAACTTGTCTTGAATTGCAAAAGCGTGCATTTTTAAACTCACATTACTCGACAAACACCTCGTTAAAAAAATCGTTTTAAGCACTGGTTACTAAAAAGAATAATAGCAACAATTAAGACGAGTTTGAGCGCAATTGCTAACATACATTTTATTACCGGTACACTTGCTGAATTTTGCTCCATATATACATGAGTAAGTACTCCGTAGGGCCTGGGTGCAAGCCCTGGTCAAAGCAACATCGCAGAA
Source organism: Rhagoletis pomonella (assembly GCF_013731165.1). Taxonomy (NCBI): domain Eukaryota; kingdom Metazoa; phylum Arthropoda; class Insecta; order Diptera; family Tephritidae; genus Rhagoletis; species Rhagoletis pomonella. Next base: position 38,247,406 of record NW_023458556.1, on the reverse strand, counting down.
AAATTTAGAGAAAAGGTTTTTTCTTAACCGGTCGCCCCTCGGCAGGCAATGGCAAACCTCCGAGTGTATTTCTGCCATGAAAAACAACTTCTGATAAAAATACAATGGCCATTCGGAGTCGGCGTAAAACTAAAGGTCCCTCCTCTTTGTGTGACAACATCAAGGCGCATGCCACAAATCGGAGGAGAAGCTCGACCAAACACTAACATATGTGTAAGCGCCAATCTATTATTATTTAAGTACTAGGGATGTTGCGAATGTAGAATTTAAGGCAGATGCGGATGTCAAATATTTTTAAGAATAGATAAGTAAATTATGTAAATGAAAAAATGGAAAAAAGAGTAATTTTTAATAATGTATATTTTATTTATAACTTGAATAACAATTTTGGCAATTATCAACAAAACAAAAAAATGTGGTTGTTTCCGAGCTGTATGTAGATGGACAACTCGACCTAACATTGCATCTCTACAGACAAAGATATTGGCTACAAATTGTCATCTTGTTTGCCAGATATATGTTTCATCAGCGAACTTGCGAAAGTCAAAAATAACGCGGAAGCTCCGCGGTTGCGAATGCAAATGCCAATATTCGCAAAAAACTGATATGTACCAATTAATGTTGGTATGTACATGTATGCTTTTATTCAGACACATTATTGAAGAGAGTTACCACCTATGTTTAAAAATAATTAACACAATGTATGTATAAGGGACTGGCTATGATATTTAAATCGTTTTTTCTCAGTATACTCAAATCGCCAATTTAGTTGAAATTTGGCACCTTGACTATATTTTGGAATAAATTTTTATGCTTTTTATGCTACTTTTCATACACTTCGAGACAATAAGCAATTCGTTTTTAAATAAAATTTGTTATTTTTATTTATTTATTCAACATTCAATATTAGTCTAATTCTTATGGTCTTATTCGTAAAAAGTAAAGTAGCTTTAAAAAAGGTTTATAAGCTGAAAATTGTATGAAAACGTCATTTTTTAAGGCTCTATAAACCCACTTTATTTGTTGTGAATAGGGCCATTAGACTCCCCTGCAAAAATCGCGACTACTCCATGCATGCGTGTAAAGAGTACTCCCTGAGGACCAAAGAGTACTCCAAAATTAACCACAATTCATATAAAAAATA
>NW_023458556.1:38243483-38246162 GCF_013731165.1 Rhagoletis pomonella | reverse complement strand
TTCCAATGGTCATTGAAATGACAAAAATTAATAATTGTTTTTTTTTTTTGATCGCCAAAAATAAAAAATCACAAAATAACGATAAAATGTGACCAACAAAATAAAAATGAAAATGTAACGTATATTCTTCATCGAAAAAACAGTTAAAAAATTACGATTTGCCATGATCTTAAAATAGTTATTTTCGGTCAATGTTAAAATGTTTGTCTTTTAAAAAGTGGCACATGGAAACGAAATTCATAAACGTAATGACACGGGTATCTTGAAATGCCCAATTTCGTCATTAAACCTTTTGTCATTTTGTCAGTACAGTGGAAACCTGGCATTAGAAGTGCGAGCAGTATTGCTAGACTTAAAAAAATTTCTTCAAATTTCAAGAAAAGTGACTTGATTACAACAAAGAGGAGTGATGGTAGTCGCATACGCAGATTGTGTAGTGGTAGTAGTGTATGGTCTGTTTTCGTCAGCGATTAGTGAAACCTTAGTAGTAGAGCCTCTATGGATTTCCCATGGCACCCAAATTACATAGTTCGCTGTCTCATTCGCAATTCGCTCTCAAATTACCGTTCGAACTACTTTATTCGGCATACAAAATTTTGTGAGCGAATTTACCTAATTTGCAGGTAAATCAGATCCAATTACTATGCGAATAACGAAAAAATTGCTGCCTTCCCAAATTTTTATCGGAAGTTTATCGAAACCAGCTCACAAATCAAATCTGGTAATTTTTCTGAGTAGATACTGAAATAAAGTTAGTTAAAAGGCGAGTGAAGTAATTCACGGTGCCGTGGGAAAGCCGCATTACTGGGCGTTACTATGGTGACCAGTACTCAGAAATCAAGCAGCACTCAGCGAGCGGCTTGGTGCTATAGAATCAATTAAGTTAGTAGTATCTTGCTGAATACCAACTGCCTACTCGGAGTAAGCAAGTAAGGGAAATACACTTTCGATTCGCACGAAAGCCTGAGTCAGAATGGAAAAACTTATAAACCAAACTTATAAGAACTGAATTAAGAGGTCTTAATGAGTTCAAGAATACAGATTAACCACTCAGCTCCTCATTGATGGATCTCTGGTATAACCCCTGGTGCCGTAGCTGTAACCTTGAAAGAAAAAGCGAAACAGTCTTACACTAACTTTACAAATGTCCAGCACTGACACGTAAAAGTCATAGTATATCACGTCAAATTCTTCATGCAAAATCTAAAGAAGCTTCATTACTGACATAAGTAGATTTATCGACAAGCCCAAGGGGTTCGAGGACACCAGTTATTATCAGAGGTTCCAGTGGTAGCGTATCAAAAAGAAGGAGGAGTTGGGAGGAGGATAGTTTACAAACTCTGATCAAAAATGAGTTTTGAAGTAATTGCTTACAATGTCATATTTTCCATACCTCGAAGTGATCAGAATTTTTAAAGACAAATAAGGGTTAGACCCAAATATTAAATAATCCTTAAAAATTCCAGAGCATGGCTTAAAACTCACTTAAAATGCATCAGGTGCAATCAATTCTGAAATCTAGTTTATAGAAAACTTTCACGTTTCATTACTTCCCGCCCATTTGCTGACCATTTTCATGGCTAGTTATTTGAAATTATGAAATATTATCAACGCTTTGCATGAAATGGTTGCATGACTTGGTCAAGCACGAAAATATAGTAAATTACTACATACAATGTGGCAAATTTGTTAGAGTCCGCCTATCGTGCATTTCATCAGACACCAAGAGCGGAGTTGCGACATTTAAAGTCAAAATTTAATTAAGGATAAAGACTATTGTGACCCCACTCACAAACGCAATGTCGCCATAACAATACATTCGTGTGATTTCAGAAAGGTGCCATGGAAAACATTTTGAACAAATCAAAAACAAAAACTTAAATTAAAAAAAAAAACAGAGGTATTCATATTTTAGACGCTTTAATTGTTAGCAGGTGCGGTCATCAACGAAACTATTGTCTCTCGGCGGCTGTTGTAATTTTTCGTCCTTTCGCCCTTTTGCCTTTTACCCTTTATTTCTATTTTTTGCTCACCGCCAACTGCCACAAAGTGCGGTGCTTCGGTAATCACAAGAAATATCGCGAGATTGCGGACATAACGTTTTGTCATTTGTCATTTGCATTGTTCGCTTTCATTGCACGACTATGTGCAGCATGAGAAAAACACACAAAACACTTCATGAGCCATAAGGCATCAAGCAACCAGTGATGCCAGACATTCTCTGTTAAATATCCCACGAAAATGGGGAAAAAATCCCTCAATTACCCACATCTTGAAAATTTATCCCACAAAATTCCCAACGAATTTAAACATATACATGTTTCAGTAGTAAAGAAGTAAAATTCATATAAAATAATAATAATAGTTTGGCGCTTACACATATGTGCTTTTCCTCCAATTTGCGGAGGTCCCCTGGATGTTGTCACACAAAGGGGAGGGACCTACAGTTTTACGCCGACTCCGAATGGCGAGTGTATTTTTATGAGAAGCTGTTTTTCATGGCAGGAATACACTCGGAGGTTTGCCATTGCCTGCCGAGGGCCGACCGCTGTTAAGAAAAAACCCTTTTTTCTGCATTTTTTTCAATCATTCATTTTTTCACTTTCATTTTTTTGCTCACTGACTAAGGGCCTAAAAGAATTTTTTGGTGACTTTAAAATTGAAGCACATTCATGTGCT
>NW_023458556.1:38211941-38243383 GCF_013731165.1 Rhagoletis pomonella | reverse complement strand
GCAAATACAATTGCGCTGGACTCTAATATATATATATATATATATATATTGAATTAATCATATCTTCGAAACTAAAAAGTCCTTTCAATAAATCCTGACGTCAGAGAGAAAAACTAAAAATGCAGATATACTATATTTGGCCCACAGTTTTGTGAATTTTGATTACCTCATGTGTTTCGATCTTTTTTCTTGTTTTTGTCGCAAGGTGTAATATGAGGTTATTTTTTGAAAAAAAAATAAATAAAAACTAATTTTATTTACAGAAAACTCAATTTTAGGAGTTAATTTCTTAATATTTTTCTGAAACATTTTGGCGAAAATCTTAACTGAACTTAATTTCATAATTCCGGTAGGAAATCAGTACCTATTTTGCAATGTAGTATGTTGCACCCCCTAATCTACATGCATGCATATGTACATATGTATGATTGTGCTATTACTTATTTGCCCGCTGCTCTGTAACCGCCGTGGTCCTGCACAGTTGGCATCATGTTCGGCTTCGACAGTTTTATTGTCGCCACTGCTGGCTAACCAACCGGCAGAATGCCAAAAACCACTTGCTAGCCACTATTCTTGTCTATACTTACTATATATTGTACGTGCGCTCAACTAGCAGCTGTCATGCAATTGCTATTGCTGATTGAACACTTGTGGAATATTCAAACTTTTGGTTAGAAAATCGAGAGGCTGCGGACTGTAGGGGCGCATCTACTTCATTTATATATAAACACATTTCTGCCTTGGAATTAAAATATTAAAAATGCACATGTATATGTACATACGTATATATTGATGCTCCTCTGCAATAATGACACAGCTGAAAATTTCATATTTTTCAGTAGAGCCAATTAAAGATTTTGTGTTTCCTAATTTAGCAATAATAAGTATGTGTTGAAACGTAATTATTCCGCATTATTTGCAATCACTCTGTAGGGGAAAATTAGTAAGCGTTCACGAAAATAACTCCACGCATATTACTGAACAGCGACACAAAACGCAAAAAGGTCGTCATTTCACATAAAAGTATCACCCACCTACCGACGGTTTTTGACTTATGCCAATATTCGCGATAAATGTGAGACATGTGCTACTGTTCAGTTTTAAGGGTTGCCTACTTCGATTTTGTGGCAAATGGCAAAACTGCGCCCTGTCGGATTGGTAACAACTAAGCATATATAGATTTTCCACAGAAAAATGGGTTATTTATAGACCTAATCGGCTATATAACTCAAAAACATGAAGTTGTGCCCTTATTGCAGATGACCTTCGATATATACATATCGCTCCCCAAATCAAAAACAGTCACAACTCAAAATTTAAAAAAAATTTTTCTTTCCCCATAAATCAGTTTAAATGCAATATTTCTACCGTCCCATCGTGTACACGATAACTCGAGTTAAAATTGAGATATCTCAACGAAATTTGGTATGTAGATTGCCAAGGTAGGTTAGTATTGAAAATGTGCGAAATCGGACCGTAGCCACGCCCACTTCCCATACAACGGTAGTTTTCAGAAATACGAAAACTGAGATATTTTAATAACTACTGAAGATTTTCTCCTCAAAATTGATATTTATTATAATTTTAGACGAAAAATAAGAATATTATAAATTTTTTGAGAATGAGCGTAGCCACGCCCACTTATGGTTACATGTGTATATCTTGGTAGCCGCTCCAACAATTTCCTCCAAACTTAGCACAGTTATTGGCCTTGGTACAACATACCAAATGGCCGAAAATTTTTAAAATTGGACAATAACCACGCCCACATCCCATATAATGGTAATTTAGTGGAATGCGAAATCTTCGATAAATCAGTAAATGCTAAAGCTAATTTATTCAAAATTGATGTTTGCATTAATTCTTTAGCAAAAAATTCGTTTATGATACAATTTTGGAAAATGGGCGTGGCACCGCGCACTTACGACCACATGCTATGTGTATCTCAGTAACCGTTCGATCAATTTGTACCAAACTCGTTACGACTATTGTGTTTGCCACATAAAAGCAAAACATTGAAAACTATTGAAATCAAACTAAAATTACACCCACTTTTTACATAACGGTAAATTTCAGAAATGCTTGAAACTTCGATATTTCGAAATTTAAAAGCGCTAATTTACTCAAAATTGATACTAACAAAAATCCGTTGAAAAGAAGTAGCATTATTATGGAATTTCGGAAAAGGCGCGATGTGATCGAAGATGTTTGAAATAGGGGTAAAACCACCCCTGCTTACCATGTAGCGGTAGTTTTCAGAAAGGTGAAAAAAGCTATATTTAATACTTGCGCCGGGTATTTAATGTTCGGCTATGCCCAAATATAGACTTTTTTATGCGATTTCAGCAACATTGTTTTTCCTATTTTAATTCGTGGTTGGTCATTTCAAATGGATTTTATAGGTCTCGCAGGTGTATTTTTTGTAGTTAACTTGTTCTTAAAAAGTAAAGAAAAATAAAAAATTAAAAAAGGCTACAATTTTTTACAATAAAACAAAAACATAAGAGGTCAAGGCTATATACCACATAACTTGCTCAAAGAACCGTAAGAATTTTGGAAGCAGCGCCGAATAAATAAAGACATGGATGTAGTAATACAAATAATGATTAACTTAATTCGACCGAAACCGAAGCTCCTATACCCGGCTTAGGTATTTCCATTATATAGAAAATGGGCGTGGCTATTGACCGATTTCAAACAATTTCGACATCTTCGCTACTGAGATAAGAGAAAATGTGTACACCAAACTTGAGAGCGCTCGATTAAACCGTTACTGAAACACGAACATGTATTTTATATAAAGCCTATAGTGCCACACATTTTTTTATATTTTTTTAAAAGAGTATTTTCATGGAATATAAATATTTTTCTACCATGAAGGAGCTTCACATAAAAAAGTATTAAACAGTAGGTACCCCTAATAATTTGTTTCATTTTCAATTATTACACTAGCGTAATTCAACAAAGGTTTACTTTTTTCTTTGTAAAAATTTCAAATTTGCTATTTAATTAAAATTTTTTTTGTTTAATTTTATCATACCTTTCGTATTCATAGTCAACGATGGCGACGGTAATTGCCTTAACAAGTCATTAGACGAATCGCACTTCATAAAAATGTATGCTCATTTGTTTGTATGAACGTATAAACAAAAACACACGCACATTCACAGCTTTTCACTTGTCTACAGGTCGAAAGATCCAAGATTCAAATTAATATTTTTATTACAATTAATAATGCTTTCCAATCGCTAATGAGTCTTTTGTTACAAAAAAACACCCAAAGTCTGCTAACAAAATTTAATTTCGTACTTATTTGTTTACAAAAGAGAATGAAGAACAAATAACGGCACTTTTCACACAACACAAAATTCTTTCGCACACAATAAACGCTTAACTCGGACGATTTTTGTTTGCTTTCATTTGCAAGACTCTTTGTTTTCTTTAGTGATTTTAAAAATGCAATTAAACCCTGAAATGCTCGTTGTTTAGCGTAATTTTTTAGCGAAGTAGCAGCTAAAATGCCCAATTATAATTTTTATTTAAACAAAAATTTTATCAAAAATTTTTTGCCGTTAAATGCCGAACTGTCATCAGCCGTATTTGCAACTCAATAAAAATATTTAAGCATTTAGCGTGTTCGAACGTTTGAGATGCGTGCGCGCGTCCCCCGGACCACCTTTAACTTGGCATTTCGGCAGCGCGAATCAATTGGATGTGCGACGATTTTATTTTAATTTTTGAATTTTTCTTCTCTATTTTATTTTTCGTACCAAAAATACACATTTTCAAAGTGCTTGTTAGTTCAAGGCAGTCGTCCAAAGGTATTGCTGCAGCTTTATGGCTCATTTGTTTTTACTTTCAATGCGCACTCTCTCCGCGCACGGCTTGCTGTAGGCCCCTCGGCTGTCGTTAATTTGTTTACTTTTTGCATAGTTTGAGATATTAAACCTCATAAATTCTGGCAATTGGCTGGTCATTCGGTGTTGCAATGAGTGCGACTGACGTCAAAACAAGTGGCGATTTTTGTGTGTTTTCTACATTTTCATTTAAAATTCATTATCCAAACGAATGAGACGTAAGAAAGGGAGGGTGATGGAAGCGCAATAAATGTGCGAAAATTTCAACTAAGTTATTGCGGCTATTTTTTTTTTTTAATGCTAATTTAATTTCAGCTAGTTTCATGCAAAAGTTTATTGAAAATTAGAAAAAAAACAGGAACCGAACATAACAGTTATTGATGAAAATCGTCATGGAAAAATTCACTATGAAGGAAATGTTCTACAAACTAAGTGATACATACAAATCGATTTCTTCTTTCACCGAGACTCAAATTTGAAAACAAATTTTTATTTGCAATTTTTATGCAAAATTAAAAAAAAAAATTAAAATTATTTTTGATTTTATTGAAGACTTTTATTTATAAAAGTCATCAATAAAAATCAGTCAGTGACATTTACTTTTAAAAGTCATCAATATAAATTGTGTCGATAGGCTCCTCTGGATCTCATGGCCTCATACTGAGCAATCTTTCCATCGCTTCTTCTGGGCTTTACTTCATTGACGTAATTAACATTGAAGACAGCCAAACCGTTCAATCTCTTCTGAAGCATTATGGTTCTGAGCTAAGTCTTTAGTCGACGCAAAAAAGACAAAAAGACCCTTCAGCGCTGGAATTCGTGTATGGTATACGAAGTAGAATAATATTAGTCGTTCGATATATGTATCTATATCTTTGCCACAAGGTGTGAGGGGCTCGATGGCAGATGGTATCTGAGTACTTGATTAAATTTTCAGCTTCCACTTTCTACCAAAACATTATATGAGGCAGTTGATTAGTTTGATTGTTCGATTCGGGCTAAGTTGAGCTTAGGTGAATGTAAACTGAGGTTACAACTTTTCCGGACGTCTTTGTAAATAATACCGCATCTTTAAATCTACTATGGCAATTTCGATCACAACTTTGAGATGGGGGATTGTTTCGTTAACTTTGGCGACCGCATGCTCTGCCTTTCTTTACTTCAACGTCTATTTTTGCATTTGCCAAAGGTGATATTTCTACTATGAACGAAACAAAAAAAAGGAAATAAAAGATAATGGAAAGAGCGAACTTTTAGACTCGCTTGGTCGAAACGATTATTTAAGTTAAAAGAATGTTAATCTTTGTTCAAATGTTCGGTGGAAATGGCCTATAATAAATCAAATAAATGGTTCCAATTTTTGTTGACTTATTGCGAAACCCTATGCGGTAAGAAGGAGAACTTCCCCCTCCAATGGGTCCGAGCCTGTATTGATATCATAACTGTAGGCCCATATTATATGGATGGACAAATGCCATTAACGTATCGGGCCCTAAGCGCCTAAGAAAAACGTAAACGATATTTTTTTTCTTTTTTTTCTTTTTTTTCTTTTTGGTCCAGAAATGCATCTAAATAGAGGCTCTATGAGCTTTTGTATGAAGAGAGAGGACTTTAATGCTTAGTAGACCAAGTTCCAACAGCTTCAAAATTTTAACTATCAACAGTGGCGTCGCCTTGTCTAACGCTCATTTAGTATCAATACTGACGGACCTGCTGCTGTTACCCTAATAATTTTACACAACCATCATCGCTAAAGACATGGCGTGAGTCGACCCTTCTCCCGCGTGTATTTTCCAAACTTTGGTTGGTGTTTACCAAGCCTAATACCACGTTGATAAGACCCAAGTAGCTCGTCGACAATTAGTTTTATCCTTTCATAAAATATGCACCATTATACCGTATATCCGATACATGGCTTACTTAGCCATGCCTTGATGGGCTTCTCTCTTAGTCGTTGTTGTAAAGCTCAACTAGCGGGAGCCCCAAGGAACGACAGACTCCCTGTGAATGCCAATTATGACCTGACTGTTTGCAGTTGGGTCCAGTGGTTGTTGGATTTTTGTCGGTACCTCGGATGTCCTCTGACGCACCTTGGCAAAGGCTCTGCCGCAAGCAGTTTCCACATCTGTGGAACCCTACCAGGAACTGCTTGAACAAAACAGTGTTTTGCTCCCTGATAAGGTGCATTTGGGCCTCGCCCTGTAGGAGGTGTTCAGGTGATATAAGAAGGCACCCAGTGGCTGTCCGGACGATTTGATTGATCGATTTGATGCATGCCACTTATGGAGTTTTTGCCGCCGCAATTGAGTAGCACATTTGGCAATCCATGGTCTCGGTTCCACCATTTCTAAAACAAAAATTAATTCCACGGCCTGTACAACTGAAGAGGATGCAGCAAACTGTCACCCATAGTGACCAAAAAGATAAACTCATATCCTTGTGATTGCTATCCACTCCCCTTTACATCAAATTATAGCCAACTAACTGGGTTACAAGAATTGTAATTTAAATTACAACTTTGAACTGGAAAAAAATCATCAAGAATAAGAACAGAACCTAATTGAATACCACCCGCTGCAAATGCAATCAACGATGAAGGAAGAAAAGTAAATGGAAAAAATTAGGAACAAAGTTGAACATACGCGTCCTCATCGAGGGTAAACCCAAGTACTGACACCAGGGAAATGGCGATGGTAAAATGTAAAAACCAGGAAAGAGGCTAATAAAAATCATGTTAAAAAGGAAAAGGATTTATGTACAACGCTGCTGAATAGGCCGCGTAGTAGGGCAACAAAGTTGATGATGGCAGGCGGAACAAGTAAAATGTACTAATAGAAAAAACGTGTGAGGTGAAGTGAAAAGATGAGGGCTTATAAAGTGCATGCAGCATGATTGACGGTAACCTAATACACTAACGCTAAATCTGTATGAAAGTGAATGTGGGTCCATAGCGAAAGTGTCGCCAGAGTGCAGCGCCTGATGTAGAAAAAGTGAAAATCGAAACAGCAACATTAAGCATGACAAGGCAAAGGAAATAGACTGTAAAAAAATGTATGTGCATGGGAAGCGACAGTTGGTTTGGCAGGCAATGTTTCTGCGAATGCGTACGTACAGTTGGCGTGGTATAGGTACTTCACATATGCATACCTACGTACATAGTATACAAAACATACATACATATTTATGCAACAGATTATTAAGGTCATGTAAGCGGCCGCCAACGCTGTGAAAGTAATGCGACGAATGAGTACTAACGCGTGCTTATATTTTTGTAGTACTTCTATGAGTGTAATCAAAGCGTATAAAGAATGTGTTATTTATACTACATAGTAGTCATCAACATTGCACTTCGCTTATAGAAATGATGTCAAATGGGACGAAGGAAAACATAATGAAATGCGCACATGAAAAGTCGTAATGGCAGCAGTTAAAGTGCCACCCCATCAATTCACTAGCAGACATACTCGTATATATGTATATACATACATGTGTATCTACAGCTAAAAATATAAATCAATTCCCATTTTATTAGCTTTGCGAAATGTTCGAAATTATAAGAAAACTAGATTGGAATTTCATAAAAAATTAGAGTGGAAGAAGTAAAGAATTTTTTATTAACTACCTTAGCAGCCCCGAAAGGTAAACAGAAAATAGCGAATTTTATTTTATTATCTCAATATGTGTTATGATATAAGCAAATGAAGTAAGAATTTTGAAATACAAATTTTGTTTCAACTAAACTGCCCGTTTCTGTATGAAAAAAATTTAGTTCGTAGCTAATATTTTATGCATATAGTATGGAGCAAAAATGTGTCAATGTCGTATGAAACCTGAACAAAATGCATATGTTTTAAACCTTCTAATACTATTAATCATTGGTCATAAAATTTAATGCGTTATAAAATACATAAATATATGTATGTAATTGCCTCATTTTTAGCGCCAAGCAAAAAAATTATCTGATATTTTGATTTTTTCCTGTCACTGTCAGGATCGTAAAAACTCTTGTTTATTTACTTTTAAATACCTCTCAAATTGATTTTAATATTTGCTTCCTTAGTGTGTTAGTTACATTTTGTTAATTTGTTTGTGTTCCATACCAAAACGGACGGGGGTTTGATTTGTTTCAAATTTTTAGGGTTGATGCATAAACGTAAATAATAATTGCTAAATACATTTTTAAAAAATTTACAGCACAATAAATTAAAAAAAAAAATCACACCTACACATATCAAAATTCTCTATAAAAATAAATATTTTAAAATAAAATTTTCTTGATACATTTTCCACATACAAATTTTTTGTTAAAAAAAAATTCGTTTTTGAAAATATACCATCTCAAAAAATTTAAGAAAATCACAATGGTAGCTCTAAGTATTGCGCAATATTTAAGTATGGTATTATGGGATGCACTCTACAATAATTTGGGTTATGAATTTTTTTTACACAGAAGTTGAGTAAAATGAGTACATTACAAATTTACAAATTTTTAAAATATTCTTTAGAATTTTTTTGATTATTCGGTTTTGCAGCTCATTAAATTTTATTTTAACAAAGTGCAGGTTTTAACCGATTGCAAAACCGGCATTAATTTTATTTTTTTTTTGATTTTCTTTGAACTGTTTGAACTGTTTTGCTCATTTCCTTCCATAAAAAAAAAGTGCAAAAAGCCGTCAGCATAAAAAATATTAAAAATCAACGCAATTTTGCAGTAGCTTAAAACTAGCACTTTGTGATACTAAAATTTAATGAGCTACAAAATTGCATACTCAAAAAAATTTAAAAAGTTTAAAAAAGTTTACTTAAATATTGCGCAATACTCAGAACTACCATTGTGATTTTGTTCAATTTTTTTTTGATGGCATATTTTCAAAAACTTTTTTTTTTTAAATTTCTATGTGAAAATTTTTTCAAGAAAAAAGTTTAAAAATATTTCTTTTCATAGAGAATTTTGATGTGTGTATGTGTGATTTTTTTTCCAAATATTTTCATTACCCCGTTGTCGCGATATTTGGAAAACTATTAATTCGATTTGTTTTTGTTTTAGCGCTGTAAAGTTTTTAAAAATGTATTAATCAAGCTCAAATTTCATATTTATTTATTATTTATGTTTATTCCTCCACCCCAAAAAATTTTAAACAAATCAAATACATGAAGTGTGTACCCCGTCCGTTTTGGTATGGAACACCCCATATAAGTACATTGTATATCTATATGTACTTAAGTGTTTATGTACCAACGCTTTTTATTTCATATCAGTATTAAGAAACTATATTTTATTAAGCTTAAACCGAAAAAATTTATTAAAATTTGGCAAGTTGGAAAATATTTATAAAGCGCTTTCAAAAATAATTTAAGTTGAAAGATATTCCGTTTGCAAATACTCACTTAAATTGATTTACATATAACAAATTTAACTCTACTCACGTACGTAATATTGTAATGATTTTTTGTTTCGAGTTTATGCCAAATGAAAGCTAACAAAAGCCTCCATAAACCGTATATACCTCACTTTTCTATAGATGCCTGTTAGTTTCTGAGAAACTAATTAATCAGTCCGGATATTTGGTTTTTCTTATGGCAAAGATTTTTGCGTATAAAAAAATGTTACTCATACGCCATGTACTTTCCTGCTCCTACATATTTCGTACAAAAAAATTCTTGTGCATTACTATTCCTCTTTTCTTTATTCCATCGATTTTCTATTAGTAGCTTGATTTCATTTTTTTTGGTAACAGAACAGGCTTTGTAGCAAATGAAAAAAATGTATGTACATAAAATCTGTAATTTTTTTAATTTTTTCCCTGTTAAGGTTTGAATTTTTTCCAGTTTTTCATCGAAAAAAAAACAAAAATTTGAAAGGATTAATTAATTTTCAAAAATTTTTAGGCCCATCGAAAAGTACTGTTTACACGGTGTATGGCGAATTTTGTTTGTTTTCATTTGCCACATCTGATATTAAAATTGTTCAATTAATTCGTAAGATGTGGAACCACTTTTTTAAGCTGAATAACTTTCTATTAAAAATGATATCTCGAAAACTTATCCATGGAGAAAATTTATTAACGCGATTTTCTGAATCAACGAGAGTTTCTACATAGGAAAACACAAATTTGTGATCAAGTGTTATTATTCATTCATTTTTTTCCATATTATCTAGTAATGATTAAGGATAGCAGTCTCATGAAAGTGCACGTTTTTATTTGGCATATTTAAATGGAAATTTTAATTTTTTTTTCTGCATATTTTTTGCGTATATTTTACAAAAAATGCTTTCGGAAAATACGGAGCTATCAAAATTAACTGAATTAACGAAATTTATAGAGGTATCCAAAGTATATCGAGTTGTCGATTTATATCGAGAGCCTTGAAATGCAAAGTTATCGAAAATTATCGAATTTAGTAGAGTTATCGAATTTTGTTGAGTTATCATATTTTGGTGTTGTTGAAATTCATTGAATTATCGATATGTATCAATTTATTGGAATTTATTGGCAACCTGGAATCTAGCGGGCAATTCTAAGTCTTTTCGAAGTCCTTTAAATACCTTTAAAGTTATAAAATCTCTGCAAGGGTCTTAAAATCTTTAAACAGTCGAGTTCCGACAGTAACTGGCACCCCTAGTATTTTATTTAATTGAGTATGAGTTTTTCGCATGTGGTAACCCTCTTTAAAAATATTTACGGAATGCACATTTCATAATTTATGGGTCGATTGCGAATGGCAACCGAACTTCAGTTGGGTTGCCAGTGGCTGGATTGGTATTACAGATGGCAGCTGGTAACTGAAAGCAGGCAACTGAGTTGTTATATGGCAACTGCATTTGTACGGTTGCCGCGGAAAATTGTATTGAGTTGATTTATTTCTCTTTCTGTTTCTCCAGCTTATTTTCTTCAAAAATTTATTGTCTTCATCTTTTAGCACTTAACTGTAACAAAATATGTTAATAACTATTTTTCGGTTTAAAAAAACATTTGAATTAATAAGAATTACATATTTCAGCAAAAGACACTGTTCAGATTATCGCCACTGCTAGCCAAGAGTAAAAGTTGGCGAAGATTTTGCGCTTTTTGTAACTAATTGTTAAATTTTCAAGAAAACGCGTGCGGGTCTATGAACATGTACGATACACTGCGTAGTATGAGTAACCTTCCTTTCTGGTCATAACATGCATTCATAGTATAAACGAGAATTTCGAAAACTTCTGAACGGATTTGGACGAGACTTTCTCTGATATATTCTGTATCGACGGGATAGTGACCTTTGATATTTAGAATTTCCAAAGGGTTGCCACCACTCTAAAAAAATATAACATCCGCACCGTTAGTTGGATTTCAATACATTAGGTGGCAAATGGAACGGATTGGCCTCTAGAAAAGCATTAATGTAGGGTTTCCAACTGTTAAGAAAATTACTATATTCAATCTTAATAACCGAAGGTATCAGTTCTGCACCGTCACTGTCAAAGTGTTTTAAGACTTAGTCTCTAGATGTGCAATAATGTATTATTTTTTCGAGTAGGGTTGCCAACTGTTTCAAAATTATAAGATAAGTTTGTTGGATAACAAAATGATATACCAAATGAAAGGTCATAGCCTTCTTTACATTTTATAAAGCAAAGTCGGGATTTTTCGACCACGCTAATCTCGAAAATTAGTTCACGAATTCGGGCGAGATTTTGTTTAATTAATCTGTATCGACAGGAGTATTGTCTTTAGTACTTAGGAATTCTATTGTCTTTAGTACTTAGGAATTCTATAGGGTTTCCCCCTGTCTAAAAAATTATAAGATGCCTTTATTGAATTACCAAACGTAGGATGTCAACTGAAAGGGCTTGGCCTCTAGATGTTCAGTAAGGTATTATTTTTTGACTAGGGTTGCCACCTGTACGAAAAGTTATGAGATATTCCCCTTTCGTTGGACTTAGAATGAGGTACCAAGTGAAAGGAGGTGTTTTCTGGATGTGCGATCTTTTACCTTTTTTGAGAGGCATTTCTTGTTAGCGACCGCAGATTTGTACAGTTCTTTCAATTATAAAAGATTAGGTGCCAATTAAAGAGCTTGGCCTCCAGATGTGCCAACCTGCCACCTGTACAAAAAATTATAAGTTGTGGGAGCTCCGTTGGTCTGATGTAAATAACAACAAAAAAACAATAAAAAATAAAAACAATAAAATAATTAAATATGTAAATAAAATAATCTAATATCCGATGACTAAGATTTCACTGGAATTAAGGAAAGCTTTTTTCTTTTTCTTTAAGTTGTTGGGTTTTTCTTCCGTTAATTACAATAAAAAATAAAAATAGTACAAGTTTCCAAAAAGTGAGGTCTCTTCTTCTTGTAACCTCCTGATGGTAGATCCTGGATACCGTAAGTTTGGAAATTTTCAGGCTAATAACAGGTTAAGTTTTGAAAGTGTTTTAAAATACATTTATCAATTTTAGTCACAAGAAAAATTTTTTTAAAACGCACCGCTTAAAATTTTTCAATTAAATTCCCATTTTTATTACTTTAAATAATATAAACTAAAATTAATTAGTTAAAAAGATAGCCTTAGTTGATAGATCAGCAACCCTGCTCTAAAATATGTTAGTGTGAAAGCCTGATCAAACACCTTCCGTTTGATACCCATATTGTGATATTAAATATTAAAGAAGTATACACTTTTTTAATAAACGTATTTGCAACTGTTTAGCAAGGTGGCAACCCCACTCCAAAATATTTATTTTATCTCTTCAAACAGTTTTTGTTTTACTATAGAAATTGAAGTAGGCTGTGGAGATTTTGAATAATTGCAAATTTTCCTGTAGCTGGCAACCCTGTTTTTAATTTTTTTCACAGAAACTTTCTGCAGAAAATACCAAGTAGAATGGGAGAAAGGAGAATAAATCCGTTGAGTTGTTGACACCTTTAAGGCTGTTAAAACTTAAAAAAAAATTCAAAATACGTGCCCTCTCTGATTTTTTATAATTTTTGGACACCTGGTACTTTTCAATATGCCACAGATTAGATAATAAGCTATACCATAAAAATATATTCTTTCCGATTTTTCACTGTTAATTAGTCAAGCAACAATTTTGGCGACTTTTTCTGTCTTCTGGCACACTGTGCAGTATTAAACAAAATGACCCGAAACCCATATGAGTAAGTTTGTAGCCACAAAAGTGTGAAAATGCTTGTAATCCTTTTACCATTTAATGCATGAGCGAAAACGAAGCGACGGCTCACAAAGCATTGAATGAAAATACTCATTTGCATGTGATTGTAAAGTACATTTTTCAAATAAAAAATAAAAGAAACTACGAAATCCAACCAACTCACTGCGAAAGTAAGCAGTCATGGTCGCTTTTATGGCGTTGTAAAATAAAGGGGAAAAAATAATGGCATAGAGCAGAGCATGAAGAGATAAATATTTGATGAGGTGTCAAAGCAGATAGAGACATAAAATCATGTCCATAGACGAATGTGTATGTACGTATTAATGTATATTGGGGTGGGTAAATTTATTGTTTGACTATCTGCGTATAGCATCGGAGTGGTCTACGTGTAATTTGAGCAAATTTTTTTTTTTGCCAAATTGCGAAAATATATTTCGGAGAAAATGCGACAATTCGCGCCCTGTGGTAAAATTAAAAAAAAAAACTCATAAATCCAAAAATGGATTCCTCATATCAAAAGGCATATTTATGTACAAAATATAAGCACTTCTTTACGACACTACAGCAAAATGCTACGAAACCTCTTTCCGCAATTTGGCATACTTCCAACTGATATTAGACCCATCCTTTGGTGCTATAAGCGCATAGTCGAAATAATATCCCATACAAATTGACCCGTCCTAATGTATGTATATGCTAACGAGCCTTTTATGCGCTTCTATCGCAACTATGTGTGGGTGCTTCCACATTTGCTTACAGTCAACCGGGTGTTATCACCCTCGAAGAACCTTTTTTAATGCCACCATAAATGTACGACCTATTCATTCATTGCAGACGTCCCTTACAAGATGTCATCTAGCTAATGAAGATATACTTGGTTACATTTACATATATGCCCAACCGCATACATATGTACATATACATATGTATTGTATGTAGTATGACAAATGACCCAAAAAAGGATATCCTGTAAATTGACGCACATGAAAAAAGACTATTGCATTAGTATTTTACTTCTTTCATTCGCAAAACGTAGAAATTGTAGAGAATTCGTGGAATACCATTGCGGCAAAAAGAGTGACCTAGATTCATATATACATACATATGTATGTATGTACGAAGATTTTGAAAATTCTCCATAATCATGAGCTTTGTCTTAGCTGCTTTTAAAGTTATTCTATTTTCTTTAGGAAAATGTTGTACTGTGAAAATTATTTAGTATTCATTTTTCAATGTATTTACTATTTCAAAGAAAGTATTATCTTTCAGAATAACTATTGCCAAAAAGTACTACTTTGATGAACAAAATTCATACTCTACCAATTTTTTAATATTTCCGTCCTCTTAGATGACGGACAAATATGACAAGGGCAAGATCTATAGCCCTGTTCACGTGGGCAATGGGTATCAGGCAATGTGGAAAAAACTGTGGAAGGAGAAAATCGCAGAAGGAGAGAAGTAACTGACAAAGTTTTTTTGGTCTCGACCCAACCACCAAACGGTTGGAGTGCCATGTAAAAAGGAACGGATTTTAAGAGCTTACTTGGAGAAGGTTTTGGGGCATAAAAATTATTAGTTTTGGTGAGTGCTAAAAGCATCCAAAGTGTATATTTGAGAGCTTTGAATCTTTTTATGAAGAAATGTTAAGCGCAGAAAAATGTTTTGTTTCATGGCAGCTGAATTTGAAATTTATATACATAATTCATCTTCCTGCTGAAGGAGCTAATAAATGTAGGTCAAATACATATATATTTATGAGATAGGCATCTGTGATGGATCAAGCGGGAATATTTAATAGACATCTATGTCGGATATATAGGGAAAAAAGAGACTTCATCGCCGAATAGTGTCGCTACTTTTGGGCGATTGAAATTCTAGGTAGGGCAAAGAGGCATATTTAATCACACCGTCGGAAAATTCAGACTTCGCCGGAGCCCTCAACATAGTAGTCTGCCACATGAGGTTCCAGCAAAAAAAAGATCCGCCAAGCTACGATAGGTACCTGTCTGTATCCATCTTGAAAAACGAGAAACAAAGCTATTCGATCATGTTATGGTAGACGGAAGGCGCGCTTCCAGTTTTTCGGAGGCATGTACGAGATATGTCCGTCCAACAATGCTAGGAGAGCTCAACGCCTAAGAGCTGTAATCCCAACAGACGGACAAATGCAAATGCCCAATCGTCAGACTCGGATTTTATCCATTGGAAACACTAAACAATTTTTTCCTGGATTTCCGTCTTGCAAACTTCTCAACAGTGTTGGAAGTATTAATATTATTCGACAGAGCTGTGCAGCGGTTTTCTGACTGACTACGCCAGTAATTTTATTATCAGTTCGATTAAACGCGTTGGCAATGAAGAGAGGATACGGAGTTTGAATTCTCCAAAGCTGCGGAAGATCTTTAAGCAAAATTTAGGTGCCCAGCTTACGATGTATCATTCATTACTGTGAGTAATTATTCCACACAAGGATTCTGCTACAATTTACACATATGGCTCCAAATTGGACCTCACATGAGAAGTGAATTATAACCCGTAGGAGCTTTCACTCACCCACAGTTCTCGGCTGCTGGATCTCTGCACCGTCTTTCCAGCCGAACTGCAACGAAGCGGCAATGTGGCTTATCGACTCTAAACTCTCTCGGATAGTCAGGCAACTATTAACGATAAATCCACATCTAAGATAAGTCATGGAGTGTAGACATATTTTGAAGAAACTGGAAAAAGTGCACAACACAAATTTAGAATGGTGCGAGGCCACAAAGGTATATTAGGCAATTTTATAGCAGAGAGCCAGATGAGAAAGGCAATGTCCTTCTTTATTCCACTATCATCGTGTCACCATTGGCTGGAAAGTAACTTTATCGAGCAATCCGTGTAGCTAGTGTGCGACACATCTGGCCTAAATTAGATGGGAGAAGATCAAGCTCACTCTTCCTACTGGAGAGAAAACTGTATCGGTATATACAAAATCGGGATTATATATAAGCGCCACTGCTTTATAGGGATGTATATCAACAGATTGGGTCTACAGTCGAACAACTTATTTCGTAGTTCCTACGATGTGGAAGCAATTGAAAGTATGGAGCTGTAGTTATGTGACTGCCCGCAATGCCGCAGGCCCGCTGACTCTCTGTAACCTACAATTGGCCTTAAATTTTTGTGAAATGGTACCAATTCGTGCAGCTTATTACATTTTCAAGTAAAAATGCGAATCTTTTCGAAGTACTGAACATATTTTCCCTAAACCGCGCTAAATTTTAGACATTTAAGCATCTATACATACATGCATGTGTAAATATCATTATATACTCTGTTAGGTTTTTCGAATGATAAATTCGTACGCACCTGCATTTATACATAAAATTGTCAGCTCAACACAAGAGCTGCTATGCATCCAGTAACACAGAAGAGAGTTCATATGTGTATATTCCTACGATAGCAGCTCGCTCATTACCAAACCGGTACTATGACAGAAGCGCTACCAAACAATGCAACAAATTTGGCGCTGCACATAAAATAGAGTCAAAAGCTACGAACAATTTTGAGTGTTTGCACAGAAATTGTTTATGTAGCCCCAGTTTCGTAAACAAAAGTGTCACGTTCAAAGACAATGCCAAACAAAAGCATCACATTAAAATTGCACGCCTCCTGCATACATACATATATATCGGTGGTCACAAGCAATAACCACCCAAGTCGAAAAAACTGAATTCGAGAAAAAATGTTTTAAACATTTCGATTGTAATGCTAACCTTATGGGCAAACCAAAATTTGTTCGTCTATAACTTTTTAAATAACCTAGCTGGCGAGATGGGGATTTCACATACACATGGAATAGTAGTTGCAGAATACGATAGCATACATAACTCAATTCTTTCTTAAGTCGACTTAGGCGGTTATTGCTTATGACCACAGATTTATACGTACGTGTGTATGCATGTGCTTGATTATGTCAGCTCCCTGTAGAAAAAAATTATCAATTGATAAAAAAACTACAGTTAGATTTTTTTTTGGGGATATCGATAAATAACTAAATTTTAATTAGCTATGACAAAACTAAGTTTAAGTAAGTTGTAAAGTCATGCAGGAGTCATGCAGACGTTTCCGGGAGTTGGTTTTCTCTAAAAATATTCTCATACAAAAATTACTTTCAATACACTTTTTTCTGCACTTCACAGACGCTTTCTCGAATTTAGGACAAATAAAATAAAGACCGAAGTTTTATATTATCATTTTTATGTTATGTGTAATATGCAATGTTAAATAAATAAAAATGTAAAAAATTTAAGAAAATCTTTTTTATTTATATTTTAAGTCCAAAAGTAGGCAACTAATGCAGAGGAAACCAAAAAACTCAAAAGTGGTTAGTTACGGCCGAAGAAAATAATTAATAAAGATGTGCAACTAGTTTCCTGCAGGGGCTATTATAACTGACACACATGCACGCATGTTTCGGGAACAAAAACCATTTAACAAAGAAGTGAAAATGTTCAGCGCGGCAAAGCATTCAAACGATAAAGCGTAAAAACAATTACGACAATACACAGCTGCTATGCATGCGACATTTGCATGTTTGTTGGGCGACAATATTGTATAGTGGCAGACACATTAAGTGACAAGGCGAAATCACAAAATGACAGCAAGTGTCATTTGTTGGATATGTTGAAGGATACAATACGTTTTTACTCGGTTCACGATTGGAGCGTCAGCGATTCCATTGAATTATTATAGCTCTATGTTGAACTTTGATACTGGTGTGGCTACATTTTTTCAATTAAATTATTACCCCTTTCAATTGACCAATAGGGAAGCGCACATCTTTATACATGAACATAGGAAATATTTTCAGGTTTAAAGATGCCAATTAATCTTCTTTCATATCTTTGAATTTTCTTTATGAAGATGCATCTGTGAGCAAATTAAGAAATTATGAAAAAAACATTTCCAAAAGATTTTCACTCAAGTCTTGAAGCATTACCCATACGACCGGTTGACCCACTTTTTATTAATGATATACACAGGCTCGCTGAAAAAACATTATAAATACAAGTTGTCCTTGACCACCCGTCCACCCCTTCTAAAATGGAGGAAAATGTTGTTTATTGAAAAACGCTAAAATATGAACTCTATATTTTCGTCGTATTACCGAATTCCGGATCGATTGGAAGTCAATTTTTTTTAAATAAGATATTCATGACACTACCACAGATTCTCAATCTGCGGACAAAAATATGTAAATTTTTGTTATCGAAAGTGCCTTTTTAAATCTCTAAATGACCTTTGACTCGTCCTGGATTTCTAAAATGGACGAAAAGGTTTTCATTGGAAAACGAAAAAATGTGAATCACCATGTCGGAGATGCTATTACCGAATTCCGGTTTCTATCCCGCCATTTAAGCTCTGAATACTAATGTAGATACCTGGGATTAAGTGGAAGGATCCCCTGTACCCAGAAATATTGTCTCGGATTTTTACCTGGAACTTGCAACAGATCATATTTCTTTTAACAGAGAGTCAGAAAGTTTGCATCTTTCTAATCCCGGGATTATTGGCAAACTACTTGTCTAAGACTTATTTTTATAAAGATTATCGTCAGATATTCCATTGCGGTCGAGTGATTAGAGGTGCGCACTACCACTCGCTGGATTGGACCCCGAGTGCAAGCAATATCAAAAAAATAAAATAAAAATTATACCTTACAGATTCGCTTAGATCTAGCGTCGTGTTTGCTAACACAGGTGTTTTTAGCGTAGCGTGGGGATCTTGTACGTTCTTGTAAAAAGTACCAGTCTGCCTTATTTGGATTGACTTCTCATCCGTTCGTTTTGGTCCAATTCTCGACATCGATTAGATTTACCTACATTGCGTCACACAAAGTTTTCGGAAATTTCCCACTTACAACCAAGTCAAGATCGTCCGCATATGTAATGGCGTCCCTCTCCATGCGAATCAGCAATGGGTTTAAAGCTCATACCCGCAGAAAAGGAGGCAGGACTCCGCCGTGCGATGTGGCTCTACCCCAGAAAGTTCCGCCCGCACAATCCTGCGTTTCCGCACTTGGTCTACGATTGTCACCAACCAGGGGTCGATGCCCAGATCCATTAGTGCCATGGTAATTGCATACATAGTTTCTTTATACTTAAATGTGCTCTTTGTTGAAAAACTCTCAGATTACCTGAAGAGGTTGAAAATGAGGACCTCATTCTACCACCTTTCTCTGCCGCTAAATAAATCTACGTTCAGATAATATTATTAATATTATAATCTAGATAGAGGTTGGAGAAAATTTTTGTGTATTCCTCCATTTTATTCAGTGTCAGGATTATTTTTTAGAAAAATTTTTATTTTTTAGCGTATTGCATATCAAACTGAACTCTTTCTCCTCCACGAGGGTTTTCGCCATTTTTAAAAAGTACCTCATACGTATCTACCGCCCTAGTCACGGATCCCATTTGACTCGAGCACGTCATAAAAAATTCTTAATTTTTTAGATTTTAATATAGCTAATGAACTTTTAATTGGCTACTTCAGCCAAGCTTTTGAATTTATTGTTCCAAAAACCGACTAAATACACCGTGCGATAGTAAATTTTATTCACAAAAAAATTAACATATTCGCAGAACTATGGACAAAATATGGTAAAAGTGCGTATTTAGGTTTTCTCCCTGACGTCAGAATTTTTCTTTAAAGGACTTTGAAATTTCCAAAATATTATTGCTTAAAAAAATTATTTTAAAATTTCAGGGCAATGCAGAATAAAAATGTCGGTATTAACCAAGACATATCAAACAGGTTTTAACAGGCATTAGAGCAAAAACAACATTTGCGTGTATTTTCTTGTTGCTTCTGGTATCGAAAGTGTCAAAAACTGTTCTGATTTTTTTCTTTTAAATCAAAGGGTGCCATGTGAAATACAAAAAAAAAATAAAAATTTTATATATAAATTGGATAAAATAAAAATTGCTGCAAATTAATTTCTTAGTAAATTTGTTTGCTTCTCGAAGCAAGGCCCAGTAATCAGCGGTTGTGCTGCTGAGTTGGACGAACGTTCCAAAAGCTGCTATTCAATATATTGTTTTTTTATGGAAAAAGGTTTCTCATGCAAATAGATTTTAACAATTTAAAATTTTTGTCAGAAGAAATTTAAAATTTTTGACATTTTCGAGACCAAACGATTTTAAAAGAAATCAAATCAGCTGCTCTGCTGATACCACC
Source organism: Rhagoletis pomonella (assembly GCF_013731165.1). Taxonomy (NCBI): domain Eukaryota; kingdom Metazoa; phylum Arthropoda; class Insecta; order Diptera; family Tephritidae; genus Rhagoletis; species Rhagoletis pomonella. The sequence continues at coordinate 38,223,150 of NW_023458556.1, read as the reverse complement.
TGTTCAATGTGCCTTGGTATCAACTAAAAGTGAAAAATTCCGTAGAATTAAAAAACGCAACATTTTTGTTGTACTTATAAGTACAAATGGGTATAGAAAAAGTTCTTTTAAAATTTTGTCCTTGAACATCCTTGAAAATTTGCAATATTTGTTTTTAAAAAAATTACACCCTCGAATTTTGTCTCCCAAAGTTTATTAGCTTAAAACATAAATTTAATAAAAGTCGCATTTTCAATACCTATTCGTCCTTTTAAACAAAACCACTTTAATGTTTTTAAATTCTACAGAATTTTTTCTTGCAATTGGCACCTATATTATTATTCTACAACGGACTAATTTTAAAAATTTTTGAATTAAACATATCTTTGAAATTTCAAAGTGTGTTTGATATCAATTACTCGTAAATTCTCTACTGCTAACCGTAACGTAGAGAATAAAATTCATTCATTTTATTGTACGCCTTGGTAATTACTTCACTCGTCGTTTCTTGCAAATTTATTTTCCCGCCTTAATAGCTTCCTTATTCTTCACAGAGTTCAACTTTTTATATTTCCATAAATAAGTAGCAATAAAATGAAGCACCAGAAATACACTTCCGTACAAATATCAGGCAAGAGTCAACAATAAAATATTGCAATAAAATAAAGGAAAAAGTTAAATTTTGTTCATCCGAAATAGAAAAATTTTCAGCAAAACTCTACTGACCATTGATGGGTAATTGTAGGAAATTTGAATATCGACAACAAACAATAGCCATAAAAAGTAGAACAAAGAAAACCAAACCATTGAAGAAAGTTGAAAGAAAAGTAACTCGTGCACCGCATCAAAGTTTTCTATATACACAATGATATCCGGCGCAATAATGGTCAAGTATCTTACTTTCTGCTGCATACAATAAAAAGGAAGGCTACATATACTTAATATTTGCAACGAACGAAGCCCACTTGCCCCCATTTTGTGTGCGATTGAGCCAATCTGTGGTAGTAGCAACAATAAAAGTGCAAACAAGAAAGCTCTTTGCGATGAGTTTGCCAACACAACCGAACTTTGTGTCTTTTCAGGAAGGCAGAAGGACGACAAAGCAACATCTCTAAATGCAAAAACCGAAGAAGTAATGACAATGGAATTGCCGTTGTCTGCGCTTAAGTACTTTGAATTTCGGTAGGCGGACAGTATTGGAGCAGCAGATATGTATGCGAATATGTATGTACTTATGTATTAGGAAAAGCAGTTATATGCAGCTATCGAATTTGATATTGCTTCTTAAAGAAAACTGAGTACTTCAATTGTGATGAGCAGGGAACGGATTTTATGGAAATTGGTTTTTTTTTCTGCTAAAGAGATAGAGTACATTCGATTAAGAATGTCCACGATTTAGCTTTCCCTGATTCCATATATACAAATTGTATGTTAAGGGGCAGTATGCTGCTCACAAGAAAAGCAAAAACTCCATATAAAATGGCGTACAATAAATGGCTAAGAAATTTTCTTGGGTCAAATTTCCTTAAGGCAGTACACAGAGAAAATGATACAGGTAAAACGCAAGTTTTTAAAAGAAATTGTAAAATAAAAGTTTTTGAAATAATTTTACTTCATACAAAATAAAAAATACAGTATTTGTATTTACGACTTTAAAACGAAACATTCGCAAAACAAAAACGATCGTTATAATATATTCACTTTTTTACTGAGGAGAACAGACGAAATTAAAGAAATAACGGAAAAACTGCGTATTTTCAAAACTAAAATGAAACATTTGAGGATTTTCTCCCAACGAATTGTAGTTCGACACAATTTTCAACAAGTAAAATAAAACTATACAATTTTAAAATAAAAAATTTAATTTATTTTCAGTCAATTAAGTATGAAAAATATTTAAAACTAAAATATTTTGCATTAGAATTTAAAAAGCTACCTAGCTGTAATGAAAAACATTTCATATGTTTGCATCATTTGTCGGAAAAATTGTGTTGATATAAATAAGTTACTTCAATCTTCAAAAAAGGTGATGAAGTATATACAAACAATACCGCCATTCTAACCACGTAACTACGTGGAAGCGACATTAGTGATACGGTGGACTTCTTCGACCAAAAAAAGCTTTGGTAAGAATAATTTACAAAAATAAATTTATATGAGTTATTAAGTAATAATTTAAAACTTTCTTGCTTTAAATTACAGGGTTTGACCAGCGTGAAGAAAAACTAGCAGGCCCAGCGTTGAAGTAAGGCGGGAACATCTGTATGTTTGTATGTATATATTATTTGTAAAACATCTGTATTTTGTTTATTAAATTTTGTTACTTATTTATAAGTATATATGTATATCAACATATTTTTGACAATGTATTATATACCAAATGACTTGTTGTGATTTAATAAAAATAAAATTTGAATATCATATTTAAAAATGCATATTTTTAAAATGAAGAAAAAACATTTTAGGATTTAATTTCAACATGCGCATATTCAATTATCAAACGATCGTTTTAAAAAGAGTTTGAAAATTTGCGTACCAAAAACAAAAACATGGATTTTGGAAATTGAATTGAAAATTTTCGTTCTCAAAATTTAAATAAATATTGTAGGTGTAAAACCTGGGTCAAAACGTTTTTAAAAGTAAAACATTCCATACAAATTTGAAAACGAAAATTTCTCTGTGTACACGGTTCTTAAGATATTTGCTACGCTTTCTAGTATGGTTTTCTAAAGTTTTTTTTTTTGTGAAAAAGGAGCACAAGGCAACCCATGTTTGCAACAGAAATATATGCCCGTTCCACTATTTCTTGAGGAAAGAGTGAGGCAACATTATGTGAAGTATCCAGATGTCAAAATTCCTTGGACACACACAGTTAGTTGTAAAGGGCAAGGAAAAATCATTTATTTCAGATAATATGAAGGTTTTAAATGTTCCATATTAAAATTGGGCGCCAATTGTATTAACTCACGTCGAGCGCACGTTTAGTACATTCAAGGCTATTCTTCGCGAAAATCGAATGAAAATGCTGCAAGAAAACTTCAAAATGCATCTATAGAGATTAAAGTTTTGTGAGGTAAAGCCTCCAAAGGAGGAAGTAGTAATAATCAAAATCTCTAAAATAAATGTATTTTTTGATTATTTTTCGGTGTTTGTCATTTTTTATTGCCTTCTTTTGCCTTTTTTACACTTTCTAGTGCTTTTTCCTGTCTATTTCGCTATTTGATTTTGCCTTTTTTATAGGATTTTAGGTCCTAAAAATCCGTTCCCTTGTGTTGAGACTAGAATTTCGATGCCAATATTTTTGTTTAGCCTTCTATAGCATTTTCAGTTTAAATGGGAACCATTTTCAAATTAAATGAAATATTTTTACCGATTTTGTTATCTATGAAAATCGATATTTTTATCAATTTTCTAAACGATTTTTGTTATAGATTTTGTTATCGATTTTGTTATCGATATTTTTGCCGATTTTGTTATTGACATTTTTATGGATTTTCTAATCGATTCTTCTACCAATATTATTATCGATTTTTCTATCGAAATTGTCATCGATATCGATTTTGTTAACGATTATTTATCGATTTTGTTATCGATCGTTTATCGATTCTACTATCGAATTTTTTATCGAATTCGCTATCGACATTTTTATCGCTTTTGTTATCGATATTTTGTTAGAGGTTACTATCGATTTTGTTAACGATTTTGTTATTGATTATTTAGCGATATTTTTTCGACTTTATTATCAATTATTTATCTATTTTGTTATTGATTTTTTATCGATTTTGTTATCGATATTTTATCGATCTTGTTATCGATTATTCATCGATTTTTTTTATCGATTTGATTATCAATTTTATTATCGATTTTGTTATCGATTATTTATCGATGTTATTTATCAATTTTGTTATCGATTTTCTAATAGACTTTGGTACCAATATTTCTATCGATTTTGCTATCGAAATTTTTATCGAATTTGTCATCGATTTTGTAATCGATATTTTTATCGATTTTGTTATCAATATTTTGTTGGATGTTACTATCGATTTTATTATCGACAGAGTACAAAAATAAAATTGAAGATAAAAGAAAACAGAATAACATAAATGTAATTAGAACAAACAGGGGTAGAGGTAGGGATCTTGATAGAAAAAATACAAAAAATATAAAACCTTAAGCAAAAGCAGATGTATGTATATATGTATGTATGCACATATGTATGTATATTGGTTATGAGACATAATAGATATGTAACGTAAGTTTCACTTCTACAGTGGGGCCCAGGCGCACTTTCTTTTTTTCATTTATCCATCAATTTTCTTCCCTAGTAGCATGATTTTTTTGCAAAAGAACAGGCTTTAATATATGTAAATGAAAAAAATGTTACAAAAAATCAGTTACTTTTAACCGACTTCAAAAAAACCTTCGCGTTTATCAATTTGTCGGATTTTTTGTATGTATGTTACCGCATAGCTTTGGACCAGGTTAGCCGATTTCTGTAATTCTGTTTTTGCTTAAAAATTACTTGTTTAATTTTTTTCTTGTTAAAACTTGAATTTTTTCATAAAAATTAAAATATCTTGGGGAAATTACCTAAACTAGAAAAACAGAAATTTGTAAACCACGAATCAAAGTTGTTCAGGCGCGTCTGCTAACACCAGGCGCCTAAATACATGCTATGTACTGCTGCATGTGCAAAAATTTCCTTTATGCAATTTAGGAAATTTTTGCACATGCACTTCTCAACTGCCATGTAATTGAACTTTCTTAAGTTCTAATTAGATGGCACTTCAAAGTATGCTCTGCCTAGTCGGATGCATCCTCCGGACACTGCTTCCGGAGCATTCTGCGGACTCTGCATGGCTTACAACCATGCGGAGGTGGTAATAGTTGATTACCATTGGCCACAGTGCCTACCCACTACTTTTTGGTCCAATAAATATTTTTGTTTATATACATACATGCAAACATACTGGTCTCCCCTCTCACTGAGTTATTCAAAAGTAAAATTTAAGTGTTTCGGCGGTTTTCGTGTCGTTTCAAAACTTGAGATTTTCCCTACAGTGTTATTTCACGAAATATGCACCTAGACGCGCTACATACAAAAGTAGCTTTTAACAGACTGCAACATCAAATGTTGATGTTACAAGCTTCTGCAATTTATGCCATCCCATAAGTAAGTAGTTGTTGTTGACAACAATTCTCTCGATATTTGAGCTTTGGGCATAAGTAATGTGACTAATATTGAGTGCTGACAATATTGACAAAGCGCACATATTGAGTAGACATAAAAATATGATTAGCATGCCTGCAATAATGAAGCGTCCCTAGCGGGCGCTCTGGACGTGCTGTGTATGGATGTGGTCAGAAATTGAATGCTGATTAATAGTGCGGACGGCAAAACATACTTAGATGTGGTTTGACGATATTGCAAATGAAATGCGAGTAATCGGGTTGGTTGCTGCATGGGCTGGTGGCCTGCACGGTAATATGGCAGAGCTGTTGGATAGACATACATATTTAGTACATAAATATTTAGGCACGTCTGCACAAAGGCCACACTATATCTAGTTAACCACAGATATTTGAGTGTATATTTAAGCGACAAAATTTATGCTACTTCATTATTTATCGCGCTATGCATTCTTCGCAGAGAAGTGCAATGTCAACATTTGCATCAAATTGCAAGTGCTATTACCAACGGAAGAATTCCATACAAAGGAAAAAAACTTTAGAAATGCTTTCCAACTACTTTCAAGTGCCTCTGAATAACAGAAAGACGTGTAATGGTATGTAGAAAAATTGCAAAGTTAAGTGGAAAGTGAATTATAACTGCTGTAAATGACAATCAAGTGCACGTATACCAACACAGATACACACGCACTTACACACAGTTCCTGAGCTGAAATGCAAATCTACTTTTCTGTAATATTTGGGTCAGGAAGTCGTAAAAAACAAATTTTCGCATCTGTCATATTTCTCGCAAATTATCTGTACTTTAGTTCTTCGCTTTCTCGCAAAAAGTTTTCATTTTTAGCAGAGCGGAGGAATTCAAATGTTCTCACAAAAGCGTTTATTATTTACATGGCTCACTTATTATATTTTTACATACATACATTTAACTACGACCATTAGCCGCAAGAAAAAATCGAATGTAGTTAGTTCTTGAGACCAGAAGGCGAACGAGGTGTCGAATTTCTTGAAATAATTTTGTCGCAAAACTTTCGTTACAAATTATCTATGATCTAGATTGTGGCCCCAGAATATTGGAGCTAGTTTACATTGCCCTTTAGACAAACTGAAGTTAGTCCTGGGATAGTCACCTTTCAACACGGAATAATCATCTGGTAATTCTGTGAGGTCCGGCAAATCTGCGAGTTCTACGAATATACTTATAATTTTGACATTAGGTAAAAATATATTCAAACCTTCCAGAAGAATTACATATTCTATGGGATCTCACAGGGAACACTTGTGAAACGCGTCTGCATAAAGTTTGTCGAAACTCCCTTTCCAGCAATGTGTTTATATTTAATAATATCCCTTAGTCGATATCCGATATAATAATCTCCCTTAGTCCCTTGAGTGGCAAGGTCTTCGATGTTCAGAGCTATGCGGATGACATTGCCATACTTTAATGAAAGCAAATGTCTGGTAGATATCTCCGATGGCAAGCTCATATAAAACCCACACCTGGATAAAGCTATTCCAAAGGCGAGGACAATACTCATATCTCTCATCCACTCTCAGGGCTATGGAAGAAGAGAAAGTTCTCCGTATTAGCTTCGTGCTCATATGTTTTCCGATGTATAATTTCACCGAAATCTTTAATAACTTTTCCCAAATAAAACAAACCGGGACAATGAACGACTGATGGCTCCTAGGCCGACCATGGTGTCGGAGTGGGGCCCTATGGTATGCAACTCAGAAGACTTTTTGGCACTAGCATGGGACAAGTAGGCTTTGTCTTGCAAGCCGATGTGCTGCCATTGAACTACATATGTCTCAGGTAGTATATATGAAGTGACGTACAAGCATGACAATATATAGGCTGACATCAAAGCGACTCTCTTCGCCTTGAAAGTACACCTCGAAGTGGATGGGGGATTTCCCTCAGCTCTTAATACTCATCGCATCCAAAATTGACAAATAACATATATAGGTCTACAAACTTCACTTAAAATTCTTCCCACTTCCCACTGTGAAGAGCTACATATATTTAGTATTCATCGCAAAACTGTGTTTTGCATAAGAGGAAGGTATGTTGTGAACGAAATTGTATCAAAAAAGTACAATTGTATCAAAAATTCCAACACTGTTTCGCCTGCCTTGACGCTCTCATTAAAAAATTATAAGCCGTGCACGATAGGATTGTGGACCGCAACTAATATATTGCCACACACCACAAGCCCTTTATGTGTTTACAGCATTAAGGATTTTTTTCCGCCTGACTGCTATCTAATACAATCCATTCTTACCTAATCTATTCTAATGTATGTAACCCAATTTTAATCGAATCTAGTCTTATCTAATCTAATCTAATTTATTGCTTTTGATCTCATTTTATCCAGTCTAATCTGTTCTAATAAAATCTCAACCCAAATACTATTAAAAAGTGTCATCACCTTGAATGCAAAACGACGTAACAAACATCGTCACTGAAATGGAAAAAGTTGTGACTAATGATTTTTTTATTCATAAAACTATGTGGGGAGCTGTAATTCGAAGAAATGAATCATATCAATCAAAAAGTCAATTTTTTTAAGTTTTTTATTGGTTACGACTTTTTTACGTTACGTATTTTTGCATTTAAGGTCGATATGTATTTCTCGGAATTTTATTTTTAAGTTTTCATAATTCTACTCTAATTTCCTCACAGCATTTTTTTGTTACATCACTTTCAGTGCGCGAATCTTTTGAAGTGTACTCGTCGATCGCTGCAGACTCATTTTGCAGCTGTTTCAAATATAAATCAAGCGATTGTTAAAAACTGTGCCATAAAATTCAGAGACGCACGTCAAAAAAGCGCCTTACAGTCTTCGTTGGCTATAAATTTTAGCTTCCTTTAAGTACATTCTTATGAATCGTACAAAGTTGCGTTAAAGCTAGTAGAATAGAAATGTGAACAATTCGAATACTACATATATGCAAATAAAGATAAATACATATGCACACTCATACAGGGTGGTCCATATTTTGTTTTATTTTTAATCTTATTGACAAAAAATCAGTGTCATATCTCCGCGGAACGAAATTGGTTAACTCGGATTTGCAATTTGCCGCCGTTAGACTTTTTTGTGTGGGATGCCGTGAAGAGCCGATGCGAACAATACGTTAACGGTTCAAACCCCTAAGGCGAATACCGAGCAAGCCATTCGTGAAATAGAGCCACATTTCTCCAAGAAGAAGCCAGCCAAGGTAGGCACATGAATGAAATCGTGTTAATAAGGCTGTGAGAACAGAAAAGGCCTTAACCAAAATTTCGTTTTTGTAGTAGATACTTAAAATAGTTTCAAATGCAATAAATTTTAAAACAGAAATCGCAAAATCCTTAATTTTAAGGTACAAAACTACGTAGCGAACCTTAAACTTAACTAACAAGCGAAATTTATTTTAAAATTTATCACGACTTTTAGTGAATAATTACAAAAACAAAATAATTTTTATTATTTTTTTTAATTAGTAAAGAGAAACCACTAAATATATGGACCACCCGTAACATATGTACTTACTCTTCTCCATTCTTCGTGAACTTTATCATTAGAACTTCGTGCGATAACATTCTCAACGGATGATAAATGACATTCGCTGATGCTGCTGCGTTTGTTTCCACCATCGCTGCCAGAGTTAAGAAAATTAATTCCTTTTCAGTCTGTTTCTTTTCGTTGTAGCTCAGTTTTGTTTTTGCTGCATTTTTGTTGGCATTGATAAATGCTTGTACTCGTAAATATATGTACATGTGTGCACACATATGTACATGGGTCATTCCATGTAAAAGACGAAAACGACATAAATTTTAAAATGCCTTAATTAATTCTACTTCAGTGCTATTAAATGACTACTTTTATTAATCTGTTGAAAAATATGTATGTTATTTACTATACTTTTATTACAATTTAAGATGAAAAAGTGCTATTTGCTTTGAGTAAAAATTTAAACTTTTAAAGAAAGCCATCATCAACAAACTTTTTTCACTTGATAAAATACTAAATTAGTATTTTTAAATATTATCATTTAAATTATATCAAAAATACCTAACAGTGTTGTCCTATTTTCTAATCGCGTAATTAAATCTCAAATTTATGCCTTAAAATGTAGAAACACAAATTCTACTTTCAGTGCAACTAACTTGAAAAAAAATCAATTCAAGTTTTGCCGCCCCTAAATTTTGCCGTCCTAGGCACCTGCCTATGTTGCCTTTACGGTAAATCCGCCACTGCCTGTCCCACCAGTCACAAATTTAGATATGTATTTAACTTTCTGTTAAAATTATATCAGCCTAATTTTTAGTGAAAACCAAAGCGTATAATGCATATTTCACAACAGAAAAACACCTTTCTTGAAAATTAAGTTTTTTGTCTAAAATTCATCTTTGAGTGCACAAAGATTAAATAGAGTTCTTTTCTGTGTCCCACCAGTCACATTCATTCAAATTATTGTTATTTTTTTAAAGAAGTTTTATTCATAAGTTATTTGTTTGTGAGTTCCAACGGCATAGTTATAATTCACAATTGATCACGTTCTGGAGTAAAATGTCCCACCAGTCACAATGGAATGGCCCACATATAAGCACATACATGACTTAATATTCAAAAAATCACCCGTGCATTAACACACATAAGTTGAGGAGCTCGTGCTCTTGTTTTATGAATTTGTACCTTTTTACTTGAGCGATATACATACATAGTTATCTGTTGTTTTAAACCACTCATGTTAATATTAATTTTTGCATAATCACTTTGTACAAGTACTAATAAAGACTTGCAATTCATCATAAGACTTGATTTCTAAATTTGTAAGCAAATCTTGAGGTGTCCCAGCACCGAGTGTAAATTCTTAAGAGGCAAATTTATGTGATGCTCTTCATTTCTTAGCAATGCTTTTCTGTGGATTTTCTATGGTGTTCTGGTAGGTCAGCCGCCAATTTTTAAAACCTTGCCGATCCTACAAATTAAAGTCAAAGGTCATTTAAGGATCTTCGATTATTCGCCTTTGTGCACAAGCGGTTTTCAAGTTATTCGAAAAATGGAAATTTTAAAAAACCGGGTACACCATTTTTAAATTTAAAAAAAAAAACGATAAACCGGGTTTATTTTACATATTTACAGTAATACTTACTGTTAGTCAGATATATTATCAAAATTACAATATGACTGCTAAAAATAGGTATTACTTCAATTTGGAAATCAAAAAGGACAAAAATTCACACTGAATGGAGTTCACCGATCTTAACAAGAATAGATCGCTTGAACAACAGTCCTTTGTCGTGGGAAAACATGTTTCCGGAACGTGAATACACCAAATCGACAAAACAAATATATTCTATTATTATTATTGGCAGACCATTCATGGAGAATCAATCAGCACCTTCGGTAACTCTTACCCCTTGAATTCCATCATCGAATACCAATGCCATCTATCGCAGACGAAGAGCTCAAGTTGCTACGTGAGGCACGAGAAACGACGGGTTTGGCCCAAAGCCGTCGGATCTGGCCTTTCTTGACCCTATCGTTAGATAAGAATGAAGACAGCATGTAATCGATGCACGGATTTAGACAGAGTTTAGTTAGCTGCTACCACAAAAACCACAGTGAAAGATTTCCTTTTATTTTTTAAGTAATTTTCTGCAGTGGTAAATTTTCCAGTATTCAGGGAGATATCCTCGGCGAAATATTGTACAACCAGTTCATCAGCCTGGTCAGCCTTATTTGGAAGAGAAGAGAGAGACCAAAAGTACATTGACCGATTTTGACTGCACCACTATACTAAAGCTTGGCTTTATCCGATGAATTTTACAAAAATGTGTCCGCCATATTGGATCCGCCATTTTGAAAATCGCTTGAAAATCGTTACTCAGGGGTTTTGGGAGTCACCGATTACGAATTTGATGTCTGATTTTAATAGAGTTAAATAGACCTCGAATTCGGGTTCAGCGAACCCTAAAACCCCTGAGTAACGATTTTCAAGCGAATCCGACGAATTTTACAAAAAGTGTCCGCCATATTGGATCCGC
>NW_023458556.1:38200778-38211841 GCF_013731165.1 Rhagoletis pomonella | reverse complement strand
CAATGTAATTTAACGCCCTCTAAGGAAAATATGTATTGCATACATACATATGTACATAAACATATATGTACTTTGAATGGTCTGTATTAAATGGACATACATATGTACGTACAAACATACAATAATAAAGATTAGCAGGATAGCTTTTGGCATTTTGTCTTAGTGCTTACTTCACATTTTGATTATGGTTTGACAAAAGACAAATGAAAAAAAATAAAAAATAAAATAAAAATAACAATTATAGCGAATGAAAAAGGTAGGATAAGATGTAGGTATGTATTTACAGGCAGAGCTGTCCGGAATACAGGAAACCTATATCCCGCATTCTTAATAGGGAGGTTTGATATGCAGATGGATCAAAACTTGAAATAGAAAATCTGGTACTGCTATAGTTGAGACGAACATCAAACAACATATAACATCTTTATAAATGAGCAATTTTTAAGCAGATATTCATGAAATAGTACGTAGCAAAGAATGTCTTAGAATAGTCACATCTTCGATACATACCAGCTGTATGTTAGATAGTCTATCTGCTTTACGTGCTTTGAATTCGACATAGTAACATCCTAGCTATAGCATATATATATAAATGATTGCCTCTGCACCCTAAACGAGAACAGTACTACCGTGATACCGATTAAAATGTTAAATATTTGCTTTGATAGCCAAGCGGGCAATAAAACTTTAGTATAGTGGTGCAGTCAAAATCGGTCAATGTACTTTTGGTCTCTCTCTTCTCTTCCCAATAAGGCTGACCAGACTGATGAACTGGCTGTACTGTATATCGCCGAGGATATCTCCCTGAATACTGTAAAATTTACCACTGCAGACAATTACTTAAAAAATAAAAGTAAAAACAAAAGGAAATCTTTCACTGTGTTTTTTGTGGTAGCAGCTTACTAAACTCTGTCTAAATCAGTGCATCGACTACATGCTGTCTTCATTCTTATCTAACGATAGTTTCAAGAAAGGCCAGATCTGACGGGTTTGGGCCAAACCCGTCGTTTCTCGTGCCTCACGTAGCAACGTGAGCTCTTTGTCTGCGATAGATGACATTGGTATTCGATGATGGAATTCAAGGGGTGAGAGTTACCGAAGGTGCTGATTGATTCTCCATGAATGGTCTGCCAATAATAATAATAATATAATATATTTATTTTGTCGATTTGGTGTATTCACGTTCCGGAAACATGTTTTCCCACGACAAAGGACTGTTGTTCAAGCGATCTATTCTTGTTAAGATCGGTGAACTCCATTCAGTGTGAATTTTTGTCCTTTTTGATCTCCAAATTGAAGTAACACCTATTTTTAGCAGTCATATTGTAATTTTGATAATATATCTGACTAACACTAAGTATTACTGTAAGTATGTAAAATAAACCCGGTTTATCGTTTTCTTTTTTGTAATTTAAAAATGGTGTACTCGGTTTTTTAAAATTTCCATTTTTCGAATAACTCGAAAACCGGTTGTGCACAAAGGCGAATAATCGAAGATCCTTAAATGACCTTTGACTTTAATTTTTAGGATCGGCAAGGTTTTAAAAATTTGCGGCTGACCTACCAGAACACCACAGAAAATCCACAGAAAAGCATTGCTAAGAAATTAAGAGTATCACATAAATTTGCCTCTTAAGAATTTACACTCGGTGCTAGGACACCTCAAGATTTGCTTACAAATTTAGAAATCAAGTCTTATGATGAATTGCAAGTCTTTATTAATACTTGTACAAAGTGATTATGCAAAAATTGATATTAACATGAGCACGAGCTCCTCAACTTATGTGTGTTAATGCACGGGTGATTTTTTGAATATTAGGTCATGTATGTGCTTATATGTGGGCCATTCCATTGTGACTGGTGGGACATTTTACTCCAGAACGTGATCAATTGTGAATTATAACTATGCCGTTGGAACTCACAAATAAATAACTTATGAATAAAACTTCTTTAAAAAAATAACAATCATTTGAATGAATGTGACTGGTGGCACACAGAAAAGAACTCTATTTAATCTTTGTGCACTCAAAGATGAATTTTAGACAAAAAACTTAATTTTCAAGAAAGGTGTTTTTCTGTTGTGAAATATGTATTATACGCTTTGGTTTTCACTAAAAATTAGGCTGATATAATTTTAACAGAAAGTTAAATACATATCTAAATTTGTGACTGGTGGGACAGGCAGTGGCGGATTTACCGTAAAGGCAACATAGGCAGGTGCCTAGGACGGCAAAATTTAGGGGCGTCAAAACTTGAATTGATTTTTTTTTTCAAGTTAGCTGCACTGAAAGTAGAATTTGTGTTTCTACATTTTAAGGCATAAATTTGAGATTTAATTACGCAATTAGAATATAGGACAACACTGTTAGGTATTTTTGATATTATTTAAATTATAATATTTAAAAATACTAATTTAGTATTTTATCAAGTGAAAAAAGTTTGTTGATGATGGCTTTCTTTAAAAGTTGAAAACCTTTACTCAAGGCAAATACCACTTTTTTATCTTAAATTGTAATAAAAGTATAGTAAATAACATACATTTGAATATTACTATTTACTGCTAATCGTTCCGAAACTGGCACTTTTACCTCAAAATATTTTTTTTATCGGAAAAGGCCGGCAAATTCTGAATTGCCTGAATAAATAAATAAATAAATAGCACTGAAGTAGAATTAATTAAGGCATTTTAAAATTTATGTCGTTTTCCTCTTTTACATGGAATGACCCATGTACATGTACATATATTTACGAGTACAAGCATTTATCAATGCCAACAAAAATGCAGCAAAAACAAAACTGAGCTACAACGAATAGAAAGAGACTGAAAAGGAATTAATTTTCTTAACTCTGGCAGCGATGGTGGAAACAAACGCAGCAGCATCAGCGAATGTCATTTATCATCCGTTGAGAATGTTATCGCACGAAGTTCTAATGATAAAGTTCACGAAGAATAGAGAAGAGTAAGTACATATGTATGTTACGTGTGGTCCATGTTGTGGTTTCCTTTTACAAATGAAAAAAAAAATAAAATAAAAAATAAAAATTATTTTGTTTGGTTTATTAGTTTTTTATCTGAAAGAGCAATTATTTCCATTATTTGAGGCCGTGAGAGCAGAAGTGGCCTAACTCTTATTTCGTTTTGTACTTAGCTAGTCAAAATAGTGATCAACTTTAAAATAAAAGTCGCTTTTCCCTTAATTTTATGGTTCGCTATGTAACTTTGTACCCTAAAATTAAGGATTGTGCAACTTTTTTTTCAAAACTTATCATATTTGAAACTATTTTAAGTATGTACTTATGTAGTTTAAAAACAAAATTTTGGGTAAGGCTCCCACAGCCCTATTTAAGGAACACGATTTCATTCATGTGTCTGCCTCGGAGAAATATGGCTCTATTTCACGAATGGCTTGCTCGATATTCGCCTTAAGGGTTTGAACCGTTAAAGGGTTGTTCACATAACATCGGTTCTTGACGGCACCCCACACAAAAAGTCTAACGGCGACAAATCGCAACTCCGAGGTACCCAATTTCGTTTCGCGGAGATATGACACTGATTTTTTGTCAATTTGATTAAAAATAAAACAAAATATAGACCACCCTGTATGAGTATGCATATGTATTTATCTTTATTTGCATATATGTAGTATTCGAATTGTTCACATTTCTATTCTACTAGCTTTAACGCAACTTTGTACGATTCATAAGAATGTACTTAAAGGAAGCTAAAATTTAAAGCCAACGAGGACCGTAAAGGGCTTTTTTGCCGTGCGTCTCTGAATTTTATGGCACAGTTTTTAACATTCGCTTGATTTATATTTGAAACAGCTGCAAAATGAGTCTGCAGCGATCGACGAGTGCACTTCGAAAGATTCGCGCAGTGAAAGTGATGTAACAAAAAAATGCTGCGAGGAAATTAGAGTAGAATTATGAAAACTTAAAAAAAAAAAAATTCCGAGAAATACATATCGACCTTAAATGCAAAAATACGTAACGTAAAAAAGGCGTAACCAATAAAAAATTTAAAAAAATTGACTTTTTGATTGATATGATTCATTTCTTCGAATTACAGCTCCCCACATAGTTTTATGGATAAAAAATCATTAGTCACAACTTTTTCCATTTCAGTGACGATGTTTGTTACGCCGTTTTGCATTCAAGGTGACGACACTTTTTAATAGTATTTGGGTTGAGATTTTATTAGAACAGATTAGACTGGATAAAATGAGATCAAAAGGAATAAATTAGATTAGATTAGATTAGATAAGACTAGATTCGATTAAAATTGGGTTACATACATTAGAATAGATTAGGTAAGAATGGATTGTATTAGATAGCAGTCAGGCGGAAAAAAATCCTTAATGCTGTAAACACATAAAGGGCTTGTGGTGTGTGGCAATATATTAGTTGCGGTCCACAATCCTATCGTGCACGGCTTATAATTTTTTAATGAGAGCGTCAAGGCAGGCGAAACAGTGTTGGAATTTTTGATACAATTGTACTTTTTTGATACCATTTCGTTCACAACATACTTTCCTCTTATGCAAAACACATAATATAATAATAATACTAAATATATGTAGCTCTTCACAGTGGGAAGTGGGAAGAATTTTAAGTGAAGTTTGTAGACGTATGTTATTTGTCAATTTTGGATGCGATGAGTATTAAGAGCTGAGGGCAATCCCCCATCCACTTCGAGGTGTACTTTCAAGGCGAAGAGAGTCGCTTTGATGTCAACCTATATATTGTCATGCTTGTACGTCACTTCATATATACTACCTGAGACATATGTATGTAGTTCAATGGCAGCACACCGGCTTGCAAGACAAAGCTAACTTGTCCCATGCTAGTGCCAAAAAGTCTTCTGAGTTGCATACCATAGGGCCCCGCTCCGACACCATGGTCGGCCTAGGAGCCATCAGTCGTTCATTGTCCCGGTTTGTTTTATTTGGGAAAAGTTATTAAAGATTTCGGTGAAATTATACATCGGAAAACATATGAGCACGAAGCTAATACGGAGAACTTTCTCTTCTTCTATAGCCCTGAGAGTGGATGAGAGATATGAGTGTGGTCCCCAAATTTGGAATAGCTTTATCCAGGTGTGGGTTTTATAAGAGCTTGCCATCGGAGATATCTACCAGACATTTGCTTTCATTAATGTATGGAAATGTCATCCGCATAGCTCTGAACATCGAAGACCTTGCCACTCAAGGGACTAAGGGAGATTATTATATCGGATATCGACTAAGGGATATTATTAAATATAAACACATATTGCTGGAAAGGGAGTTTCGACAAACTTTATGCAGACGCGTTTCACAAGTGTTCCCAGTGAGATCCCATAGAATATGTAATTCTTCTGGAAGGTTTGAATATATTTTTACCTAATGTCAAAATTATAAGTATATTCGTAGAACTTGCAGATTTGCCGGACCTCACAGAATTACCAGATGATTATTCCGTGTTGAAAGGTGACTATCCCAGGACTAACTTCAGTTTGTCTAGTCTAAAGTGCAATGTAAACTAGGCCCGAAATTCTCAGGCCACAATTTAGATCATAGATAATTTGTAACGAAAGCTTTGCGACAAAATTATTTCAAGAAATTCGACACCTCGTTCACCTTCTGGTCTCAAGAACTAACTACATTCGATTTTTTCTTGCGGCTAATGGTCGTAGTTACATGTATGTATGTAAAAATATAATAAGTGAGCCATGTAAATAATAAACGCTTTTGTGAGAACATTTGAATTCCTCCGCTCTGCTAAAAATGAAAACTTTTTGCGAGAAAGCGAAGAACTAAAGTACAGATAATTTGCGAGAAATATGACAGATGCGAAAATGTGTTTTTTACGACTTCCTGACCCAAATATTACAGAAAAGTAGATTTGCATTTCAGCTCAGGAACTGTGTGTAAGTGCGTGTGTATCTGTGCTGGTATACGTGCACTTGATTGTCATTTACAGCACTTATAATTCACTTTCCACTTAACTTTGCAATTTTTCTACATACCATTACACGTCTTTCTGTTATTCAGAGGCACTTGAAAATAGTTGGAAAGCATTTCTAAAGTTTTTTTCCTTCGTACGGAATTCTTCTGTTGGTAATAGCACTTGCAATTTGATGCAAATGTTGACATTGCACTTCTCTGCGAAGAATGCATAGCGCGATAAATAATGAAGTCGCATAAATTTTGTCGCTTAAATATACACTCAAATATCTGTGGTAACTAGATATAGTGTGGCCTTTCTGCAGACGTGCCTAAATATTTATGTACTAAATATGTCTATCCAACAGGTCTGCCATATTGCCATGCAGCCCACCAGCCCATGCAGCAACCAACCCGATTACTCGCATTTCATTTGCAATATCGTCAAAGTATGTTTTGCCGTCCGCACTATTAATCAGCATTCAATTTCTGACCACATCCATACACAGCACGTCCAGAGCACCCGCTAGGGACGGTTCGTTATTGCAGGCATGCTAATCATATTTTTATGTCTACTCAATATGTGCGCTTTGTCAATATTGTCAGCACTCAATATTAGTCACATTACTTATGCCCAAAGCTCAAATATCGAGAGAATTGTTGTCAACAGCAACTACTTACTTACGGGATGGCATAAATTGCAGAAGCTTGTAACATCGACATTTGATGTTGCAGTCTGTTAAAAGCTACTTTTGTATGTAGCGCGTCTAGGTGCATATTTCGTGAAATAACACTGTAGGGAAAATCTCAAGTTTTGAAACGACACGAAAACCGCCGAAACACTTAAATTTTACTTTGATTCGTAGTTTACAAATTTCTGTTTTTCTAGTTTAGGTAATTTCCCCAAGATATTTTAATTTTTATGAAAAAATTCAAGTTTTAACAAGAAAAAAATTAAACATGTAATTTTTAAGCAAACAAGTAATTTTTAAGCAAAAAAAGAATTCTAGAAATCGGTTAACCTGGTCCAAAGCTATGCGGCAGCATACATAAAAAAATCCGACGGATTGATAACCGAGGAGGTTTTTTGAAGTCGGTTAAAAATAACTGATCTGTGTAACATTTTTTTCATTTACATATATTAAAGCCTGTTCTTTTGCAAAAAAATCATGCTACTAGGGAAGAAAATCGATGGATAAATGAAAAAAAAGTAAGTGCGCCTGGGCCCCACTGTAGAAGTGAAACTTACGTTACATATCTATTTTGTCTCATAACCAATATACATACATATGTGCATACATACACATATACATACATCTGCTTTTGCTTAAGGTTATATTTTTTGTATTTTTTCTATCTAGATTCCTACCTCTACCCCTGTTTGTTCTAATTACATTTATGTTATTCTGTTTTCTTTTATCTTCAATTTTATTTTTGTACTCTATCGATAGTAACATCCAACAAAATATTGATAACAAAATCGATAAAAATATCGATAACAAAATCGATGACAAATTCGATAAAAATTTCGATAGCAAAATCGATAGAAATATTGGTACCAAAGTCTATTAGAAAATCGATAGATAACATCGATAAATAATTGATAACAAAATCGATAATAAAATTGATAATCAAATCGATAAAAAAATCGATGAATAATCGATAACAAGATCGATAAAATATCGATAACAAAATCGATAAAAAATCAATAACAAAATCGATAAATAATTGATAATAAAGTCGAAAAAATATCGATAAATAATCAATAACAAAATCGATAGTAACCTCTTACAAAATATCGATAACAAAACCGATAAAAATGTCGATAACGAATTCGATAAAAAATTTAGTAGAATCGATAAGCGATCGATAACAAAGTCGATAAATAATCGATAACGAAATAGAAACGATAGAAAAATCGATAATAATATTGGTAGAAGAATCGATTAGAAAATCCATAAAAATATCAATAACAAAATCGGAAAAAATATCGATAACAAAATCTATAACAAAATCTATAACAAAAATCGTTTAGAAAACGGATAAAAATATCGATTTTCATAGATAACAAAATCGGCAAAAATATTCCTTTTAAGAATGTTTAATTTAATTTGAAAAATGTTTCATTTAATTTGAAAATGGTTCCCATTTAAACTTAAAATGCTATAGAAGGCTAAACAAAAATATTGGCATTGAAATTCTAGTATCATCACAAGGGAACGGAGTTTTAGGACCTAAAAACCTATAAAAAAGGCAAAATGAAATAGCGAAATAGACTAGAAAGCGCAAAAAAGGCAAAAGAAGGCAATAAAAAATGACAAAAACCGAAAAATAATCAAAAAATACATTTATTGTAGAGATTTTTATTATTACTATTTCCTCCTTTGGAGGCTTTACCTTACAAAACTTTAATCTCTATAGTTGTAGTAACATTGAACCCCAAAAGATGCATTTTGAAGTTTTCTTGCAGCATTTTCATTCGATTTTTGCGAAGAAAAGCCTTGAATGTACTAAACGTGCGCTCGACGTGAGTTAATACAATTGGCGCCCAATTTTAATATGAAACGCTTAAAACTTTCATATTATCAGTAATAAATGCTTTTTCCTTGCCCTTTACAACTTACTGTGTGTGTTCAAGGAATTTTGACATCTGGATACTTCACATCATGTTGCCTCACTCTTTCCTCAAGAAATAGTGGAACGGGCATATATTACTGTTGCAAACATGGGTTGCCTTGTGCTCCTTTTTCACAAAAAAAAACTTTAGAAAACCATACTAGAAAGCGTAGCAAATATCTTAAGAACCGTGTACTGCCTTAAGGAAATTTGACCCAAGAAAATTTCTTAGCCATTTATTTTACGCCATTTTATATGTAGTTTTTGCTTTTCTTGAGAGCTGCATACTGGCCTTTAAGGTAGAAAACGCAAAAAAACTGTACATCAAATTTGTATATATGGAATCAGGAAAAGCTAAATCGTGGACATTCTTAATCGAATTTACTCTATCTCTTTAGCAGAAAAAAAAACCAATTTCCATAAAATCCGTTCCCTGCTCATCACAATTGAAGTACTCAGTTTTCTTTAATAAGCAATATCAAATTCGAAAGCTGCATATAACTGCTTTTCCTAATACATAAGTACATACCCGCATACATATTCACATACATATCTGCTGCTCCAATACTGTCCGCCTACCAAAATTCAAAGTACTTAAGCGCAGACAACGGCAATTCCATTGTCATTATCTCTTCGGTTTTTGCATTTAGAGATGTTGCTTTGTCTTCCTTTTGCCTTCCTGAAAAGACACAAAGTTCGGTTGTGTTGGCAAGCTCATCGCAAAGAGCTTTCTTGTTTGCACTTTTATTGTTGCTACTACAACAGATTGGCTCAATCGCACACAAAATGGGGGCAAGTGGGCTTCGTTCGTTGCAAATATTAAGTATAATATAGCCTTCCTTTTTATTGTATGCAGCAGAAAGTAAGATACTTGACCCATTATTGCGCCGGATATCATTGTGTATATAGAAAACTTTGATGCGGTGCGACGAGTTTCCTTTCGTTCAACTTTCTTCAATGGTTTGGTGTTATCCTTTTCTTTGTTCTACTTTTTATGGCTATTGTTTGTTGTTGATATTCAAATTTCCTACAATTACCCATCAATGGTCAGTAGAGTTTTGCTGAAAATTTTTCTATTTCGGATGAACAAAATTTAACTTTTTCCTTTATTTTATTGCAATATTTTATTGTTGACTCTTGCCTGATATTTGTACGGAAGTGTATTTCTGGTGCTTCATTTTATTGCTACTTATTTATGGAAATATAAAAAGTTTAACTCTGTGAAGAATAAGGAAGCTATTTAGGCGGGAAAATAAATTTGCAAGAAACGACGAGTGAAGTAATTACCAAGGCGTGCAATAAAATGAACGAATTTACGAGTAATTGATATCACCGTGCGAGAAAAACAAAAAAATTTTAAAACACACGAAACAATCAATAAACACACTTTGAAATTTAAAAGATATATTTAATTAAAAAATGTTTAAAATCAGTCCATTGTAGAATAACAATATAGATACGAAATGCAAGAAAAAATTCTGTAGAATTTAAAAACATTAAAGTGGTTTGGTTTAAAAGGACGAATAGGTATTGAAAATGCGACTTTTATTAAATTTATGTTTTAAGCTAATAAACTTTGCGAGACAAAATTCGAGGGTGTAATTTTTTTAAAAATAAATATTGCAAATTTTCAAGGATGTTCAAGGACAAAATTTTAAAAGAACTTTTTCTATACCCATTTGTACTTGTAAGTACAACAAAAATGTTACGTTTTTTAATTCACGGAATTTTTCACTTTTAGTTGATACCATGATACAAAAAAGAAGGTAGTTTCAATAAACAACTTTTGACGGATAATAAATTTTTTTGAAGTTTCATAAATTGTGAGTATTATCATCGGCCTTGCCACTTTGATAATATTAAAACAATAAATCTGAATATTTTCCTTCCCATATTTATACCAATGTTGTAATATTTCAAATCAAAAACCATTATCAGTGCTTGGTACTTCTTTTACTTACGTAGCTCGCACTATTTTTTATTCACAATATATAAAATATAGACTATTAAAGAAGACTTCATCGTAATTGTTCTTTTTATATTATAATAAAAACCACGCGCGCATTATGTTGTTATTTTTTCGTTTTCTTATTTTGAATGCAATCATGCGATCTAAAAATCTAATTCTTAAGAATGTTCTTCCCAAATAAAACCTTTTTATATTTTGGTTTAAATTTACTTTTAATTTTCTCATCAGATTTTGCAACAAATTAGCTTTCACAAATTTTGAACTTAAAGTTTCTAATGTATGCAAAAAAACCTGAAGTCGGCTTAAACAGACCACCCTCCAATAAACAATTAACATATCGTCGTATAAAGTACAAAACCGCGTATCAACAAAATGCAAAACTGCGTATGTGAAGTTGCATAAATTATTTCCTAGAGAGTAAAAACACTCATATTTCAAAATTATTATCTTTTTTATAAATCAATCGCATTTCTTGCTAGCATATTTCTGGACGGATGGATGGATAAGGCTCGAGCCAAGAGCTTGTGTGAGAAAATCCAATTTTTGGCAAAAAA
>NW_023458556.1:38200546-38200768 GCF_013731165.1 Rhagoletis pomonella | reverse complement strand
CGGGACACGTCCCAGCCCGGAAATAAAGAGCCAACTTTTATTGTATGTATACATATGTACATATTTTTAATTTTGTGTTTATGTATGTATATTTACTTAAGCGAATAAATTTTTTACATCAAAGATTTTTATAATATATTTTCTGGGAAGTAGAAAAATTGGAAGGTATTTTATGTACAGATATGTAAACAAAACTACTAAGTATCTTATTTTTTCTCTTAT
>NW_023458556.1:38198559-38200446 GCF_013731165.1 Rhagoletis pomonella | reverse complement strand
TCGAACACAGACCGTCTACAGACCGGCTTGCCGACATATAAAACCCCAGTTTTGCATTTTTGACCGTCTGCAGACGGCATTGCCGGTTCGTAGGTCAACATTGTGTAAGAGAAAGCTGAAAATATGTGTAAGTATATCGGCGAGCCAGTTTCCAGACGGTCTTGGGTTTTCTACCCTGTAGGAAAAAGTTACTGTCACAGATCGAAATGGACATCAGTTTTGGATTTCTCGTGCTAAAATCACCCATTCCTGAATTTTTCAACTCATAAAAAAATTGGCCTACTAGAGGGTTAAGGCGTGTCGCACAGGCGTCAAAGTTCAGATTCCTCTATGGAGACTCAAAAAATTTAAATTAATTTTTTTTTTCATTTAATACCCAAAATCGATACTGCTGTGGGCGCAGATATCACGTACATATAAATTTTGGTCCCGATTGGAGTCGGTTAAGGCGTGTCGCACAGGGGTCAAAGTTTAGATTCTTCTATGGATACTCAAAAATTTAAAATGGAATAAAAATAAAACAAATAAAATACAATATTATGTAAAGCAGTGTTTAGTTAAATTTCGGGACCACTGAATTGATGCAACTGTAGTAAATATTACCGTGTAACAAATTATCTGTTAAATGGGAAGCTAAGCGGTTTTTGTCAGTTTTATATAGAACTTAATTATAAAAAATAAAAGCAAATTATTAAGTTGTCGAGAAGTAAAGTCCTCTCTCGTCGTACAAAAATTACACTCTATAATATATATAATTAATTTTCTTTTTTTAATTTTAAATTTTTTGAGCCTCCATACAGGAATCTGAACTTTGACCCGTGTGCGATACGCCTTACCCTACTCAAATCGGGACCAACATTTATATGTGACATCTTCGACGTTAGTGGTATCGATTTTGGGTATTAGATGAAACAAATATTAATTTTAATTTTTTGAGTCTCCATAGAGGAATCTGAACTTTGACTCCTGTGCGACACGCCTAAACCGTCTCCGATCGGGACCAAAATTTTTGTGTCATATCTTTGACTATATTAGCATCGATGTGGGGGTTGACGTTTAGGAAATCTGATGTAATAATGTACTTAATACATTTAAGGACCAACCTAATATATATAAATATATATTTTTTTTAAGTCGGGTTATTCTGCTAAAAATTACTTGTTCGTATAGAAATTTCCTTACGAGCTCGTGTCAACCACTTCACATAATTTTCATTGAAGATTTGTAAAAAAAAATTTACAGAAATTAGATGCTCCTAAAGATTTCGTTAAGATTTTGGGAACTTTGGTTTGCAGGGTAACTGTGTTGCTCATTGAAATGAAAAAAATATATTACATATATCTATAGATATATGTGTATGAGTTTTTTCTATAAAAAGATATAGCAGCAATTATTCAGGCTTATTTAAAATGTAATTAATTGAAAAATTAATTACTTTGATTAAACAAAAATGTTTACTTTCTGATTAATTAATCAGGTTTCGATTAATCAGCTTGTTCGGTTAATTGATTAATCGCGCATCCCTAGTATGTACAGTTCACTTTTCAATTCGCTGAAGCTGCAAGTAAAATTTAGATTAAAAAAAATTTAACGCAGCCTCTTTAAACTAACTGTTAGTTCATCTTTTAGAAGCTGCGCAATATTTACGACTTCACATTTGCCTTCATCCCTATAATCACGCGATTGTGCTTCACACCAATTTTTGTTATGGGCCAACCATAAACCGCAGTTTTATGGGTATGGCTCGCCGTTTTTACACTCACCCATAATGCTGGCAGAAGTCTCTTGAGTTTAATAACTTAATACTATGAAGGTCATAAGTTTAATAAAGTGGTCATAACAATGTAATTTAACGCCCTCTAAGGAAAATATGTATTGCATACATAC
>NW_023458556.1:38197055-38198459 GCF_013731165.1 Rhagoletis pomonella | reverse complement strand
CAATGTAATTTAACGCCCTCTAAGGAAAATATGTATTGCATACATACTTATGTACATAAACATACATGTACTTTGAATGGTCTGTATTAAATGGACACACATATGTACGTACAAACATACAATAATAAAGATTAGCAGGATAGCTTTTGGCTTTTTGTCTTACAGCCGCACTCAGAAACGTTCCTTAAATTAGCTCTAACGGGCCCTTAACTAATGATCGTTAAATCTGTTAATTAATGTTTCCTCTCAGAGTTAAAAATTATGAAATAAAAAAAAATTTAAGTATGGCCCCAGTTGCGGCCCTTCCTTTTTGGTGGCATCACTCACTTTTTTCGTTCAGTTTGAAATAAAATATAGAAATAAGTACTTATATCATTTTGCGCGCACCTGCTCAACAAACGCAATGGCTGAGTGAGCAGAGCACTGGCGTGCCATTCGAGAGATCCGAGTTCGAGTCCTGGGGCAGGAAATTTTCTTTTTCCTTTTTATTTATTTATTTTATTTTTTTCTTATTTCATTTTATAAACTATCTGTATTGAATTTTTTAGCTAATTTTCTTTTGGTGTATAGATTTTATTGATTTAAAAAGAATTTTTTTTTTTAATTTAATTAAATTGTTTGCTAAAGGGCAAACAAGACCAATAACAGGCCAATTCTGACATCTGTCTTTCAACTCACCTCAGTCTTTCGAGAGACAAAAGTCTTTATATTTCGGCAACTATCTTGAAAGCCTTTTTCTGTATTTCGAATAACTAGTTGACAGATGTGCTAATAGTGTTATTATATTTATCGCTTAGCAATAAGTTTTCTAAAAACTAAACGAAATGAAAATCAGGAAAAACTAAAAATTTTAGAAACTGAAAGCGAAAGAAAAAAGATGAATCAAAAAAGTTTCCAAACGTTAAATAAAATAAAAAATATGAATTTTTTAAGCGATGAAACTTAAAAAAAAATTTATTAAAAAAAGTTCGTTGCCGAGGATTGAACTCGGATCTCTTGAATGGCACGAAAGTGCTCTGCTCACTAGGCCATTGCCACTGTTACAGCAGCGTTATTGAAATTGAAATTTATTGAAAACAAACAAAAAATTTCAAAATCATTCGTTAAAAAGTTAAGTAGAGGTTTTTGTTTACTTAACTTTAATGTTCATTAAATGCCGTTAACGAGTAACTGACTCTGAGAGGGAATTTTTTCAAATCGTTACTGAGGAATACCTTAAGTAATCATTAAACGACTCTGAGTGCGGCTGTTAGTGCGTACTTCACACTTTGATTATGGTTTGACAAAAGACAAATGAAAAAAAAATAAAAAATAAAAAATAAAATAAAAATAATAACACAGCCACACAAAAAAAAATTTGTGTTCTGACCCAAAGGTCTCACTATGTGTACTTTATGTTTTTGG
>NW_023458556.1:38168504-38196955 GCF_013731165.1 Rhagoletis pomonella | reverse complement strand
GGGGTTTTATATGTCGGCAAGCCGGTCTGTAGACGGTCTGTGTTCGAAAGCAATTTTCTCCATTTCGATTGGTGACATAATTATAAAACTTATATTAAAATACGGTGCTTTTAACTACGAAACCCACTGAATTTTTTTGTATCAAAAAAATTTTCAAAAGAAAAATTTCTTTAATTACGAAATTATTAAAAAGCAAGAAATAATTAATTTTAACCGTGTTTTCAAAATCTGTAATTCAACTGCCGATTTAAATAAAACGGATTGACATAACGGATTAAAATTTACTTCGCCGTAAGGGTACGATTTTTGTCGTGCCTTACGAATATAGAAAAAAATTATTATAGGTGCACTAAAAAGGTGTTTAGTTAACGACCGTCTGGAGGCGGTTCTGCCTACTAGAGGGTTAACCGTCTCCAATCGAAACTAAAATTTATATGTGATATCTTTGACCGTTGTATTAGCGACTGAGGGGGTGAGACTTAAAATTTAATTTTTAAGGGCCACCCTAATATATATATTATATATAAATATATTTCATGATCCAATTATCGAAATCGGTTGACGTGGTCCAAAGTTATGCGGTAACATACATAACAAAAAAAAACAAAAAAAAAAATTCCGACGAACTATTAACCTCCTCATTTTTTGGAAGTCGGTTAAAAATAAAGAAAATTCTGAAAAAAATATGCAAGAAATTCTTCACACAGAAACATTATTTTCATTGCTTTACCGATTTGCTTCCGAAATTTCGTAAAGCAATCGCAGTGTTCACAATTTATTTTATTTTAGAAAATACGGCGAAAAATCGGATGAGATCTTTACGAATTCTTTAAAATTTCTTTCAGAATACTCTTAAAAAAATTTTTGCAAGGAAGGTGCTTGTTTGTACGGCTAAACACGAGCAATTTCGTGAGTCTACTGAGATCGTCAAGATCGGCGCTGTATAAGTACGGTGACCAAATTTACAAGAGCTGAATATGGGACAAAAAAATAATGTTGCAAATTTTTTCCATAAAAGCGTTAAATTTTAGTATAATAAATATAATTTTTTTTTTGACGGTGCTACGCATTTTTTTCATGAAAAGTTAGTATATTCGCCCATTTTTTTGAAAGGGAAGCAAGTGAGCAGATTAGAAAATAATAACTTTTTATGGAGAAAGTTGTGATCATACACTAAAATCACTTAAAACTCCCGAATACGGGACAAATACAGGACATTAAGAGAAAAACAGGACATTCGGCGTCCCGTATAAAATAAATAAATTACCAGGACAATGGGTCAAAAAAGAAGACTGTCGCGTATAATACAGGACGGATGTTCACCGTATGTATAAGCTCTAACTCCCATACCACTGATTGTTCAGATACAAATTTTTGCGATATAATTTAATTGTAAATTATAAAGAAAATTAAATAACAAAAGAAAAATTGTTTAAACTTGTCAATATTTGGTGCGCTTATAATTTTGGTACAAGGTAAATTTATAAAAAGCATTTCCAAGCAGATATCACTTACTCATGGCTGGAACCAGCTAATTGCAAAGTAAATCTTACAGTTTCTGTGCAAAAACTAATTAAATTACAACCCAAAGGAAAACAAATTAAAGACAAAAATTCTGCAGCAACCAGAAATTCCGATGAAGCGTAGAAATGGAAAGTCATAGAGTAAATTGGATAGTAAACTGATAGTCATAGTTAGCTTCGAATCAGAAAACTCATTACAATCCCAGCAGCCCATTACCTCATTAAAGCTCAACGCATAGTGGGAAAATTTTGCTGACGTAAGTGCTTGCTGTTTTGAGTAAAAACTTATTTCGCTGGAAGACAGTTGCCCGTACTCTATTAAGTGTCTTTTTTTTATATGTTTCGCAAAACTTTTACATCTGCACTCAGGTTTGCATTGGAATTAATTTTGTTTGACAATTTAATTTTTTCCGGTTTGTCTGGCAATTTGGTATAATTTGTGTCATTCAAAAAGTTTACGCACGAAATTGCACAACTGTTGATGCAGTTTTTCCTGTTCGAGTTGATCAGCGTCAAGATGACGTTGCCGCTAACAATATGTGCACTCACACACTGCATCTGCATATCCGTTGAACTTGTGCAAGTGGATGCGCTATGAATGCAAGTGTGAATATTAGGGTGGTCCAAAAATGCATGTGAAAAAGTAAGGTCGGAATTTTTATGCTCTCACAGGATGGTTCTATAGAGCAAAAAATATACCCCAATTTTTTTATTACTCTGAAATCAAAAAATTAGTAGAGGTCGCTCCTAGCGCTAAAAATTTTCCATATATTTTATACGGGAAAACCCGCTTTTCTTAGAAATGGTATAGAATTCTTAAAAATCAAAATTTTTCGATCGGAATTCTCTGTTTCTCTTCAGGAGATTCCCAGTAATAAGACTCAATAATTTTTTCATAGCAAATATATTTTATAGGTTCGCCAAAACGCCCAAACGCGGGCCGCGATGCTGGTAACAGAGGAAGAGGAAGGCCTCCTCTGCGTTGGAAAGACCAGGTGGAGAAGGACTTGGCTTCACTTGGCATTTTCAATTGGCGTCAGTTAGCACAGAAGAGAAATTACTGGCGTGCTGTTTTGGACTCGGCCAAAATCGCTTAGGCGGTTACAGCGCCAAATAAGAAGAAGAAGAAAACGCCCAGAAAATGCTAGAAAATATGATGGGGGGATAAACAAAAAATCTTTAGTATTAAAAACTGGTTAAATAAACAATTGGTTATTGGTATTGAAAAGAACCAGAGTTTTCCGATCGCAAAATATTGATTTTCACGAATTCTATACCATTTCTACGAAAAGTTGTTTTTCCCATATACTATAAAATACATGAGAAACTTTGAATGCTTTCAGCGACCTCTAAATATTTTTTGATCAAAATAAAAAATAGGGGTATATTTTTTTGATTCCTGGGGGGTAAGAAAATTAAAATTCCCACTTTAATTATTTTGGACCACCCTAGAGTATATGTACATATGTGTGCGCGCATATCCGTCGCAACTTTCAATGTCGTACATCCGATTATGTTGTTCTTACGTAAATATGTATATATGTAGTTATTTATTTTTAACATCGTTGTTGACGTCGCTCTGTCTGTGCCTGCGGTTGCATGTTTGTACATATGAGCACATACCCAGTACATAAAGAAACTAGTTTTAATATTGATGTTCAACCAGTTTTTTACCCACCACAACCAATTGAAGATCTGACTTTCTTGCTTGGTACGAACTATTTACTTTAACATGACGATGTCCTAGGAAACAGTCAATTATCCAACTCTGCATTAGATTTAAACTACTTTAATATGCATTTGGCTTAAAGCACTTCAAAGTCGGTATGTTTCGTTTGAATACACTTTCATTCTGCACTTCACAGATGCCTTTTCATATATCCAAGACACAAGAAAAAAATTGTATTAACATTTTCACATGTTGCCTCTGTTGGTATTCGAACCGGGGCCTTCTGAAATCTAACAAATAACAGCAGGCATCTATGCCTGCACACGTAAATGTGCTTTCAAATATTTACTTTGAATTGTGTGAAAGCAGCAAGTCGATTGTCCGACTTTGCATGTGGTTTCAACAGCTTTAAAATGCATTGGGCTTAGAGCACTTCAAAGTCAGTATATTCCTTTTGCAGATGGCTTTTCAACCAATTTAGAATTACTTGGTATTAAATGCTGAAATAGTTAATTGCCCAAAGTTAGATGATTGAATTATTTATTTGCAAAAGTATCAAAAGTGTAAGCATTTTGTTTATCTGAAGGAGGCTGCTTGGTGATTATACATACATCAATTTGAAGTTAATTGCTACATAACCAGGTAATTGGTTGAGCTATGCCGTACTGGGTATGCATGTGTGCGCCCTTGTGTTAGTGTCTGACATGCTTATCATAAAATTTACACGTTACTATTGCAAATGCACAGGCGCACCGCACACCACACCGCACACCATACTATTTAAATGCAAGCAGCAGTAAGTTGCGCTGCTTATCTGCCATTTCGCATGCTTCTTGTTAAACTGTCAGGAATGAGCAACATGCCACAATGCGCTGCATAAAAGGTGCAAAAATAGACGGCGAATTGTTAGAGTGCAAACAATAAAATGAGCGACTGTTTCGATAGTTTGCGCCGAATGCAATTTATTGCAATTGTAAAAAGTTATGCAACTACGTACAGCTGATATCGTACTTACTCTAAAGTCGCACATTCGCCATTGCTAAGCGAAATAAACATGAATATTAAAGTGTGCGTGCGTGTATGTGCGTGCGGTTTATTGTTACGAGTTTTTTTTTCGTTTTCCTCTCCTTGCTGGTAGTTTCCGTTGCCTCGCAGCAATATGTAGACAGCAACTACTAGTTTCTGCGCTTTATTCTTGTCACCATTTCAGGTTCGACTAAGCTTTCAGCTCACAACAGCCGCATGCAAGTTGCTGTGCTTTCCAATCCAGCTGCGACAAAGTGCTCTGCTGACATGCAAGTATCCTTGTTGCTTGCTTGTTATGAGCAATATTTGCTTATTTCTGTATGTTTTGGCATGCATGAAGAAATTTTCGTTTCGTTCGTTTCTTGGAGGAATTTTTGTACATTTTTGCTTGGAAATATCACCGAATTTTGAAAGTGTTGACGTGAGCGTTTTTTTTCTGGATTTGTTGATGAGAAACATCTTAGGTACACACATATTTGGATACATAATATTGGCTCTGACGTTAACATTAAGGCGCTCGTTAGGTATTTCGGGAACAAGTAAAGCAGAACAAATTTGTGCGAGACCGAGCTTCATATACACGGGGCTCGGGTTCGTCAATTATATCACTTTTTTCGCATTTCTAAAATTTCAATTTACAATAAAGGGTCACGGCAATACCGGTTTAACATAACCGAATGTTTATTTGAAATAACTACAGTTGTAAGCTACATTTAGTCGGAATTAAGGCTTGATGATGTCTAATTTCAAAATCTGTATATATGTATCTTATTTACTGGTTCATCTAACAGGTCTATTCTGCGCCGGCAATAAAAAGTTTGTAATCGGTAAATAAAGTTCCTGTCAATTTTTAAACCCTTTTCGCATTCTGTGTACCCTTGTAACCGGTAAATTTAAGCTGGTAACAAATTATTGTCCCGTGAAGTATGCAATGCCAGGATTTGCACAATTCTTCATAGCTGAATTGCTGAATATTGTAACTGCGTTACCGACGTACCTAGAATCGCGGTAACAAGAACTAGTAACATTTTCTGGTAATACAATTTTCCGGTTACAAAATCTTCCGTAACGTGCAGAATAGACCTGTAAATGAGTATGTAATAGTGAAGCATATTAATTTGACGTAACAAAACTCATTTCTCAGTGTTGTAATAAAAGTGCACTCCTATTCCAAAAAATTCCTTTCTAATAGAGTAATTACAGTTGGCTAAACAAATTTTATTTTTGAGAGAATAATTCCTGTTTCCCACTGCCAAAGAAACCGATAGATAGATATTTCAAAAAAGTATGCACCGCGACCTAGTAGGTCAATACATCAGTTAATCCCAAGGATTCCAAAAAGTCCATCACAGCCTTTGGAGGTAAGGAGTGTATCCGCTTTCCCGCCGGCCACATTGGGCCTATGCCAGGACCGGCGAATCTTTACACATAGACAAGCCATTATTTCCAAAGAACTATTCAATGTAGCCATGACGTGCCAAAAAGAAATATGACTTATCACCGTTCATAAAATCAGCGTCTTAAGCGTCTCTTAAAGCGGATTAATTGTTCTAGTTGTCAAGATAGCAAACGCCGGCTTGTGTAGACAG
This sequence comes from Rhagoletis pomonella, assembly GCF_013731165.1. Lineage (NCBI taxonomy): Eukaryota > Metazoa > Arthropoda > Insecta > Diptera > Tephritidae > Rhagoletis > Rhagoletis pomonella. Next base: position 38,191,148 of record NW_023458556.1, on the reverse strand, counting down.
CTAATATTTATGTATGTCCCGAATTGAATTCGAAGTTTCTAAAATTTTAGTATTAGCATTCTTAGTCAAATTGGCTTATGCTCTTCTAATTAGATGGATTCCAACTCTTTCCTTGTTTCGACAAAGTTTTTAGTCTATATTGAATTACCCCGCAACCCAATCTGCGTCATGTAAGATTTTAAATTTGTTTAAGTTTGGAAAACATTTGTTATTTTTGGAATTAATATCTTTACCAAAAACTTTCAAACGCGCGAATCAGGTCAATCATAATTATAATAGTTTTATTAGCACCTTGTAACTTTATATTCAAATTCAATAAATGCTGGCACCTCAGCTGCTAGAGATCGGTCGGCCAGATTCCCAGCTTGTGCAGATGGCCTCTTAATATGCAGTGTCCGGTGAGGATGCCTGTTATTATTCATCCCCTTCCTCCTCCGTCCGCAATTAAGCTTTTGGCCTGTCCAAGTTCTGTCTTACTATGCCTGTGCTGTTCCCTCCTACCTAAGCTCTTCTCTGACAATGTTCGAGCTTATTGTAAGGAGTGGCTCGGGACTAATTGGGGACCAAGTTGCCGCTGTTCTGATGATAATGCCGTAAGTGCTGACTGGCTGTCGCTAAAGGTTGGGATTCTCTAGTTGTGGTAGCCTCTACGTAAGTTGATCTCTGCACACCTACCGAAAAGAACAGATACATATTTATTACGATTTTAAGGTATGCGCATGGAATACCTGTTTCCAATACGGAAAGCCTGTCCAGCTGTCTATGACCTTCAGCTTTTATTCACTGATTTCACTGAAGTCGTAAATGCTTTGTACGCGAAAAGAAGGAATAAACGTATGTAAGAGCTAAATTCGTAAGTTAAAACTAAACTCCTACAGAGACTTCTGCATTGACATTGATAATATGGAAGAGTCTACCAGGCTGTGGAAGGTAATTCTATAGAACTTAACGGTTACGCTGGAATCTCTCAGAAAATCTGATAAACTCTATACCACGTCGCTGCTGACACATACCTCACACACAATCTCTAAGAAACCCCTTTTCCGGGTATCTGGTTAATTCCTGACGCAGCAGAGATAGGGAAGTAAACAGCATGGCAGGAGAAACCACCACCCTAAACTAATTCATCGCGTCACGTTTGGCGACGGAGTACTCAGTGTTATGACGACTTTAAGTCACCGGACCCAGATGGTGTGTATCTGAAGATGCTATAGTGTGGCCAAGACAGGCTTGTATGGGCTCCTCTAAGAGTTTCTTGAGCCTATCAGGCTTCTTGATGTTCACTAACATGTATACCAAAGTGGAAAGTACTGTGAATCAGCTCAACGTTTTCAATACGGGGTCGGCCTAACTTTGCTGAACATCTTTTGATTCACTAAGTTTACTCATCGTTTCTCAGTGAGAGAATATGTCGTTTAGCAAAAATTCGATTAAAAAGTTGAAGCTTATTAAGTTTATGAAAAACCGCTACTCAATGTGGTACCGAGATCAAGAGAACTGCGTGCTTGAATCTACAGTTGCTGGCATTGAACCGACTCCCAGTTTTCCCACAATTATGTTGGACTGAGTAAGTAATGCAGGCATTCCTAGGACCAAATGTCTATTTCCTCCAATTTTGTGAAAGGCGTTTTGCGAACTGCCTTTACAGTCATGAGCTTACAGGATAATATTATACATATATTTTCTATTAACGCAAAAATAGTTTTTCTTTATTTCCTTTTTCAAAGAAATCGTTTTTCATTTCTTTTTTACATTTCCTTTTCCAACAGCAAACCAATTCGAGTTTCTTCATAACATCGTCTGATGCACATATGCGAGCACAACGAAATGCTTCCATTAATTCTCTGTCCGCCTCTCTTACAGTCTATCTACCCTTCTTACCCTTCATCATAAAACCCTCGCTTTACCCAGCCACTCTCCCTTTGTTCGCTTTGTCGGTAAAAATATATTATGGTGCATAATATTCTATTCCATTGCCTTTTATATTATTTCATTTCTTTCGAAAAATATACAACGGATTTGCATATTTTTTGCATGTATCGTATAGAAATAATTCCATAAGCTCTGCATGAATCAGGGAAAAGTTCTCGCTCAAGCGAGCAATCGTGCCGCTAAAATGAATTGAAATCATATTTTATTCGATTAGATATAACACTGCTTTTATGAAAGAAATAGGATCGAAAAAAATTTATTGATTACGGTTTTTTTGTTTACATACCCAGTCAGCGAAGAAATTGCGTTTTGTAGGCAGTCGTAGGCAAAAAAAAAAAAACAAAATGATAAAAAAATGTTGGTCATATTGAAATAAGTTGTGAAACTGCTCTTTGTGTTTTTTTTCTGTGAGGTTTAGTTATGGTGTTTTCGTTTCTACCAAAAAATTTCGCCTTTTGACTACCTCTTTCTGTTTTTGTGTTCGTTTCTAAAATAAAGGCAAAAGGGGAGAAAATTTTGTGTTCGTATTTTAAAATATCCAACTCTTGTAAGGGAAAAGAGGCACATTATCCGCCCTTTGAATCCTTGTCAGGGGAAACTGTTGCCCCGAAAATCAGATGGTTGCTTAAAATTACAATATTATTTTGAAACGCAGAAGCTAAGCAAGAACACGAAGGCAAAACCGTTCCCCTTTACTGTGCTGAAAGTAACATCAAACACATTTTGCACCGTGGAAGGGCAAGATTTAAAAAAAAAAAACGAAATCACCATTACAAAAATATCAGTAAAACGCCAGAAGCATATTAGTAGAAAGCTTCGATACTCCAGGCTCTTCGGCGATCCTTTTGATGACAATTATATTACAATTATATATAAAACTAATATCTCGTTACTCCCACTGCGTGACCCCGCCCACTTGTGATGAAGTACTCAGTGGCGGATTTATCGTACAGGCAACATAGGCTGAAGCCTAGGGCGGCAGAATTAAGGGGCGGCAAAATTTAAGACAGCTAAATTAAAAGAAAAAAATTTATTTGGATTCAGCTGCACTTGAAATCTCTCATCACTGATATGAAACATCTGAGCAACGAAGAATTACGTGAAAAATCCATCATATTGAGCCAATACTACACCCAAGATCTTGAGGAAAATTTGGGAAATGAAATGGTCTTTTTCAAGGCATACTGCACCGAAAAGAAGATTTTAAATTATTCTCCTCTGGAACTGTTGAAAATGCTGAGACAGGATAATCTGCAGATCTCTTACCCTAATGTTGAAATTGCGTTGCGGATGTTTGTTTCAATTCCTATTTCCAATTGTAGCGCAGAAAGATCGTTTTCTGTTTTAAAACGCGTGAAAAACTATCTCAGATCTTCATTGAGCGAAAACAAACTGAATGCTCTTGCGTTGCTGACTATAGAGTCAGATTTGTTTCTATCTATCGATTGTGAAGATATTATCCGCGAATTCGCAGCTGAAAAATCAAGACGTAAAGAACTGTGAAAAAGAAGTGTTTGAAAGAGGGTTTTTGTTGAATACCTTATCCATGCTGATGTCGAATTTGTTAATTCCGTTATGTATTTCATTATTAACGAACTATATTGTAATAAAGCACTGACAATAACAATCATATTTGATATATATATATATTTTTTTTTTCGTGAAAAAAGGGCGGCAAGTTATGAATTGCCTAGGGGCGGCAAATATTTAAATCCGCCACTGGAAGTACTGTATCTTAGTAGCCGCTTCACCAATCCTTACCAAACTCGGTACGAGCCTTGCTTAGGATCCAGCTGAGAAATTTGTTGGAAATCTTTGAAATCGAGCAATAGCCACGCCCACCTCCCATATAATGGTAATTTACAGAAACACGAAAACTGCGATAAATCAGTAACTGCTAAAGCTAATTGACGCAAAATCGGTTATTGCAATGACCACTGAGCAGAAAATTAGACTATTATAAATTTTTGGATTTTGGGCGTGGCTCCGCCCACTTATGACTAAAAATGTGTATCTATTTATGAATTTCTAGCAAACTCGGTGCATTTAATAACCTTGGTACGAAAAAGCAATTCGTTGAAAATTATTCAAATCGGTCTAAAATTGCACCGGCTTCCCGTATAACGGTAATTTTCGGATATACGAAAACTCCGATATTTTAATAACTGAGAGCGTTCATTTACTCCAAGTTAGTACTTACAACAATCTCTTAAGAATTAATAAAACTGTGATAGACTTTTAAGTAGTTTAAAGAAAGTTGCAACGACGGTAGTTAATACCTTCGCCGGGTATATAAAATTCGGTTTCGCCCGAACTTATACTTCTTTACTTGTATAAGTTTTCATTTAAATATAATATCGCGATAGCATTTTGTTCTTTATACAAAACCGAAGATAATGCATTTTCTAAGATAACTAGGCGTAACACCATTTTCGACCAAAAACATGTTTTGTAACAACTCGTGAGATTTGCTCATATAAGAAAAGGAAAGAGTTATTGCAATTTAGTGGACTAAGGACCAACTCTAGGTCGACAGGATCTTCGGAAGATATACAGTATTCGAAAACATCTTACCAGCGATATATCGCACTTTTAAATTGAGTCATAAATAAATAAGTTAGGAAGTAAGCTTTCAAAATAGGGGGATGGGTAATTGAAAACTCTTTCTGTGTGAGAACCAACCCAGTCTTATGTAGATACATGAATACTTACGCTCGTTTACTTCAAACCAGCTCAGTAATTTCCGCATTGTGTCAAATTGGATTATTCCTTCCCCTCACACCAAGCAATTACCAAGAATGGCAAAATATCAGAAAATCAATATTTTTATCAGGAAATGTGGAATTTCCCTTCACCTCATTCTTTCCCGCTGGCACAGCATTTCGCCAGTTTGTGTTGCGCTTACAGCTGTTACTATGTAATAATCACATAATAAACGTGAAGTTGTTGGCATCGCAGCAATAAATTAAATCAATGTAAAAATAGGGGACTTCGGAGAACCGAAAACAGGAATTAAAGGAATATAAAATGAAGCAATTTCCTTTGAATCTTAACATATGTGCATTTGTCCATACCTACAGTGGCGGTCAAAAATGGATGAATAGTTTTTCGTTTTCAATATTTATAGCATTTTTCAAGCTAAAATTGCCTTGATATTTTTTTATAAAAATATGGTCCATGGTCTAACAAAAACTATATAAATCATACTTTCAAACCTTATACAGAAATAGAAAAATTCCACAAATTTGTATCTAAATTTCGAGCTTTTTAACCAGAATTTTTAGAAATTGGTAGAATTTTGGTAGCATAGGTGAACGTTTTGAGATTTTTAATATTTTTTTTGCAGACGACTTTTGTGGTTTAGTTTGAAAAATATTGTAAATATATAAAACGAAACAGCATTCATTCATTTTTGACCGCCACTGTATGTATGAACATATTTATATACTTATACCTACATTTTGAAGAAATTTATGGTTGATTTATAGCTTGCCCTTTACTAACTTATAAAGTAGAAAATTTTCCGAACCTTACCTATATAAGTACACACATATATATTTATGTGCATAAGTATAAAACAAATTAGTACTGACGTAGCTACCACGCCTGTGTAGTCGTCGATGACGAGAACAGTCAACGGAAGTGTCACACTGGACAAAAGACAATTTACGTTTAATTGGAAAAGGTTAATGCAAAGTGAAATCGCTTTAGTGTATGTGTATCTGCAGGTGTACCTTAATTGGTCATGGCTTTGTTGCCCGTCTAGTTGAGTTCAGCCAAAAATAGCCAATTAATTGGAGCTTTTGATTATCAGCTTCATGCCAAGCAAAATGAATTTGATGTCGTCAAGGTAGAAGGCGCTAATACATTGGAATACTTAACCGAATTTAATTAAACTTGATTGAGGATTAAAACGGGCGGATAATTGCTTTATTTTAGGCACAGACATATGTCTTCTGGTAAAGATGCATATATTTACATACAAATTAACGTATAAGCGGGTATACAAACATACATAGATATCCAAAGTACATTGAACATAATTACAGGCCAGAAAACTGGACTTGACTGGGACTTGACTGGACTGGGTGCTTGAGGAGGTACTGATATGAGCCGATATTTTGTGCTTGCATCGTATGTACAATAGGGTGGCCCAAAAAAGTAAAGTCGGAATTTTAATGCTCACACCCTTAGAATCTTTCTATATCAAGAAAAATATACCCCTATTTTTTAAAGGTCGCTCAAAGCACTGAAAGTTTCCATATATTTTGTATGGGAAGATGATATAGAATTTTTGAAAATCAATATTTTTCGATCGGAAAACTCTGTTTCTCTTAAGGAGATTCCCAATAATAGTACCCATTTATTAATTTAACCATTTTTTAATACTAAACGTCTTTTATTGCCCCCCCCCCCCCCCCATTGCATTTTCTGGGGTTTTTGGCGGGCCTATAATATATAGTTACTATAAAAAAACTTTGTAAGTAAACAATTGGGTGTTGTTATTGGGAATCTTCTGCACATAATCAGGGTTTTCCGCCCGAAAAATAGTGATTTTTAAGAATTCTATACCATTTCTACAAAAATTTGTTTTTCTTCCCCATATAAAATACATGGAAAACTTTGAGCGCTTTGAGCGACCCCTAAATTTTTTTTGGTTTCAAAATAAGACAAATAGGGATATATTTTTTTCGGTATAGAATAAGCCTAGGGGGTGGGCGCATAAAAATTCCATTGCTACTTTTTCACATGCATTCTTGGACCGTCCTAATGTACATATGTCTCAAACACTGAAAGCACGACTTTCATTTATCATAAAACCATCGATTTGGTTTCTCGCTGTTCATTCTAGAGACCGCCCCGTAGCTTTATAAATCGTTTTATGCTAGAACCTTGTACTGCATTCTACCGTGTTTCGGGACCCGGCGAGCTCAATGAATCGCCGTCTGTTATCGAGAATTTCGTCGGTAAGCATCATATTTCCGACAGTGGGACCAGAGATCTCGCAACTGGGACAGCGCTCGTATCACACAAGCGGGTTTTTTATGGCTTTATGTTTGTCGTAGTTTTTTGTTAGTTTTACATTTCTGAGCCAACGTGTTGAACATATTTCATATTACTAAGTATAACCGAGTTTTCTAAAGTGACAAAGATTCTAGAATTTGCCATTCTAGTACGTCTGGTTGCCGCCTATGCAGCCTGGTTTCCAAAGAACCTTATAACGTTAATTGTCAAAAACGAGTTCAATATTTTTATCGAGATTTTTTTCAAAGCGGATATCTCTGCTTTGAAACCACAGAGCCATTTAGGGAGAGCTCTATGTCCTTCCTTTTCTCTTTTTTTTTTTTGAGAGAGTCCAATAAAGTGTACAGTTTGGTGTAAATGCAAACACCGATGCATCGCGATGTAACGAAAAAGTTTCCCGATCGTTGGGCTCTAATTCCAAACTCCAATGAAACGAAAAAGCGACAGAAGAAGTAGAGGAATAGCGGTGGTGATCGGTAACGATTAAGATTAAGATGAAGAATAATGCGGAGACTAAGATTAAGATTAAGATTAAAATTGAAATTAAAATTAAAGTTGAGATTGAAATTAAAATTAAAATTAAGATCATTATTAATATAGAGATTAAGATTAAGATTACGATTAAGATTAAAACTGAGATTAAGATTAAAATTAAGATTAAAACAAAGATTAAAATTGAGATGAAGATTAAGATTAAAATTAAGATTAATATCAAAATTAAAATTAGATGAAACGAAAGATTAAGATAAAGAAAAATATGACGATTAAGAGCAAGATTAAGATTAAGATTAAAATAAAAATTAAGACTAAGATTAAGGTTGAGAGTGAAGTTGAGATTAAGACCGAGATTGAGATTAAGATTAGTGTAATGATTCCTCTTTATGTAAGTGGAAAAGTACTCATTTAATATGCAGAGCTGTGTGGGATCCATAACCAACCTTTTTTTTAAATAACACAAACATTCAATGGTTGAGCTTTTAAGTTTAGTTTGATGAGCATTTATTGCGAATTTCATAAATTCACATTTCAACATTTTATATTAAAAGCATCAGCACAACTAAAGTCCTTAAATGCACCCGAACGTTTCCCGCAGCTCAATATTGTAGAAAGTTTTCGAAAAACTTTCGCTGCATCCTAAACTGACCCGCCGGTCCACGCCTGCTGTGCAGCTGCTCAGCACACAAAGCGGTTCAACTTTTAGCATCACAGTAGGCATACAAATCAAATTTCAAATTCCTTCGCCCACCTAGTATTGCTGGAAATTATTTTCATTTATTGTTGTTCGCAAGTTTAATGCGCTTCGCTATGCATGTAAATCAAATTAAATTAAATTTTGCTATTTCAATGAAATATTAACTGCACTTTACGTAAATAAATATCAAGCAGCAAACACTAATAAACTGTGCGGCAAAATTGAAATCCACTTTGAGGCGTAATTTACTCAAAAATTTAAGTTCGCTTCAGTAAAGTCCATTCAAATTTAAATTTCCACTTTTGCAAGCCAGCTGCCCTGCAAGTGACTTCAATACGCCTTACCCCAAAGCCTTGACGTACAAAAAAAGTTTTTGCTTAATTTTGGTTCAAACTTGCACAACATAAAGTTTGTCTGTGATGCCAAAAGATACTCGTACTTACATATATACGTAGGAAACGATTTTTCGTAAAATTTTCGTGCGCCTCCATGAAGTGAAGTTATTAAGTTTGTAGTAATGTATTGAGTAAGCGATTCAGCGATGAGCGAACAAGTGAGTTTGCCTTGAAATATGCATGAATGCCTTTTCAATAAACCTTCATTATTAATTTCACATTTTAGACACGCAAACAATTGGCATTTGGCCAGCAAGTAAAGTTTTAAGGTTTGCAAAAAAGTCACAGGGTTAAAGGAAGGAAAAATTAGGCAAAACTTTTGAGCGTTGGATGGCAATATACACGGCTACTTATTGATAGATACATATGTATGTGTGTTTGTAGGTACTAGAAATGTTAGTCGCGGGAGCCCGGCCTTTTTAGGTCTCGAAAATCCCGGGATTCTTGGTATCAAATTAAAGAGGAAATTCTGTATAATTTAAACAGATTCAATGTTTTGGTGCATAAGGACTGGTAAGTATTGAAAATGTCCTTTTAAGATTTCGCAATATTTGTTTTGGAAGAAATTACATGTTAAGGACTTATATAAACTCGATAACATCCACGAATTTCGTCCTACTAACTTTATCAGCTTAAAAAATTACTTATTCGTCCTTGTGAATCCAAAAAATTTTAATTTTTTTTAATTCTAAAGAACGTGCCTCTTCCATTTGGTACCCATATTTTTAATCTAAATAGATTGCATTGAATTTTTTAAATAATTTTTGGAATTAATCGTATCTTTGAAATTACAAAGTCTTTTAAAATAAATCCTGACGTCAGAGAGAAAAAATAAAAACGCCACTTTAAATTAAAAAGTAGGTTTTAAACCCATTTATTTCCCCTAGTGTGCTGGTAATGTTGGTGCAATATTTTATAATATTATAATAAACCCATTTATTTATTACTTATTTTATGGTATTTAGGAGAGCTTCTCAAACAATATAGAAGCAATTTTTTTCGATTTAAGTTGTTAAAAAGTAATGAATATATAAATCCCGGGATTAATCCGAGGATCCCTGGTTTGTGATAACGACATATCGAAAATCCCGGGATCGTAAAAAGCAAAAAAATTAACATCCCTAGTAGGTACACTACATAAATGTGAAGTCGTAGTTACATATATGTATAGAAAATGTGTACGTGCCACACAAAGCGGTGCTAAAAGTTGGGTTTTCATAGTAGTGAATTAAAAATTTACACATAGTTTCACAAGTTTTTCATTTGTCGCCATATGTTGTGGTGACCACCCCTGTATGAAATGAGAGCCGAAATATTGGCATTTTAGAAATTGAATTCCCTTAGACAAAAGGTTTTAAAATAAATATGCTTTTAAGACATCTAAATCTGATAAATAAATTTTTTTTTGTATGATTAATTAAAAAAGTTGTATATGGAAGAAAATGCACAGAACTGTCAACCAAAAAAATTGTCAAAACTCAACGGCATTTTGAAGCCACTTGAAATTTATACTTTATTGTATTATTAACTTATACACTGCATGTCATAAGGATAGAACACCCCTTTGTTGACTTTTTTTCAAATTTGTTTACAATTTTAGAATCGAATTTCACGTTAAATATGTTGCACTTTTATAAAAAAAAAATGTGAATTTAAACAAACAACATACATGAGGATCGAAGGGTGTGCTATTCAACATCTTCTGGTTTCAGGTGTCATGGCGTATGAGCGACTTTTCATTAAACTAACGCACGGTGCACATTGGAGCGATACGATATGAAAGCGTTATCGACATGCTGAGTACGTGGGAATCGGTTGGAAGCGATTAAAACTGTGCCCACTTGTACGACAGCGTCACTGCGGCAACATATATCTCTAACGTATCGGCCGAGCGACATGGTTCGCTCTAATGTGCACGTTGCGGTAGAATCTGGAAAAAGTGGCAAATTTCAAAATAATATGGTACACTGAGGGAAATGATGCATAGTAAAATTAAATGCTTTCTATTTTATTATCGTTTAAAAATGTTCGTATTTAAACATAATATTTTCATATCAAAATTTAGTCACCATCGGCTCCCTTTGCACTACCAGAAGTTACTAAAGTAGTTACTTTCGTGATTTCTGGACGCTCTCTTTCGTAGTTTTTTGCTATTCTGCTTCCGCAAAGTATGCTTGCAAAAATTTGTTTATTTCTAGAGGGCCAGGGTTCGAATTCCATTGCAGGCAATATGCAAATTAAATATATATATATATTTATTTTTTTTTTATCTTGATTATTCACTTCACGGATGCTTTTTCAAAACGAGTAAAGTCAAGGTGGTATAAGCGGGTTAAAATGTTTTAAACAAAAATTAGCAGACACCTTTTACCAAGGCCTAAAGACCTAAAATTCCGCATTGGAAAATATGGTTTTTTTTAGGTAACTCCCAGTAAAGTTCGGCAATAATTGGTTTAATTCCAACTTTTGTATATATATTAAATATGTTTGGCCCTCGTAGGCCGTAAAAATGTAATCGATCGAATTTTTTCGTGTTCTTATTTCGTATGCGTGGAAAATAGCTTTGTCCGATGGAATCTACGCATTTGTTTTTAATTTTCCACTGCGTGTAATCACCTTAAATACCAACAATTTTAAATTAACCGATAGCGCCAATGTTATTGTTTTATGCTTACACGCAGACTATTGGTATGCACGCACCCAAAACTGCTTATGAATGTGCATACATCCATACATATGAATGATGTATATGGATACGTACACACATACATATGCAGATTGAAATTAAATTTTTGTAAAACAGCTTCATCACATAGGAAGAGCTTCGCTTTAATCCCAGTAGCCTGCATGCTGTTTTAAATGCAAAAGAATGGAATATACAACAAAGTATCAATTATGTAGTAAAAATTCATTGAAAGCAATTTGCAGCACGCCAAGCGAACGTAAATTTTATTACTGTTCAGTATTAAATTGCTTGTTGGTATAATTTACAAAATTACATATAAACTAGATATGTATGTATGTGGGAAAATTGAAACTTAGCACTTCTTCTTGGAAAACAGCAAAACTACTATAGGATTAAACAATTGCTTTAGATTGCAATATTTTTTACTAAAGTGCATACACTCTTATTTCAAATACATTACAAGTGGAAGAATATGTATGAATAAGCGCGTGCAAATTCAGTGCATATGAAAATGATTGTAGTAAATTTTATTTATCCGTTAAGAAATTACTTCGACCTCAAGTGTCAGATTGTCTGGTCTATTAAATGAAATTCAACATTTGGCCCACCTACTGCCCCTCGTTTCGTTCCAGTTATTGATGCGTGAAATATTTACCCAGTTTCTAATTGCGGTGGGAAGGTAGCCATTTCTGGTTACGGGTAAAAAATAGCTGACACGAAAGAAAATAGTTTGGTAGTATGTGGTTGGAAGCCCTTTATTTTGCGATTAATAAAAAGGAAGGCAAGTTTAAATATTTCTACAAATATCCGTGGCATATCCTTTAATATTGCCGCCGTATAAATGAATATGTATATTTGTAGATAAATTAGACCTTGACCATATCCTTGCTGATACAAATAATGTTTAATAAATGCACAGCTAATATCTTTGTATGATTCAATGATATGCCTGCTTTCGGTTGAAAACAAGAGAATCCGAATCTCAACGGTCCACTATGCCCAACTATGCAGCTCATCGAAAGTGGCGAAAATATGAAGGCATTAATCGAATTGCAATGAGACTTCGTACAAGGGAGCTTTGGGGCTCGCTGATTACGACTCTGAAGTCAGATTTGGAAAACTCAAAATAGTGGATGGAATATGGCGGATCATTTTTAAAAAATTATAAAATATTTATGAAACTGTCTATATATGGGTTTATAGGGTAGCTGATTACAAATCTGGAGTTAGTTTTTGAAAATCTAAAATGGTGGATCTTATACGGCGGATGACTTATAAAAGAAGTTCAATTTTTATGAAAGTGTCTATACGGGATTTTATGGGGTCGCTGATACCGAATCTGAAGTCAGATTTGGAATACTCGAAATGGCGGATCCAATATGGCGGAAGGCTTTTACAAGAATTTACGTTTTTATGAAATTTTCTATACGGTGGTTTTGGTGTAGCTGTTTACAAATATAAAAAAAATATAAATGAGAGCACTGATAAATTCAACCACACTTTGTTGAATGCGTTTTGATTACGATGGTTGTGTGGAAAATTTGTTTGAGCAAGTAAAAAAGGAACCCTAAATATAGCCCTACAACCTTCACGTGGTGGATCCTGGCTACTGCATTTATCGTCGGCTAACTGCAGGCGTTATAGTCAAAACTCGGATGCGTTTTAAACTACTTAAAAACTCCCTTACATCAGATATTATAAAAATTTAATATTTTGTTTAATACTTTCGTCCGCCATATTGAATTCATTATTTTGTATTTTGAGAAACTAATACCTGTATCAGTGATAAATTTTTGTCACAGTGTTTTTTATAGAAAAATATATGAAAATGTTTAAATTGTCAGTAAAAAATGTTTTGTCAGTTAAATCAAAATACTGAACCCTTTCCCGGTTCCTCAGTGCTTTAAAAGAGCCTGCGATACTTGACACAAAGCACCGCATACCACAGTCCCAAATTTAACCAAAGAAACACATCAAATATTAAATCAGTAATGAAAATTTTTAAAACCACTATGATTGAATTCAGAATTACATGGCTTGCGGGTATGTTAAGCAGATTTACATACAGATAATTGGTGTTCCCTTAAATTATTTCTACATACATTTTTAGCCACCGACACACAAACAACAGGAACACTAATTAGTTGCTTAGTCTTTTCACTCACCAGCAAATGATTTTTCCTTGTATTTGATGTGATGTGATTAGCATCTACTGATGTTTACCGATGCACAACGATGAAGTCCTTTTATCCATATAGAAGGTATGTACATATGTATGTATGTAGCTTTGTGTGGCTTCACTTCAGAATTGCTAAATGGGCCGTTGTAATTGTTGTTGTAATTTTATCATCAGCATTCATTTGCTGCTAAGGACTTACGTTAAACGTTTTTATTTTTTCGCCTTTTAGTTTTATTATTCAATTTTTTTTCAAGTCAGTGCCTATGATGCGCTGTCGGCATTAAATGAGCGACCCATTCGTTGACCTAAATGTAGCCAATAATATTTATTGTTGTTATAGTTGGAGTTGTTGGTTGGTGGTGTTGGTGAAGGGAGCAAAAACTAACTGCCAACATCAGAAGTTGCAACCACAACGCAAATGTCGGTGTTGACAAGTGTGATGTTTGACACACTGTGGTGCGAATGTGCGAATGTTGTACTACGTAGGACGGCCGATTTCCCTGCTAATTCTGCTTGCTGGTGGGCGGTGTGTTGACGATTATACGCCACAATACTAGCAGCTAGGCAGGCGTGAGAATTTATGTATGTATGTAGGTTTTTTTTTTTTTGTTCGTTCGCTATGCGGCACACAATAAGAATTGATGATCAGTTGGCTGCTGTTGTTTGTTTAGCTTATCGTTAACTCTGGGGGATTTTCGCATTTACATAGATACATGCATATGTACTTTCGTTGGCTAGAGATGGAAAGAGATTTCTTCACTCTAATTTTGCATGTTGCCTACTTTTTTCGTGCTTCCAGTGTAATTAGTGCGCACTGCTGGCGTTTGTGAAGATTTTAATTAGTTCATTAAATATGTGATTTTCAACCATAGTGTCTAGAATTTTTCAATAGGAGCGGAATGACTTTGCATTGAATTTTGTTGTTGTTGTGTAAGTGTGCGTTCGATTAGTGCTTATTGTCTATTTATTTGGCTGCTTTATATTTATTTTTTCACTTTTTTATATTCAGCTGTATCGCTGCTCAATTAAACACTTTCGCAATAAATTTTTTGGAATAATTTTTTTAGTATTTTTAAGTATATAATTTTTTTTAGTTTTCAATTTCTACAATGTTTATGTATTTTTTGCACTACTCAACTTTGCATTGCTTTTTTATTAATATTTTCAATGCGCTAATTGATTTAATAAATATTTTTAATTACGAAATTTAGAAGTAGTACCATCAAACCAATTTGGCATTTTTTTTTTTAATTTTCAGTTAGTTTTTACTGCGTATATTTACCTTTTAACACTTTTACTTGCCATGTGAATTTCGTTTAATAAAATTCTCTACTGATTTTTGTTTGGAGTGATTTACAAAGATAATTTTTATTTTCTATTTTGTTGTTTTATAACTAATTTGCAGCAAAAAATTGGTGTCAAAATTTGAGTTTTTCCAATATCGGGTATTAATTATTTACTTTTTTATATTTATTCACTTTTTTTTTGCTAATATATCTCTTTTTATTTTTATAAATTGCTCTTACTCTTGATTTTTCGTTATTTTACGAATCATAATTTGTGTTTTTTTTATTTTAATTTTTTTTCATACTATGATATGTAAAAACGACATCCAAACAAATGATTCTTATTTGCTTTTAAATGGTGTTTTAGGTTCAATAAGAAAAGTTGTAATTTTTTTTTAGTATAACTTTTTTGAAAATTTTCCAGTGGGTTTTAACTGCTGCAGTTCTTTTTTTTTATTTTTGTTTATTTTTCTTTGTTAGCATATTTGTATATCTATGTACATATATACGTAAGTTTGCATATATGTGGACAAATGTTGCGTTAACTTTTTCAGCTATTATTTAAATTATTTTATGCGTTTTTTTTATATTTAAGTATTGCAAATTGAGGAAAAGAGTAAATATTTTTCTTTAAATGTTTTTTTTGTTTATTTGCTTTATGCTATGAATTTTCAATTGATAACTTTTTCTTATAATTATTTAAGCGACTGCAAATTTGTTAATTTAGTTTTTTCACGATATATTGCAATTTTGTTATAATAATTGTTAAAGCAATATTTAATTTATCCTTTTTAATATAAACTTTTGTTTATTAATTATTGAAATTACATTAATGTGCACAATCGTGAGGAATGCAATGAAAATATTTGTTCTTGTAAATATTTTTTAATTTTTTGCTGTAATTTTTATATGTATTTTTTTTTTTAATTAATTATTTATATTAGGTTCTAATTTATTGCACTTAACATTTATGAATACACTTACAGATATGTTTAACTTGTTAATTAAATAATTATTTTTTTTTAATTTTTATTGTTTTCAATTTCAAAAATAATTCTTGCGCTGCGGTTACTGCACCTGAAAATTGCAATAAGAGAAATAACCCATTTTATTTTATTAGTTATTCGCATTTTCACATTTTCACATTTTCGATTTTAGATTTGTGAACCACAAATCAAACAGCGTAGAACTGTTGCTATAAATTTTGGGTATTTTATTTGATTTCCATTTGGTATAAGACTAACGCACGTTAAATTTTTACTCGATTGCAGCTGATTTATTGCATACATTTTTTTTGTAACACTCTTTGCCGCCCCCTAAGCGATGGCATAATCTAAATGTATTCTTTAAATCGCAAGCTTTACCACCCGCATTTGTATGCGAGATCAACACACACAGCGTAACGCATCCAACTGACTTAACAGTTAGGCCACACAGCTCCGATTCAGCATACGAATCGTTGTGATTTTAATACGCTCTTTGCAAACGAATATTTTGCACGAGGAGTCCTTTGAATGCCGCACAACTAGTGAATCTCTCGCTCGCATACATTTCCATACTCATTGCAGCGAGTCATAGCGGAAGTGGGAGCAACGACAGCAACGATGTGCATTCGTCGGTGGTGTAGCGGCAGCATCCATACTTATGCACTCTCCCAGCACGCACACATACACGCACGCAAAAATGCATAGAAAAAAACACATTCACATTTCCTATTGCATAGTACGT
Organism: Rhagoletis pomonella; assembly: GCF_013731165.1. Taxonomy (NCBI): domain Eukaryota; kingdom Metazoa; phylum Arthropoda; class Insecta; order Diptera; family Tephritidae; genus Rhagoletis; species Rhagoletis pomonella. The sequence goes on along the minus strand of NW_023458556.1, from coordinate 38,174,725 downwards.
CGTTACACACTCCCGATTAAGTAGAAATGCACAAAACTGAAGCCATGGAAAAGCGATATACCTACTTATGCAATTCTGCTTTGGCAGATTTCTTTACCGAATTATTCCAATTTTCCTACACACTATTTTATTTCTCCAACGCATTTCCGCTATGCTTTTCTATTTTCTACTTGACTTTATATCTACGTTTTTTCCTAAACATTTTACTTTCTTCACCCAATTTTTTAACGTTTCTTTCTTCTATTAGATTATTCGCTTTTCCGCACTAACTTTAGTTGGAAGCCAGCGCATCGCTTACACAGCTGCATTAGCAGTTGAACGGAGCTAGAACATTGGCTGATGGTTTGTCGAAGCATCTTGAAATGCACAAACTAGTGTTTATACATACATATACACATACATGTATATCAAGTATGCAGATTAGGGTGGTCCAAAAATGGATGTGAAAGGCCTGTTCAATACCGAAAAAATATACCCTTATTTTTTTAAACCATTTAGAGGTCGCTTACAGCATTTAAAGTTTCCTATGTATTTTATATGGGAAAACCCACTTTTCGGTGGAAATGGTATAGTATTCTTAAAAATTAATATTTTTCGTTCGAAGAACTCTATTTTTCTTCAGGAGACTTCTAGTGATAAAATCCAACAGTTTATTTTACCATTTTTTATTACTAGCGATTTTTTTACGGGTGCTCTCATTGGATTTTTGGGGTTTTTAGGGGAGATAGTATGAAAAACAGTTAATATTAAAAAAAATTTAAATAAATCATTGGATAGTATTATTGAAAGTCTCCTGAAGAGAAGCAAAGTTTTCCGATCGAAAAATATCGATTTTCAAGAATTCCATACCATTACTACGAAAAATTATTATTTTTATATATAAATTACATGGGAAGCTTTGAGCGCTTTGGGCGCCCTCTATGTAAATATTATTTTTTTATTTCAACATAAAAAACACGGGTATAAAATTTTTCGTGAGAGAACAATCCTAGGAGGTGAAAGCATTAAAATTCCGACTTTACTTTTTTTGTTGAGCTGTATATATACACGTGTATGTGTATGTCCGCGCATTGGACTTGGACTGCTTACGGGGTCGGCATTGCAAATGCAATGGCATTGGCGTAGAGCAAGAGGCGCAATGTTCGCTTACAAGGGCACTGATGACGCGTAAGCTTTGCTGCTAAGAATGCAAGAAGCCACAATTATACGGGGATCAACTGAATATCAAGCTACGATGGCAACCGCAATCATTTGGGGTATACATGGATATATGTAGGTGTATGTGTTTTGTATGCACATATTAGTGGAAAATTTTATTTCTGCATTTTTCGACTTGCATTGTTGAAAATTAAATAAAAACTGCGTTGAGCATTTCCCTTAATAATAAAGAAGAGTAAAAAAATGGTTTGATTTATTTGATTTTATTTTCAAAACAGATTAAATAGAACAATATTTTCTGACGAGCCATATAAATATTCCAACTTGAAAGTCGAATGTTTTGCAGATAACTACTTACATATTTTTGTTTTAAACTTTCAAAACTAATGACATTTTGTTGCACTTCTTGTAGGAAATAATAGTTTTCTACCGTATGCTGCCTGTCAACATTTCTGTGCGGTTTTATGTCTTAGGGAAATAAGTGCTGAGCAATACTGTTTCCAGCTATTTCGGCATTTTACAAACCTAAAAGCCTGGTTAACTGCTGCATTTTTCCTGGTAACTATTTATTTAATATCCACCGACATGTATTGCCAGCTGTAAGGACTTAGGCACGAAACTCTTCGTAATAGGCTCCTATCCGTACACCACAATCTAACCCGTCAATATACATACAGATGGCTTCCTTATCAGCCTCTTGGTCTCCATTTGCTTTTGGATAAGAATCGCATCTAAAAATCCAAGCCGAAGCCTGGGTTTTATTTAATACCATGTATTGCTTGGATTTATTTGCTATCGGACTACTTCATTTTCCACGGCCTGTTTTCCACTGCTAAGAACTTAGTAATTTACTTTATGTATAAATCAATGGAAATCACATTGAGAACAACATTACAAGATTCTTAACGACTGGAAACCAGAGCCCAGTTATCCCCGAACATGACGAGTTTGATTATCTTGACATATTCTCTCTTTATGGAATAAGATTAGGGCATTAGGAAAACCGCCAATGGCTCGAACCGTGTGAAGTTACTTGTTCGTTTAACAATTCTTTTCCCTTTCTATAAATAGTAATGGCGTTGCGTCCATTGGTATAGATATATTTCGATCCATAAAAAAAAAATGTCAGATACTCGCTCTACTCTGCTTTACTTTCGACTTTTAGATTAATCTGCTCTTACCTAAACTGAACATACATTTATATGCAAACGATATCGACTCTCTTATGAACTGATTTATAAAAAACAAACCTACAACTACTGTTCCTTGCTCACAGCTTGGCTCAGGGCAACAATGCTGCAGAAAATAAGGAACTAAATAGCTGCTTATCCTCAAAATAAATTACGATATTTGGTCAAGCAATTACCAATTTGGCCATCGAAAACACACACTAATGCGCCAACCGTGGACTTGGCAAGAGACCCGAAAGATATTTTGTATCGATATGCCTTCGATTTCCCTAAATAATCCTAAAAGCGTCTTTGTAGAGGATTCTTTTTTTATAACTGGTCCGGAAGGTTGCTTTGCTTCAGCTGGAGGGTCAACCTATCCAGTTCATCCACCGGTAGCCAAAAGATGTATCTGAGTGTGGGCAAACACTTAAGGCTTACTATGACAGAAATTTCATACGCAGTGATACGGCATTTTCTAAAATATCCCTAAACCGGTTTGGTGGTCTCATGCCTACCCCTGTAACTTATCCAGTTCGAAACTACGGAATAAATTTCTATTGTTGTCAATCCGTCTAAAAGGGATTGCTTAGAGACATTATTGAATGCCCTCGTTATATCCAAGAAAACTCCCAACGCTAATTCTCCGCTCGGCAGAGCCGCCCCTATACTACGTCCAACAACTTTGTGTAGGGCGGTATCTACCCATCTTCGTTTCGTGCAAGCGTGCTGTGCCTTTGATTGCATGTGCCGCGCTACGTTTTGTTTGATGTACACATCTAACTATATATTAGCCTCTCCAGGGTCTTTTGAAGAAGTCATTGGCAAGAAGACCACCCTCGCAGTCCTCCAAGACGTTGGAAGGTAGGCCAGTACGGATGGCAAGGTTAATCAAATGAATAGCATTAATCGAGTACTCCTTTTTCAGAAAGCGAATTAATCGAATCTAATTTTCTGTTCTGATTAATCGAATGATTAATCGATTAATTACGAATCTAATTAAATCATAACCGAATTTTCTTCTTATCAAAATTCGTACTGCATCTTGATCCAAAGTTTTACCAAAATGTCGAATATGCTTGTGAGTAAAAATCACGGATTTCAATGAAGAGCCACATTACAGGCTTTGTAAATTCGCAAAATAAAACGCGCGTGTTCAAAATAGCCCCTGTAAGAAATTAGTTTTGGAAATTTTACACAAAAATCGATGATACTAGTTTTATTGAATGCAAACTTTGTGATAAAATGCTAAAATACTCGAACAACAATAGCAAGATGATTTGAAAAAAAAAACTATTTCATTACTTAAATACTATAAACAAAATTAAACTAAAATGCTGATTAATCGATTAAAATCTTGTATTTAATTGCAATTAATTCTTAATCTTGCAATTAATCTTTAAATACAATAATCGAATAATAATATATGTTTTGCCATCCCTATAGGTCAGCCTCAAACAGCTTTCATATATGTTGCACAGCCAGCCTCTGGTTTTCTGACCCGCCTTCTGTAACATTGCAGGAAAGATACCGTCCAGAACCGCCAATTTATACTGTGAAAAAGAGCGAAGAGCCCACTCCACTGGTGTCACCAGTTCTTCTGCAAGGCTGCATCCTCCTACAATGGATACTGCAGCACAAGGTAGACCACCTGGATCCTCGACCGCAAGGATTTGGGCCTTTAACAGTATATCGAGAGACTCCTCCTCTCCTCGAGTCCACTCGCCGTCGTCCTTTTTAAGGAGTCCGTGGGTTACACAACCCTTAAAGTGCGGTTAAACGTGGCAATGCAAGCGCTTTTTCTACACATTTTGCTATCAAAATGCTAAAGCGAAATTCTACTTGCACGTATAAACACCCAAAATGTCCTTTTTCTAGATTTGCAGAAATCACTTTCCGAAATAAAAAATGCAATGTTTAACTGCAACTGAAATTACGTAAATCACTTTCGAGAAATAATTTCAACTTGCTCGTGCTGCACTAGCAATTTTCATTTTTGCTGCAAGCGCAGTCAAACCAGTCGAGTGTTGTCATGTGACGCCATTTTTGCCCGAATTTGTGTAAGATTATAAAAATGTTGCATCGCATTTAAAAAAAAAAGTACTTGTAATTAATGTATTCTCCTGTTATGAACTATTTGAATTCTAAAGCATTAGACACTTTGTTTGTTTGTGTTGTTTTGTGCATATTTTAGCATTTTTAACAAATTTTTCAGGTCAGTAATATTGTTATTAGCATACAAATATCTGGTGACACAGGTGAAAGTGGAACTTCCTGCATTCAAAGGCACTCTATATGCAAGGTGTAACTGCTTCTGCAATTACTTTTGGAAATACTTGAGTTTGACAGATTTTTAAAAAGTACTTGCACTTGCCACGTCCAACAGATACTTAAGCGTCGCACGAAGCATAATCGGAGTAGAAACATTTTAACTGCTAATGATTTGAGCGTGTGCAAAAATGTATTAAACTTCATCGATAATAATTACAAAAATCAATGAAATTACTTATTGAGCCCAGAGATTCTTCAGTAGTCATTTTATAAAATGAGATTTACTTCTTCTGCTACTTAAATATAAAATATTTGAGTAACCACCCAACCTATCATCCATTAATAAAACATTGACTTTGATGAAATTTATTTCTGAAGCCAAGCAAAGTCAACATCCTCAAATTATTCACGCTCTTTTCATTTGCAAATATGCAAAATTCTATCACCGCTAATATTTTTTTGCATTGCAATAATAAAAAGACACTTTTCTTATTAATCTGCTAAGCCTTTTTCCCAAACAAAGTTCAAGCGAACTTAACTCGTCAACGTCAAATCAGCAAAACCACAAAATATTTAATTACAAACATAAACAAAAGCAAAAACCAACGGAAGGCAAATTAGATTAGTTGATTGGCAAACAAAGTGACAGCGAAATTTAAGCACTTCAACTGTCCTGACAAAATAAAAACAAAAAATAAATATAAAATAGACTGCCGCCGTGCCTCATCACCGAATTCACACAGCAGCGAAAGACTAAAATGCACCTCCAACTCGATTTTTCACTGTCTGCCATCGTAAAATATCAAATTTGAGAAGTGTTGACGGCTATGGGCGTGAATGCTGCATTCGACTGAGGCATATTTAAGCCGGCCGCGGCGTTAGTAAAGCGATGTGCCAATTGTTGGCGAAATCATACGGGCAAGCAGTCAGTCGGATGGGTGAGACGGGCAGCAGGACAAACAGGGCACGTGAGTGTTGCACAAAAAGCCAGCGCCAACGAAAATGGCAAGGCAAAGCTGAAACGGCCTATCGCTTACTACTCCCGCGCACGCAAATATATATGTGTGTATGTATGTACATCTAAGCTGGCAATGACAATGCCAAAGACAAGAGCAACAACAAGAAAAACAACGGCAGCCGCGATGAACGATGTCAGCCACACAGTTACGACGAAGATTGTGTTGACAAGTGGTAAAAACAATTGAAAGCATTTTCTGTTTTGCGCCGTTCGCAAACTTTTCTGTTGCCCTTTTTTCTTCTTGCTTCTTGATTTCTCTTTGATTGTTTTATTTTTTTGCGCGCTTTTCCTCAGCCATTTCTCTTTATCAAAATTTTTTTTCGTTTTGTTTGCTGTTGGCGGTTGGATTTGTTTATGCAGGATTGCTATCGTAAGAGTCTTCAAGCTCTGCTGCTCTTTGGTGCTTAGTTGCAGGTACTGAAACGATTCGAATTAGGGTAATTAAAGCGCATTCGTGCAATGGGAATTTTTTTGCTCGTTTTTTTTTCTATTTTTTTTTTTGCATTTTCAGCACCCTTGTCGTATTTAAGCTTACGTATTTCCATTTCATTGCATGCATTTTTTACGACCCTGAGTAGAAAATTAACGACAAATCGATAGATTGT
>NW_023458556.1:38165815-38168404 GCF_013731165.1 Rhagoletis pomonella | reverse complement strand
TATCGTGAATTTTTGTTGCGGTTTAAATTTGAAATGAAATCTAGCTTTTTAAGCAGGTGGCAGCCTTCTGCAAAAAATATGCTATATGTTAAAATGAAAAGCAAAAAATATAATCGCACACTCACTAAAAACTTTCATATATTCATACATAGTAGGATTTCATATCAATTAAACTAATTTTAAATTCCCAGCTGTTGGCAACTCTCGTCAATTTTTTTTTAAATAGTTACAGTAAAACCCCTCTCGTTTAATTCCGATATAAAAAAATTTCATTTAACTTGTTAACTAACCTGATTTAATTTTTTTTTTTAACAGTGGCAACCCTCGTAAAGAATGTTTTCAAAATAAATTGTTCTTAAACCGCTTTCGTTTGGCATCTAAATTGTTGTGGCATTTGATTTAATTCATGAATTAAAAGATAAATTATTAACAAGTGGCAGATCCCTTAAGAAATTTTTCCGAAATAAATCGTTTCGGAACCCCTTTCGCTTGCCAAGTGCATTGTAGAAATATTTTATTTAATTTATTAATTAATTGATTGATTTTAACTTCTGGAAAAGGTGGCAATTCTCTTAAAAAAATTTCCTATACATATGTTCATTGAGGTTATAGTCTAGCTGTATGTAAAAGAGAAGCTCGGCACATTAACATATTGTATAAGCGCCGATCTATAATAATAATAATTATTATTATTATTATAATTTCGCTTAGTGTTAAAACCCTTGATGGAGATTTGCACTGATTTATTATTAATAACTCCGCTGAACTGTCTTTTATCAAACAATTTTTTGCTATTGTACCGTGAATGTCCCGTGTTAAATTGTGTTGTTACGTGATGGCGTTCATGATGACCAACATTTTAACAACTGTTGCTCTGAAAACATCTATGGTCTATTGTGTATCGCTTTTGTATGAAGAATACTGTTACAATTGCATATGGATATGTATGTATGTATGAAACCTGTTTGAAAAAAGTTTGTAACTATATGTAAATTAAGAAATATTCTCCGTTGCGTAAGTTTTGTTGCGAGTTCTGCACGTAATTGTTTGCTGTAAAATATACGAAACTTACATTACCTTTATTTTTTTGAATCATAACAGTAGCAAAGATTTGTGGCTACACATCGTAAACAACCACAAGTAACTAGTAGTACTAGTAGTATAGTGCTTATCATAACCTTACGAAACTTATATATTGAAGAGATTTGACTATTTATTTTATTATTTTTAACCGACTTCAAAAAAAGGATGATGTATGATACCGCACAACTTTGGACCAGGTTACGCTATTTCTATGATCTTTTTTCTTAAGAAAAGGTGGCACCTCCTCCGAAGTGGTTCCATACTAATTTTTTTTTAGATCCGACCATTGGATCATGAAGAAATTAACGTTACTCTTAAATTTGTATATGAGAATTGAAGTCAGTTTTGTTTTTTGCTTAAAAATGTCTTGTTTTGATTTTAATTATTTGTTCGTAAAAATTTAGTTTATTCTTTAGCAAAAACCGTATACATCCAAGTTTGAGTCTTCTTACCAAATTAAAAAGAAATCAACAAACTTACGTAAAAATTTGGAGTTTTGCAATTAGATTTCTTAGAAATATTTTGAACATGTAGTTTTGTAGTCCATTCAATTTTAGTGTGATGAAGTGTAAGTTTAAATAAGCAGAGACTTGCTGTTGATTTTTGGCAATTTTTTTGTTAAAGGTGTTGCTCATTTTCTACATATAAAAAATCGTCGATTATACTTCGTATTGAAGAAAATGACCGACATCGTCAGCACAAAAAAATTTCAAAAGTCAACGGCAAGTCCCACCTACTTAAAATTTGCACTTTATTATACTAAAATGGAATGTTTTATAAAACTACAAAATCTTTTAAAAAAATCCAATTAAAATGCTTGACATTTTTACAAAAGTTTCTTTTTTTTACTGTACTGAACAAACTTTGAAACCTGGTTTAAATGGTTTTTATTGAAGAATAAACTATAATTTTATTAAAAATCAAATCTTGTCAATATTTTAGTGTTGCATAGTAATGATAAGCACTTTATATTAAAATAGTGAAAATATGTATAATATGTAATAATATAAAAGAAAATGGAAAGTGAAGTTGAAGAAATATGATGAGGAGATCTGGATATTTCCGAAGAGGAAAGCATAAGTTGTAAACTAGTGTAGTTTTTCATTATAATTTTTCATTAAAAACGACCTCAAGCTCAATAAAATTGTTGAAAAATAGCGAAAAATAGCCTTGCTAAAAATTTCAATTAGATAAAAATCTGATTTTTTTCGGATTTCGCTAATCGTTGAGAGGAAAAGACCTAAGACCGCCAATACTACGTCATCTGCACTGAGGGAAAAAAATATTAAAATCAAATAGAAACGTAATTGATCTTATTATAAACGTCAACGAAAGTACTGTATATTGGTAAATATTCAATTCAATTACGCGCATTTTAAAATGACCGCGTTCGTACTGAAAAAGCATCCGTGAAGTGAATAATCAAGAGAAAAACTAAAAAAAAAATTTAAGTTGCATGTTGCCTGCAGTGGAATTCGAACCCGACCATCTCCGGATATCAACAAC
>NW_023458556.1:38115722-38165715 GCF_013731165.1 Rhagoletis pomonella | reverse complement strand
TTTTTTACGACCCTGAGTAGAAAATTAACGACAAATCGATAGATTGTTTTGATTCGTTGAATAATCTGTGGAAAACATAGGAATTTAAAATTCAATAAAACTAAGGCAAGTTAAAATGATTCCCAATGAAATGATGTGTAATCCGATTCGGAGGCGAAATACGCGTTAAAGGGGAAGAGCAATTGGTTGTGGGTGGGCGAGTTGGTAAACTTCGAGCCTAGTATATTCTGAGCAGCTGTAGGCAGGCAGCCAAGATCACATTAGAATCAGTGATGAGCATACTAAAAAAATGTTTTTGTATTTAAAGTACCTGTTTGTATACTTAATAACGAGATCATTTTGCCAAAATATTTTTATTTTTATGAAAAAATATGCAAACTTTACCGAGGAAAAAATTAAAAATATAACAAAATCTTTTGTAATTTTGTTAAATTTATATTAAAGCCTGCGCCCAAATAACGGCATCCGTGATCAAGTGTAACTCGATTCGAATCGAATGAAATAAAATTACTGCTGCTTTCTCTCCAAACCTATTTAAACTGAAAATGGGCACTAGCTACGGAATGCCGTAATCTCAAAAAGAAATTTCGAATCGAATTTGATTCAATCACAGATATCGCGATTCGGGCCCTGTTCTTTTCCAAAAAAAATCAGGCTACTTACTATGAAAATTGATGGATAAATAAACGAGTTTTGAATGGTTTAATGAAAATTTGCAATAAATTTTTGAATGAAATAAGGCCAGGAAATAATGTTACTCATACGCCACATCGTACATGGATGTAATCGTGTTTACTCGTACATGGCATATGCGTAACACTTTTCATGTTAAAGTTTGATTTTTTTCACTCGCATTGCAAAATTAAAATGCAAATATCTTAGGAAAATGACCTGATCTGGAAAAACGGTATACAGATCCTTAATCTACGACCCAAAATTAAGTTTACGTGTCTCCGCGTTTTTTGTGTCATTTTAGCGTCCCTACAGTGCACAGTGGTTCAAAATTGGCATTTTGTGTTCACAATTCACTGGAGCCTTAATTTTTCACTCAATTTGATTAACTTTTTTTAAATGAAAGCTAATAAAATTTGCAAGAGACCACTTGAGCCCGTTTTTTGAACGTTTGTTTGTTTGCACTAAATTTTTTAGTGCAAAGTACAGAAAAAGTAGAAAAAGTAGCAATTTTGAAGAAAATCGAAAAAACTGGAACAGGAGCAGTTAATAAATGTTACATAATAATACATAATGATAACAATTCTAATGTTATCCCAAAACGAAAAAAAAAATAAAAACAACAAATTTTAAATGCTATAAAAAAATTTCAGCCAAATTCATTTTTTTTTTGGTATTTATAAAAATTTTGAGTATGCAGTTTTATAGATCACTAAATTTTAGCGCCATCAAGTGCAAGTTGCAGGTGGCTAAGAGTTCGCGTTGATTTTTAATAATATATCAAACGCTTTTATTTCCCATTTAGCAGGCAGATGCGCTCGAAGTATTAGCGAAAAAATTATTAAAAATCAACGCACCCTTCTAGACAATTGCAAATTGCCCTTTATTATACTAAACTTTAATGATCTATAAAATTGCATACCCAAAATTTTTCTATAAACTATTTTTTTTTTTTATTGTGGTGAACATTTTTTTATAACATTTCAAATTTTCCTTAAGAAATTTTTTACGTTTTGGGGGAACCGAGCAATTGTTTTCAACTAGTTTTTATTATTTAACATTTATTAACTGGAACAGAATAATCGATTTTCTTCAAAATTACTACTTTTTCTGCACTTTGCACTAAAATATTTAATAAGAACCAAAATTCAAAAATCGGCCTCAACTGGTCTCCTGAAAAGTTTATTAGCTTTTAGTAAAAAAAAAATAAAATAATCAAATTGAGTGAAAAATTAAGGCTCCAGTGACTTGTGAACACTACAAACAGATTTGAACCACTATGCAGTGGTATTATTGTAAAAAAAATTGGGTATTTAGAAGTTTGCTAAATATGTATGTATGTAATAAGTACTTAGGTGTTTAAATTGTAATTAGTAATAATTGATCACTTTTGTTTTTATTATAGTGTTGACAATTGTATAATGCATTGCTTGATTATTTTCGAAAATTTTCAAGATTACCATTCCATTCGGGATTTTTTGGAACTTTTTATTATATTTTCTGGACTTTCCCGGATTTTTCGGTATCATTCGGGATCTTTCGGTGATATCTTTTTGAACCTTTTTTGTGGCTATTTCCGACTACTTCGGGATTTTCGGGATTTCTTCGAGATTTTTAGGGGGCCAATTTCTGGGACTACTCATTTAAATAAATTTCAAATTTTCTTCAGGTTTCCACACGGAATAACTACAAATAATCAATGTTGGGCCGAATCCTTATATGAAGTCAAAAGATACAAAAGTATAGTAGTTTTTGAGATAAAGCAAATTTTTTAAATCTGTAAAAATGCACTGACTTAAAGCAGTTTTTTAATCAAATTTCTTTTTACTCAAGCAAGGCTTATTAAATTTACCATTATCTACATTTTCCAATCGGATAAGCGGTTTAGGAGCTATTCATTAGTTTGTAGGCTAACTATGTTTTGTAATTTTAAATAAATAAAGTTTCCCAAATATATCATCAATCACTTCCGGTTTCTTTCCGAGACGTCACAATATGATATTTTACAAAAACATAAAAGGTCCAAATTACCTTAATTGAATATAAATGTAGAACTTTGTGTAAATTTAATAAAAATTCACACAAGAGGTTTCCAAAAAATAAAAAATAAAATATTATTTCTACAGTTAAATGACTGACAATTTCTCTGTTAGACATATTTTATTTTGCAAAAACTTTTTGGTAGTCAGACAAATTGGATATGTCTGAAGCATTTTCCAACAAATTTTGAAACCACAACAACGCTCCTGGAAGATACAGAAAAAAAAACAAAAGCAAAAACACGTATATAACAAATCAAGATGCGAAGACATAAAAATTCTCCTTAAAACCCGTAACAGTAACAAAAAACAAAAGATACAAAATTTATTCCGCCTTAGCCACACTACCACAGTGACATTACCTTCGATTCATATTTCAGAAATTCATCTTTAGTCTTAGCTCGTCTTCATATCGGACTTTAACTTTCGTAAACGAATTCGTCTTCGTATTCTTGTTCATATTCGTCCCTGCATTCGTAGTCGTCTTCGGTTGTTCCTTGTATCGGTTTTTATTTGGATTTGCCTTCGTCTTCGCATTGTCCTTCGCATTTGTCTTTGCAGCCGACATCGTATTCGTATTCATATTTATTTGTGTTCCTATTGGTCCTCGTATTCACCTTCATCTTCATATCTATTCGTTTTCGGATTCGTACTCGCCTTTGTTTTCGTATTCGTCTTCATCTTTGTCATCGTATTCGTCTTCAAATTCATCTCCGTATTCGTCCTCGCATTCGAATTCGTGCTCGTTTTGTATTCGTCGTCGTCATCAAACTTGTTTTCGTAATTCGTATTCAGGATCGTATTCGTCTTCGTGTTCGACTTTAGTTTATCTTATTTTTATTTCGTATTTTTCTTCGTTTCGTCTTAAAAGTGTATGAAGATTGGCCAGTTATAGCAAAAAAGAACTACCCACTCACACTTTTTTTAGAATTAAAAAAAAAAAACGAAATGTGCCCATATCTCAAAAACTCTTCTACCGTTTTCATATTCGGATTTAGTGGAAAATATTACATAAGAAATGCTGAGGAAATACCACAGGACAGATTTCTGGTCGACTACTTAGTTTATTCTGTTTGTCCCTGTCATTACTATTGGAAAAGTAATTTTGTTGTCCAGCGGTGTGTGAAACTCACAGCGAAGATTTGGCGAAAAAAGTCAAATTTGCAACATACCCCCGACGCAATATCTAATGGTATTTCTAAATTTCTGAATAGAACCAACACTAAAATCAATTCAAAAGTAATTCTTACTGTAATTCGACTAAAGTTTTTTTTACAGCTACATAGAGTGACGAAAATACAAATAGGGAAGAGACATTTTTAAATTTTTTAACCTATTTCCCTTTCGACTATTTAATGTTTATTTTTTTTCATGAAAGTAATCCTCGTTGTCTAGAAAAACCATGTAAGTCAAAATTTCAAACTTTGTAAAAAAATTTCCAAAATTGACAAATTTCCATCAAAATTTTTGAGCTTTTTAATTAGTTTTCTTAGAAACATTCTGAGTAGTTTCGTAGCACATTCAATTGTATTAATAAAGTGCAAATTTTAAGGAGCTGGCATTTTCGGCAATTTTTTTTGTTGAAGGTGTTGCTCATTTTCTCCATAAAAAATATTTCGGACATCCTTTGTGTGCAAGAAATTGCGTGAACAAAAAAATGCAAAAAATTTACGGCAAATCCTAGAAACTTCAAACTTGCACTTAATTATGTTAAATTTGATGTTAAAGACCATTCTCAAATAACTTCTTAAAAATCTTATTAAGAAGTTTAAAATTTTGATCAACATTTGTTAAAATTCGCCGAATTTTTATAAATTTCTTAAAAGTTTGAAATATGTATTTGTTTAGATGGTTTTTATAGATGGTAAGCTATATTTTCATAAAAAAAGTAATAAACATTTATTAAACAAAGAAAAGGAGCCAAAAACTTGATTAAATTTATTTTCCCTATTTCCATTCTCGCCGCCGTACATATGTATGTATGTATGTATGTGAAAAAGTGTAATTTGTTTGTAGTAATAAATTGACTAAGAAAAAACTTTAGAATCAAAATTGAAATTTTTCTCTTTCTATCTGCCTTTGAATGGCTGGAATATTCGAAGATTCTTTAATATAACTTCCAAGAAGAAGGTTGTAGTGAAAGAACCCTGCCTGAGAGCGTTTATTCAAGACGGCTATTTGTTTGATCGACTGTGTTATATATGTACATACACGTCCACTTGCAAACCACAACTAGCAAAAAGATAAAAAGCAAAAAAAATGTTGACCTCCATTAGATACAACAACCACCAGTTTACAACCTGAGATAATAAATGCTTGGCATTGTTGAAATGCAGCCAACTATGAAAGCGAGTGCGAACTGACATTACTCATACGCCCCGGTGGGCAACACTAATGCGCTGCTTAAATGGTATAAGCAGTTGCCGAAATCGTGTGTTTGTATGCATACTATAACTTCACAAGCGGATAATTTATGCCTTCAGTTGCAAATTAGCCAAAGCAGCCGAGTAGGCAGTGAGTTGAGTGCACACATATACATATGCATATAGACAAATACAAACATACACACATACATACTTGCACACATAGATAATTTACACGGATTTCACACCCTGTTTGCCGACACGATGGTGTAGGAGAAATGTAAATTCTGCAATAGCCGCGAAACTTTATCATTTCACACCTCATAGGCAAAGATATGTACACATGTATCTACATATATATTTACATTCGTGCACATGCACTTACAGAATGAACAATGCATATTTCACTAGCGATACTTGTGGTTTTTGCATTCGTGTCTATCTTTGCAGTTGCTTTTTATTGCTTCTTTTCATTTTTCTTATTTTTCTGGTTCATTTTGTTGGTGTTTTTTTTTTTGCCATACACCATTGGTCGCTCGATAATAACGATATGATAGTTTTATAGCTGGCGATAATCAACAATCACTGCAGACAATGCTCGTTAGTAAGAGCTGCTAAAATGCGGGCATACATACACACACATTTTCGCATACATAAATACATACATTCATATCATTTTATGCTTGCATGTGTGTTCGTGTGCGGTCGTGAAGGCTGTTGCTAAATTTCTGAACATTTCTTGCTTTTATGTTGACGACGGAGTTGTTGTTGCATTCTTATTTGCGCAGCTTCAAGGCATTCCTTCTTTTCGATTTTTTTTTTCTTCGAGCTTTTAGTGAAGAAATTTGTTGCAAACAAAAACAACTAAAATTGTTGCCAGCAAATTTTACACCGTTTTTTTTTTTAATTACTGGCACTAATTTTCAGCTGCACACCAGCGATTTTCTATTACAATTTTATTTAAATTCATGCAATTCGTGAGTATGCATGTGTGATTTTTACATATTTTGGTTCAAATTTAACCAAAAAATAAATTTGATCCCACATTTTTACTTTAAAGTTAACGTCTTATAATTTTTTCCAATATTTTGTTGTACTCGTATGTACATAAACATACATACAATAAATTTGTTTAATTATTTTACATTTCTGCTAATCTTTTATTACCACATATGTATAGCGTCGCACGACACGAATTTCGTATATTTTAGACAACCACACTCGTTTGTAGCGAGAAACACTCTGACACTGGGCCAACTCGCTGGCTGCCTGGCTACTTGGCTGCACGCTTGTTTGTTTAGCTCGTCTGCCGTTGGCTGCCTGATATGTAGTCGCAGTCGCAGTAGCAGTCGCATGTCTGTGTGCAAAAATTCAGTTTTATCTGTTGTTGCTGGCATTATTGCTACTGCGGCATCGCTTACAGCTGACAGCTGACTCTGGCCGACTGCACGAAGCCTCACTCACACCGGTCTCTTCGCTGGCAGGTGTCAGGTGGTAGGTGGTAGGTTGTAGGTGGTAGCATCAGCAACAGCAAGTAGCCTTGCTCACACTCTCTCCATGCACTGTTTACCCGGCAAAGCAGCAAACGAAATGTAAAAGCTTGCAATGTTGTTGTGTTGTTTTTGTTGTTACATTTGCTACATAATAGCATTAAATGAGATGTTTGGGTACATAGTAGGCTGTTGCTCATCGTTTTCGTTTTATTCATTCGCTTATAGCAGCTGGAGAGCGAAAGGCCTGCTAAAGTGGTTTAATTGCATAGCCCAGAGAGAAGGGTCACAAGCCGAATAGCATCGTGTGCAGCATCGTTGTTGGAACTCTGTGTTTGGGGGGGGCTTTTTTCTTGGCCATCCGAGTATTCAAAAGTTGCCTCTAATTTACTTTCTAACCTCAAGAAACTACTATTTACTTATTTCCTATTAGGTTTCGCGTTGATACTCGTACTTACATGGCGTATGAATAACATTACTTCCTGCTCATATGAGAAAATCTTACGAATTGTTTTTTAGTGTCACTTCCTTATCTTGCAAGAAAAAAAAAACACTAAAGCATTCTTCTTGCATATATTTCAATCAATGGGATTCGAGAGACAAGTACAATAAAAAATAAATACAATATTTGAACAATTTTAGTCCTAAAACGTTTATTTAGGCGAAATACCGAAATTACTAATTTTTTGTCACTCGAAAAAATCGTAATAATTTTTTTTAATAACTTTGGGAAGTTTTCAAATAGAATGTTCGTATTACAGGTAATAGACGTTGGCATGAAATACAACATATCTGTGAAGTTTCAAGAGTGTGCCACAAGTGTGAAGTGAAGTGTGAAGTTTCAAGAGTGTGTGGCATTATTTTGTTACCAGCTGAATGCGAAAAGGTTTTACAAGTTCACAGAAGCTTTATTTACCGGTAATACCAGTGCAAAAAAAAATAGGAACGAATTATTCCCATGTTCGTGTTTCATAAAATGAGAAGCTTTGATTCCAGTGTCATCCCAAATAAATTCGTACTATATTTAGATACATGCTTATGTACATATATGACAAAAAAAAACGTTTATAAAAAATGCCTAAAAACTCAACACTGACTTCATGTTCGTAAAATTTGCTATGCTGTAATATCTCTCAGCTTTAGCAATTTTTCTCCCGCGACACTCGCGTACTGAGCGCTCAAAATATTTTCGGAGCACAGACTTCAACGAATGCAGCATCACAGGTAGATAAGTGCTTTTTATAAGTGGTTCGAATTGCAACTGATGAAATAATTGCAAAACCTAAAAAATGAAAGCAAAAGTTAGAGTAGATTAATAGTAAAAAAAACTTACAAAGTAGGAAGGGAAGTTACAACAACAATCGCATGGGTTTTTGTAATAAGTAATTTTGGATTTCACTGCGGTTTTAATGGCATGCAATTGTTCTTCACTTTTTTCTTTATTGCTTTATCCAGCAAAGCAGCAGAGTCATATGTGGTTTAATTAAATAAAAGTTCTCTGCTGAAGTTATGCGATGGCAGCGCACACACCCTACCTACATATGTAAGTTCAACTTCCGCAAACACACTAACTTGTTTGTGTTTCTTAAAATGTGTACATAAGTTTATATACATATTTACGTATGTATGTATGTATTTATGTAGTTGATATGCGCTTCAGCCAAGCCTTCATTGCGTGGCCATGTCCTTAGTCAATATGGATTATCGTGAACACGTGATTTTCGTTCGTTGATTTGAGTTGCACATGCATACATATGTGCATTAGGGTGGTCCTTAAAAAATCAAATACACAATTTTTTTCAAACTCACCCTTTCAATCGGTAATACCGCAATCACAGATATCGCATATAAACTTTGGTCCCGATTGGAGTTGGTTAAGGCGTGTCGCAAAGGAGTCAAATGCCAGAAGCCTCTATGGAGACTCAAAAAATTAAAAATATTTTTTTTTTCATTTAATCGATTTCCAAAATCGATACTACTAAAATCGGAGATATCACATGTAAATTTTGGTCCCGATTGCAGTCGGTTAAGACGTTTTCATAGAGTAATCTGAAGTTTGACCCCTGTGCGACTCCCCTTAACCGACTCCAATCGGGGCCAAAATTTATATGTGATATCTTCGACTCTATTTAGTAGCATCGAAATAGGGGTGGAGGCTTAGGAAATCTGATGTAAAAATTCGCTACCTACATTCAAGCCTCCCTAATATACATGTGTATATTGAAAAACGGTACATAAATCGGCAACTGTGTATTATCTTCACACGTTTACGATTCAAAGTGTCAGCTGATTTCTCTATGACCTTTGACTTTGACTTTCTTCAAATGATTTCAAATCAGCGATTAATTGTGACAGAATAGTTTCAGAAATGCTTTTGCTGACCGACTCATCATGAAAAAAAGTTTGGTTAGGTTTTTTGAATCCTTACATTTATTTAAATACACTTAGGTTTACTAGCTGTGTATCCATTCGAATGCAAAGGAGGAATTCGGTGCTCTCCTGCGGCTCCTAATCCCAACAGGTTTTGCATAAATCATTCCAGGGAAAGCCCATTCTGGCTGCGTGTTCAACTATCAAGCTGTGTTCTTTGAGTACAGCTTCTACAATATGAATTTCATATCTACTTATCAAACTTTTTATTATTCCTAGGAATGCCAGTTACTGTCTAAATTCGACCGTTTTCCAATAAAAGACCCCTGGAAAGGCTTTCTCACTTAGCAAGTCGTTTAACTTATACTGTACAAAATTACTTCCCGCAAAATCTCCTCTTTTGCCACTAAAACGTGACTACATTTTTTTTTATATCTTTGCAGGCCTTTGGAGGACTTGGAATTGACCCGATACATTCCAGTTTGAACATAAATCTCTGAATGAATTTCAAATACACATAAATCCGATAACTCAACAAAATTTGATAACTCGACTTATTTCAATATTTTCGATAAATTTCTATAACTGCATTTCGAGTTTCGATAAATTTTGTTAACTTAAAAATGTATATACATATTTCGATATAAATCGATAGTTCGATAAACTTTGCATACCTCTATAATTTTCGATAACTCGGGTCATTTTGATAGCTCCAAATTTTTCGAAAGCTATAGACAAATTTCGTTAACTCGTTGCACTTTAGTGACACGATAAAATTCGATAAGCACTGATAACTCGATAACTTATATAGCCTTGAAATTCGATAACTCTATATATTTTGAAAACTCCGAAAACTTCGATTCGATAAATCGACAAATTTCAGTAAATCAATAAGTATTTATGGCACGATAAGTTTAAAGAACTCAATTTCGTTAACTCTATAAATAATGATAATTCAGTAAATATCCATAAACTGATAACTTTCATTAATTTGACCAATTTCGAGAACCATACGTAAATTTCGCCAACCTGTGTCTATAAACTTCGACAAGTCATTGATCAATTTGAATAACTCGATATGTTGCGATAACTACAAATTTCGATGATTCAATAAATCTTGATAACTTCCGATAACTACATTTTTTATGACTAAATTTATTTCGTCCCTATCGAAAAAATTGTAAGTATATATATGTATTTCTCTTTGTTTTCATTTTCGTCTTTATCTTCAATTTCGCCTTCACTTTTTTTTCTTAATCATTATCATTTATTTTTTTAACATCACATTTATCTTTATTGCAAAGTTTAATTTGAAATACGTGGTAGAAAAAAAATGCGAAAACAACTCAAATTAAACATGTTGCAACAAAAATGCGTTTTGAGCTCAGAAAGCTCATTCTAACTCTCCCCTACATAAGTTTCTTGGTATTTTTTCAAGATAATTATTCGTACCAGTGCTATAGAACTAAAAAAAATCAAAAATGCTACACTTATTTCAAAAAGCGTAAACAAATGGTAACACTGGTCCACAAAAAAAAATCGATGAAAGCTTCCTTTGACCAAATCTAGTCTGTTGTATGTTTTTGGGGTCCCTGAACACGAATCTGAAGTCCGTTTATGTCCCTCACGTCTAGATTTTTTCCTAACCTCAAAAAACACCTCGGATTTTCTCTGTCACGTAAAGTCCGAGATGTTTTTAGAGGTTAGAAAAAAAGCCAGACATGATGGAGCAAAACGGACTTCAGATTCGTGTTCAGCGACCCCAAAACCATAAAACAGACTTGGTTTGGTCAACGGAACCTTTCGTCGATTTTTTTTTGTGGACCTGTGTAATCTTTGGAGCCTTTGGTGATGACTGTGAATTTATTTGAATAATTTGCAATATGTTAAGTTATTAAAGCTAAATTTTTCCACATCCTGTTAGCGACCCCTAAAAATTATTTTACAATTTTGTAAACAATACAAAATTTAGAATTTGATATCTTAAGCACCTCCCTAATATGCAATCATACAAGCCCAACACGTATCCTACCAATAAGCTTTTAAGCAAGTGTACAGGTTTGTTCGTATGTTTTCGTTGATGTGTCCATTACTTCTTTACCTCCTTACGTTGCGGCTTTATGCACTTCATCAACTTAAATTGCCACTTTATACGCTGTCAGCAGGTGGGTTTCTACATACATACATACAATATGAGTATGGCGCGCAGGTCCCACCCACTTGGTATTTTCTATTCATGTGCGATGTATGTGCATCCGACCAAATACGTTTGGATTAGTATCCAATGCATTTCATGTGGTAAACCACCAATCAAGCTACAATCTTCATACCCTCGTCCACACATTTATGTACATATGTAGTTGTTAAAAATTCATATTAATGTACATACTTATGTAGGTACGAGTATGTACAAAAGTACTTTTATTGTTTTATTTCTTACTCAGTTTCATTTTAACTAGCTGCACTTTATTGGATCTTTTACCTCATCCCTCCTTCCACTTTATGGAACTTTTTTCATTGGTCTCGGCACGTGATGCAAATAGATTGGCAATATCAAGGGGACATGTGGCACTGAAGGACATTCTACTGGATCTCAATAAAGGTGCAGTGAAGGTGGTAGCATATGCAGATGACGTAGTATTGGCGGTCTTAGGTCTTTTCCTCACAACGATTAGCGAAATCCGAAAAAAATCAGATTTTCATCTAATTGAAGCAAGGCTATTTTTCAACAATTTTATTGGGCTTGAGGTCGTTTTTAATGAAAAATTATAATGAAAAACTACACTAGTTTACAAATTATGCTTGCCTCTTCGGTAATATCCAGATCTCCTCATCATACTTATTCATCGTGTTCTCTTTCCATTTTCTTTTATATTACTACATATTATACATATTTTCACTATTTTAATATAAAGTGCTTATCATTACTATGCGACACTAATATATTGACAAGATTTGATTTTTAATAAAATTATAGTTTATTCTTCAACAGAAACCACATAAACCAGGTTTCAAAGTTTGTTCAATACTTAAAAACATAAAAACTTTTGTACAAATGTCAAGTATTTTAATTGGATTTTTTGAAAAGATTTTGCAGTTTTATAAACCAATCAATTTTAGTATAATAAAGTGCAAGTTTTAAGTTGCTGTTGATTTTTGACAATTTTTATTGTTGACGATGTCGTTCATTTTCTTCCATACGAAGTATAATCGACGATTCCTTATATGGAGAAAATGAGCAACACCTTTAACAAAAAATTGCCAAGAATCAACAATAAGTCTCTGCTTATTTAAACTGACACTTCATTATACTAAAATTGAATGGACTACAAAAATACATGTTCAAAATATTTCTAAGAAATCTAATTGCAAAACTCGAAACTTTTACGTAAGTTTGTTGATGTTTTTTTAATTTGGTACGAAGACTCAAACTTGGATGTATACGGTTTTTGCTAAAGAATAAACTTTAACCAAGGGCCAAATATAGTAAAATTGCGTTCTTAATTATTCTCTCTGACGTCAAGATGTTTAAAAAGAACTTTAAAATTGGAAAAATATGAGTAATTCAAAAAATGATTTAACAATTTCAGTGCAATATACTTAAGAAACCAGTATTGGCATCAAATGAAAGAGAAGATTCTGTAGAGTTAAAACACACTACATTTTTTGTGCATAAGGGACGGTAGGTATTAAAAATACCCTTTTATAATTTTATCCTAGAATATCCTAGCAATTTGTCAAATCTTATTTTTGGAAAAATTATATGTTAAGGACTACCTTTATTAGCTTAAAAAAATAAAATAGATTAAAGGGGCATTTTCAATTCCTATTCGTTCTTGGGAACCCAAAAATAAATATTTCGTTTGGTACCCATACTTTGGTTTTACATTGCACTGAATTTTTCTAAATAAATTTTGAAATTAACCATATCGAGCCCTAACCACCAAACTAACGTAAGCGACATTTTTTTTTTAATTTTCTTTTTGATGCAGAAATGCATCTAGATGCTCTAGAAAAAAAAAATGTCGCTTTCGTTATTTTGGCGATTACGGCTCGATAAAGTCTTTTTAAAAAAAATCATGACGTCAGAGAAATGCCCATTTATACATATGCAGTTAATTATGTGTACTATGAAGTAGACTTTTATAAATTACTTCATCAGATATGTGCACACTCAAGTATTATTAAATGCATATAAATTTAATTACTGTCTGTCGTTTTTTTACTTATAAAATAATTTTCACTTTAAATAAAAAAGTACGTTCCAACCCTTTTACTTATTATTTATTATATGGTAGGAGAGCTTCTCAAACCATATTGCTGCAATTTTTTCATGTTAAATCGTTGAAAAATAATAAATATCTAAATCCCGGGACTGATCCCGGGATCCCGGGATTGAACCAACGACATCCCGAAAATCCCGGGATCGCAAAAATCGGAAAAATTAACATCCCTAGTATGTACCTATGAGTTGTAGTAAAATGGAACAAGTTTTTGGCAGTGGTTCACAGCAACTGATTATTGTATAATTACCAAGTTCTATTTTGAAAATTGTAGACAATAAAACTTTACTACTTAGAAATTCTTAAAGTAAAAATAAATTCCAAGCAATTTTCTAAAGCTTTTGAGCACGGCAAGTTTGTATGTATAGAAAATGTTGCATATGTAAACATGCAAACGCACGACTGCCCAGTTGGAAAAATACAAAAAAAGAAGCCGTGCTTGATTCTTTTCTTCATTTACTTTGCATTAAATGGCCTCTTGATTCAACTTTCCTTAGAAGAAGTAAATTTATACAAAATAAATAACAGTAATAGATTACAAGGATTTATTTATTTTTTTCTATTTGGCTTGCATTGCTTTGAAATCATATAATCTCATACCTTTTTAAGGGGCAGGGCTTTTCGAAGAGCTTCTAAAGGGAATATCTTATTGAAGAGGTTCATCCTGAAAGTGTTTTGAAAGCGCTTTCAATTTTGCCAGCTGGCTAAATATTGAAGTGCAGAATATTTTACAGCAAACAATTGCGTGCAGCACTCGCAACAAAACTTACGCAACGGAGAATATTTCTTAATTTACATATAGTTACAAACTTGTTTCAAACAGGTTTCATACATACATACATACATATCCATATGCAATTGTAACAGTATTCTTCATACCAAAGCGACACACAATAGACCAAACAAGCCTTACAAATACAGGGATGTTTTCAGAGCAACAGTTGTTAAAATTTTGGTCATCATGAACGCCATCACGTAACAACACAATTTAACACTTCATTCACGGCGCAATAGTAAACAATTTTAAGTCAGTGCAAATCTCCTTCAAAGGTTTTAACACTAAGCGAAATTATAATAATAATAATTATTATTATTATTATAGATCGGCGCTTATACAATATGTTAATGTTTGGCCGAGCTTCTCTTTTACATACAGCTAGACTATAACCTCGATGAACATATGTATGTATAGGAAATTTTTTTAAGAGAATTGCCACCATTTCCAAAAGTTAAAATCCATTAATTAATAAATTTAATTAAATATTTCTACAATGCACTTGGGAAGCGAAAGGGGTTCCGAAACGATTTATTTCGGAAAAATTTCTTAAGGGATCTGTCACCTGTCAATAATTTATCTTTTAATTCATGAATTAAATCAAATGCCACAACAATTTACATGCCAAACGGAAGCGGTTTAAGAACAATTTATTTTGAAAACATTCTTTATGAGGGTTGCCATTTGTTCAAAAAATGTAAATCAAGTTAGTTAACAAGTTAAATGAAGTGTTTTATATGGGAATTAAGCTAGAGAGGTTTTAAGCAAGCTGTACCTATATAAAAAAATTTTACGAGAGTTGCCACGAGCTGGGAATTTAAAATCAGCTTAATTGATAAGTTTAATGAAATCCTACTATTTTGAGTGAGTGTGTGATTATATTTTTTGCTTTTCATTTTAACATATAGCATATTTTTTGCAGAAGGCTGCCACCTGCTTAATAAGCTAGATTTCATTTCAAATTTAAACCGCAACAAAAATTCACGATATAGATGCCAGACGAAAGAACTTTCTACAGGATTGCCATATATTTAAAAATTTCAATGAAAGTCTTAATTTTTATAATTTGGGTAGCCAAACAATGAGGTTTGCGAAAACTTTATTTTGAAAATACATAGTTTGATAAGGGTTGCCATCTCCTTAAAATCAAATCGTCTTTGTTAGTTGTATAGACTATTACATGCGAAAAAGGTATCAGAAAGCTTTGTTTTGAAAATATGTTTAATTTGAGTTGCCACCTGTTTAAAAGTCAGTTTAATTTAAATCAATACTTTAAATCAAAAGCTATAAAATGATTTCAAGTGAAACTAAAGATGTTTTCGAAGGCTTTGTTTCGAAAATATTTTTAAAAGTAGTTGCCACCTGCTTGAGGTGAACGTTTGCGAAATAGAATATCTGTCGTCTTTACGGTAAATATTTTCAACATTTACCAAATTTCTTTCTAGTTTTATTACTCAAGCTAAATAAAATATAACAATGAGGCCTTGAAGCAAAAAATGTTGGTATAAGGATATTATTCGCACATTTTTTAAAAGAACTGCCATATATAAAAATTATTCTAAAATGTCTATCTGTAGTACAAAGACTGCTTAGGAAATGTAAGTTGTTATTTTATACTCAAATGACCAATTTAGTTGAAATGCGACACCTTGAGGACATCAAACCTCGAGAAAATAAGCAATTTTTTTAAAGAAAACTTTATTCGTTTCGGAGATATAATTTAATTTATTGTTTATTGCATTTGAAATCATAACGTTAAACTGAACTTCACGCAAAAGCTAGTATTTATATATCTTCTGTTACTATTTCGACAGTTTTTGAAAGATTTTTTTTTTGTAAAATAAATTATTTGTTTAACATATTTAATCACCATTTAAATTTAATTAGTGTCGCGACCCTCGACACTCGGCACCTACATATTTATGTAGTAAATTGTTTATACAACTGTTGCCGAAATTAAACAAATACAAATGGAAGTCACAGCAAAAAAAAAAATAAACAAAAACCAAAACTATAAACGAACAAGTAATTTTTTGCAAAAAAAAAACCGACTTCAACCCCCATATAAAAAAAAAATGTATATATATATATATCTCATGATCCACTGATCGAATCTCAACCAGATTACTATGGGACCACCTCTGAGACACGGTTGACGTGGTCCAAAGTTATGCGGTGACATACATAAAAAAAAATAAAAATAAAAAATATTCCGACGAACTTATAACCTCCTCCTTTTTTGGAAGTCGGTTAAAAAAAAAAGAAGAACAACATACAATAGTTTTGCCATGATAGACAAAACGCCACATCATTGTCGCCATCTATTTGCTTTTTTCTCTATTTGTTTTTATTTCCGACCACTATTTATATTGCTTTGTATTTGTTGTGCGCGTAGAGTCGCAAAGTGGTTGTTCAACAAGTTGTCACTCAACTCATTTATTATCACACGTCCGTCTTTTGGGTCGAATGCCAAACAGCCGGCTGGGGCAGCTGGCCAAAACCAAAAAATACAAAAATTGTCGGTGACTTGCTCTGGTGGATTTATTTACTTGCATGAAAAATAAGTATTAAAAGATCATTAGAGTGCTTTTGAGAGGAAATATATTTAGAAGAATTCTAAAATAAAATAATTGTACATCATACATAGAACTATTTACACATGTTTGTATGTGTCTACGTGTCTATTAGAGGGCTGCATGAATTCATTCAAAACAGCTTATGAATTATTCATATGCAAAACGAATGAAAGATTTTGGCTTAAAATTTTTTTGAATTTGAGTGAATACCCGTTCTGAGATGTGTCGAATTTACAATATTCAAGCAAAGTGA
This sequence comes from Rhagoletis pomonella, assembly GCF_013731165.1. Lineage (NCBI taxonomy): Eukaryota > Metazoa > Arthropoda > Insecta > Diptera > Tephritidae > Rhagoletis > Rhagoletis pomonella. Next base: position 38,148,894 of record NW_023458556.1, on the reverse strand, counting down.
AAATAAATTGAATTGAAATAAAAAATAATAATAATAATCCCAACGGTTTTTACCCTCCATTGCCGCCCATCCGCGCGAGGGGCGCAGTCCGCATGACGTACGGGACCTATATTTTAAATTTTTACGCCGGGTCACGATAGGCAGGAGTTTGTTAAATGTCGAGATCTAAAACTGTTCAGCTACAGAACTAAATTCCACAGCTGATTTTATTTCTTTATGTTAATAATAAATTTTTTTTATGGATATCCAAAAATATTGTTTCTGTGCACATATCGATGGCTGAGTGGAAGATCGACCTATGTCAGCAGAAAAACACCCTACCTCAGAATTTGGTTGAATAACGCCCTATCTCATAATTCGGTTCAAAAAAGGCCCTATCTCAAAGGAAAATACATTGAAAATAAGCTGAGATAGGGCGTTTTTGAATCGGCATCTAAGATAGGGCGTTCTTCAACCAAATACTGAGCTAGGGCGTTTTTCAATCAAATTCTGAAGTAGGGCGTTCTTGATGAACAATTTTCTGAGATAGGGCGTTTTCGAAATGGCTGCCGAGATAGGTCGATCTTCCACTCAGACATCGATATGTACAAACATACACACAGTGACTCAATAAAGTTTAGGTACAGCGAATTTTTTACAATAACAGCAACTGTTTTTTTAAATATTTTATTTTTCGCAAATTTTTTATAAATCATAACAATATATCGATGAGTGGAACATCGACCTATCTCGGAGAATTTTATTGAAAAACACCCTATCTCAAACTAAAATACATATGTATGTTCATTCTAAATATGCTGAGATAGGGAATTTTTGAATCGGCAGCTGTATATAATTAAGTTCTATACTTCATTAGTTACGATAGTTAAACCGACATCTGAAACTTGTCAACTTAAGGGTTAAAGAGAAACTACTTGAAGTTTGAGAAAAGAAGATATGTAACACTGACTTAACAGCAAATAAAAATAATTAAACCGCAAAATTATATTTAGCTAGAAATCCCGTAATGAGTTGCAAAATCCTTCGCGCCCATTTATGGTGTGGAAATCCCAAATAATGGGCGAGATCCCATGAGTTGGCAACACTGGACCGGATACGTTCAGGCGAGATTCTGAGCAGTGTTGCCATTTTTGCCGTTTTTCGGCTAGATTTAGCCGGTTGCGATAGCAAACAGCCGGAGAAATTTCGGTTTGGCCGGCAGCCGTTTTGTAAAAAAATATTAGCCGATTTTGCTATTTGCCTTGTTTTCTTAAAATTCAAATATATCTGTTTCCATTTTTGATTAAGCGGCCCAAAATCTGTTAGAAATGGCTACTAGCTTTATCGCGGAGAAAATTTTCATGTCAGGCAGGGTTATATAAAATTGGGCCGATTTCGCTTATTTTTATTTTAAACTAATATATGTATTTTTTCTAAAGAATGGCGTACCGGGGATTTTCTTCATAAAATGTCTTTTATGAATGGCTTAAACTTAAGTGGGAAGTTTTATTCGCAATTGTTTCACTGTTTGCTTAACACGCGTTTGTGTTCGGATATAGTGCCAAAACACGGAATAAATATTACAGGTAGATGTTGTCTTCCCAGATAGCGCATATTCAATTCTGCCTTAATTGCAAAACATCATTGTTGCCCACTCCTAAAGGTTTAAGGTAAAGGAAAAATTGATATTTTCAAGCACTATGTACACATATGTATGTATTTTTATAAACAAACTTTTTTTGCCGAGAACTTATTTAAACTTACTTACTTATTTAAAACCGAAGGCCAACTTGAATTTAAAAAAGAACCGATACTGAAATGCGTCAATATGAAAATAGAAGAGCACAAATTTCTATGTACAGCAAAACTTGCAAATTTCTGCCCGAACGCAAATTTGCAGGAATTTGCAAGTTTCCCTGCCAGCTAGTGTCCACGGTAGCATTTCAAGCATAAAAATTTGTATAGAATTTTGAAAATACTTTCAGAGGGGCAAAAAACAAGATCTACATTTGTCTTTATTATTTTAAATGCGTGAGCTATACAAGGACAAGAAAGCAAAAACATGCCTTTTTACAGGGCTGAGTGTAATATCAAACACATTTTTCATCGGGAAGGGCAACATCTTTTGGAAAAAAACGAAATCACCATTAGTTGAAACAGTAGGGCCGTTTTTAGCCGTTTTTCTTTTTGCCAACTTAGCCGGTTGGCCAAAAAAGTTCTGGCAACACTGATTCTGAGTATCACAAAGCCGCTGCCCGCAATGTGGGTGATATATATTACATATATTTGATCCACACTGCCTAAGTTGTAAAATCATCGCCACTCACATCTAGGAGATCTATGGGACTGACATCGTATGTCTCGTCGGAATTTCGTTCTCCACAAGCAGTTTATTCTAATTACGTTATCATATACCGTTCATAGCAAGTTGCTATAACAAAGGCCAGCTTGCTGATGGTCCAAATGTGTTCTTTGCATGAATATTGGCAAATTTCGCTGGCGGCGCATCGGCCATACATATACCTAACTTTTTATTTAATGTGTTTGTACTTCACTGAACACTGTTAAACACCTAACAAAACATAGTTTTGCACTTAAATACTTAATTTAAATCACAATTTAATAAAACTTTTCATTACCGAAGCGAACCGAACGGAAGGGCAGAAAAACGAGCTGCAAACACTAACGAAAGTTGAAACACGACTGAGGATACGGAATTGGAGATGGCAGAAACACAGGGTGGAAGGAAATCAAATTTATTTTATAATACGTATTCAATGTAGTTGTGACACAAACCTCAAAAAATAAATCAAATAAACTTTCTAATTTGTGGACGTGCATGCACTACTAAAAATATTTCACATGGCTCACCCTTTGATTTGATCGAAACGTATACGTGTATATTATTCCAAAACAATCTGCATATATATTATTCTAAAGCAAGAGGCTTATTCCCAGCGATCTACAAAACGTACAGAGACAAATTATATATCAAATTAAAGCACTCGATCTGAAACTTTACACAAACTTATTTAAAATTTAATATTCATTAAACCTCTTTCGAATTTTTTCCAAACAAATGTAACGGAACTGTTGGCGATAGGAACACAGAGAGGAAAAGCATGAATTTTCACTTGCATCAAATTTATTAAAAGTTTTTCAAAAATTACACAAACCATGACACCAACCAATTAGATTCATTTAGTTCACAGGGTGGTCGCAAAAAACTGTGATAGATGTTATAACTGCATGTGTGTGCTATTTACATACAAACATAAGTACATATGTTAAGAACCCAGTTGCATTAAATTGTGTTATTTTATTTTCAGTTTAAAGTATATGCATTCATGCTTTCCACATCCACTTGAATAAATGGTTGCAAAAACTCAGCACATGTATCTTCCTGTGTTTGCAAAATCTTCGGTGCGCAAAAACTCTTGGTTAGTGTCTTCGCTGGTATTAATGGGAAATCAGAAAATGGAAAATAATAATTTTAAAACTAGTTACCTTTCTCTCTGTGTTCCTATCATCAGCAGTTCCGCATCCTTAGTTCTACATACGTAAATCGTCGTTTGTATAAGGTGCTCGTGTGCGTGGTCTTTCCATTCAAGTGAAAAGTTTAATAAAGCAGTGATAAAAATTAAAGATTTAATGTGCAAATATCTTTTAATAAGTGAACAAAGGTTTGTTAATTTCATATACATAACCTAATTCAATATTTGTGTTGTGAAAAGTGTATGGATTGAAGTGCTTGCTAGTCATTGTAGTGTAATTTTACAAGATGGAGGCGCCGCTTAGAAAGAAAAGGTAATTGCGCAGCAAAAGATGTGTAAACGAGCTGCAGTAAATTGGGTGCATTTAAGCGTATTGAATTGTATGTATGTACATATGTATGTACGTTAGGGCGGGTCAATTTGAATGAGAGATTTTCCCGGCTATGTATGTATAGCGTACAGCGAAAGAGGATTCTACGTGTAATTCTAAGCAAATTTGCCGTAAAATAAATTTGGAGTTTGCCAAATTGCGAAAATAGGTTTTTATAGCATTTTGCTATAGTGTAGTAAAGAAATGCTTAAATTTTGAATAAAAACATGCGCTTACCATTTTCTTAAAACTCCCACCAGAGGGCGTAGCAGTGAAAATTTTCACATTTTCTTCGAAACCTATTTTTGCAGTTTGGCGAACTACAAATTGATTTGAGACCCATGGAAAATTTGCTTAGAATTACACGTAAAAACCTCCTATGCTATATGCGCATTACAAAAAAAAATCCCGTCCTAATATATATATGTATGTATTTATCAGAGCTGTGTAACTGTGAAAATCATTTAATTTTTTAAATCATGAAATATTTACAAGTAAGATTTCATTATTGTTAACCGACTTCCAAAAAAGGAGAAGGTTAGCAATTCGTCGGAATAATTTTTTTTTCGTGTATGTTATCGCAAAACTATGGACCATAACCAATTTCGATAATTGTTTTTCTATCGGAAAGGTAGTCTTTCACAAGTGGTCCCATACTAATTTGGTTTAGATCCGATCATTTGATCATGAACAATTTAACGGTACTCCTAAATTTGTATATGCGAATTGAAGTCGGTTGCGTTTTTTGCTTAAAAATTACTTGTAATTTGGTTTCTTTGCATATGAGGTGCATCAGTGTTCTTAGTAACTACCTCCGATGGCCACTTAAAATATATTTCGATTTGATGAACGTTGTTGGAATCGACGCTCTCATAATCAACCAAATGAATGTCAATACTGGAAAAAATTTCACTGATAACTTTTTACAAGAATAGTCCCTCAATTTTTTGAAACCCGCTTTGCATCGCTAAACATCCATTGAAATACTTCTGTAACAAATAAAATTTGGAATAGGGAAGTTCTTGATTATTTATTTTTTTAAATTCCTACTTGCTATGAAAAAATTTAAGTTTGTGATCATAAACTTAATAGATTTAAATATATTTTTTAACTATAAGTCTCATTTAAATGTTATCTAAAAAAATATTCAGCCTTATCATGAGTTTAATTTTCCCCGAACCGGTTCACTTTTCACTTTTGATTCCATGGTTTTACTATGGGCGTATGACAAATTTTCGGTTTTTTTTTTTTTAGGCGAAACTCAGGATAAGGCAGATTAACATTTTAATATGGTCTACTATAGTGCCACACGTACATTGTTGTAAAAAAATGGCGCGTTCACTCTAGTGTTAAGAAAAAAATTATTTAAAGGTTATATCAGAGGTAACTATTTTTCTCTAAAAAAAATACAAAAGAGACTAGTTATAAATCTTAAAATTACTCTCTTTACTCTCTTTATTCTCTATATTTCTGTTAAGTTTTTAGATAATTATTTATCTAAAGATGGTTGTTCGAAAATAGCCAAAAAACAGAACGCAAAATCGATCGAATAGCAATGGCAAACCTCCAAGTATATTTCTGCTATAAAAAAGGCTTATGATTAAATTGATTTGCCATTTGGAGGCGACGCACAATGATTCGACTTAACATGTGCTTTAATTTGACTTAGTAATAGAGAATTATGAAATTTGGTAAAGGTGCGATACTTGCAACGGCCTCCCCTGTTGAGGGCGGAAGCATTAAATTTCATCCGATTTTGAAAATTAAGTTTGCACTCTCTCTTTTATCTTAAACGCTAACCATAAAATATGGGTAAGATTGGTGGAGGTCTGCAACTCGCAAAAATGGTGAGCCCAATCATTGAATGTAATGGAATTTTGGTTCATTTTTATTTTCTGCTTTCCATTCTCAGGTTATACTTAAAAATTACATAGGTGTAAATACTCTCCTTTCTTCCAATATTTAGTGTGATTTTTCCATTGTTTGAAAACTTCTTTTCGCGATATCAAGAAAATCTAAAATTACAAATATTTGCAAAGTCGCGCGAAAAGATCCAATTATATATTCGAAAACTAAATGAAATTCTCTAAACCATGCGTCTAATTTTAAGACCTGACGAAACGGTCCTCACGCTTTTTTTACTAATAATTTTTAGCATCCACGTTTCAAAGTAAATTTTTTGATAAAAACAAATAAAAATTTTAAAATACCTTCATCTGAATATTCCACGTCACTTAAACAATTGATTACGGTTGAAAAAGAAAGACTTTCTTTAATGGGTTCAGCGCCAAATGTAAATAAACTGATTAGTCGGTATCGCGCCGATTCCAGTAGGGGAGGGGGAGTAAAAGATGTGAAACTTGGTATTTATGACTTTTACTTTTCTCTCTCCAAGTCCAACCTATTATTTTTTTTTTTTGTTATCAGCTGCCACCATGACTTTTTTTCCACCTGCCTCCATAAAGACAAAAACCCTGTGCTACGTAGAACTGTAATGGATAACTTATAGGAATAGGTACTTACTAACATCCCCATTATATTTCTTACCTCAATAAAGCTCTTTCTCCGAAAAGGAAATTTTATTCTTTATAACGGCAGTCTTATTTTAAATTTCTTAACCAAGCTATTTTAACTAAAATTTATGTAATCTATTCAGCTTACATTTATAAAATTTTGATCCAGTATTTGCTGAACAACAAGCTTTACATTCTCAAAGCGATTCATTGTAAAGAATTGAAACCCATAAACATTTGCATCACTATCCAGCACCATTTGTACGGTACGCCGCGCATTTTCAACCGCATACGTTTTGAACGCCTCCGGGCTATCCTTTAATTCCTTGTATTTACTCAGCTGCTCTTCGGAAATCACTGCCTTCACAATATTCAGTACAAAATGCAAAGCTCGCATACTATCTGGCACAATAATGCCAATGATGATGGGCACATTGATGTCGTTGTCCCGACACCTTTGCACAAATTGCAAAATTGACTCAGGTGAAAAGCAGATTTGTGTGATAATAAAGTCGGCACCGGCATCCACCTGAGATATGTATATATGCGTATGAAAAAAAAAAACAAAAAATTAGTAAAATTATTTACTTTCTTTATTTGTGAATAATTTGGCTAAATAAATTACTTTAATTTGAGTAAATATGTACATAAATATGAGAGTACACACGTATGTATAGTGTAATTAAGTGGAATGTACATACATACTTAACCTTGTTAAGGTTTAATTGAAATATTTATGTGCTCAAGTGTGTATTTTACCCAAATTCATCTATTTAAAATTTTCAGGTTTGTTTCAATGCTGCCAAAGGGGGTTTTTTAACAGCAAATTCTTAACTTAATGTTTTTAATAAAGCTGATTTGGTTTTGCACTGGTGGACTGGCTTCCAACAAAAAAATTTTGTGTTATTTTATTCTGGTACTACTATGCATTTGTAACCGGTATTGATTGTAGCATGTGTAGTAGATAGAAATTATCAGCATTTAGGGGAAAATCACAGGCCGGTAAACAACTGAATTTTTGGAATCACTAACGTTATCTGCCTAAATCTGCATCTAAAAGTGTGTGGGTGTGCGTTTTTCGACCTTTCCTGTATAAAATGGAATGCTAATCGCCCCGGGATGCTTGGCAAGATCTAACGGAAACTGTGGAGGAATCCCTGGACCATCTTCTGAGCACGCGCTTTCCACGCGCGACTGAACATCCACTGAATGGGCCAATCAGAGATAGAGGTCAGCCAGTTATGGAGGTTTCAGTTACAGCAATCTTTGAAGTTAAGCTCAAAATGGCTGTATGCTATGCTGTAAGTCAGTCGTCACTCTTAACTAAATTCCGGAGACCCGACAAAGTTCAAGTCTAAAGATTTTAGACCTATTAGTCTATCGTCTTTCCAGCTCAAGATAATGGAGTGACTGATTGAATCACTCCTCAGAGAATTAGTTGCAAACAAACTTATGGCATCGCAGCATGACTATATGAAGGGGAAGTCCACCGAATCAGCACTGCACGAAATCGTGTCGTATATTGAGAAATCCTATAAAGGAATATAACTTGTTAGCATTTTTAGACAACATCACGCCTGAATCATTCACATCAGCTCTAACGAGTCTGGACATTGACTCACAGCTAGTGGACAGCCGCTAGTAGGCAGGGTCATGCGAACCGAACTAGTGGCGGGTCACTGTACAGATACGTTTGCATGGAAACCCCGATGGGTGGATTATGCCTCCCCTTTTATGGGTTATGGCTCTAGAAGGCGGTGGAGGCTTCAAGGTCGTTGCGTATGCTGACGACTTTGTGATGGTTTTTAGTGCAAAATTTCCACCAACTCTGTTTGATATCATGCAGAACAGATTATGATTAATTGAAAAATGGACAAAGGAGAGAGGTCTGGGTGTTAACCCAGTCTAAATTGATCTGGCGCTCTTTACCAGGAAGTACAAAATCCCCTCCCTTCAGCTTCCTGCCAAAGGCAACACGAGTGTGAAACTAGAAGGTCCGCAAAATATCTAGGCGTAGTACTGAACAAAAAGCTTAACTAAAATACGGGGCACGGATTATGGTGCACCAAGTCTGAACTTTACAAAGAGGTGTAGTATTTCCATTCCAGATAGAGAATTTCGGTCAGGAGTGGCTCCTGATAAAAAGGATCACTCCAATTCTACACTGATTGTTCCAAACTAGACGACAAGGTAGGAGGGGGTCTTCTCAGCCCGACTCATTTCGCTTACCCAACCACTCCAGCGTCTTTCAAGCTGAAGTCGCTGCTATGCAGGAGGCGGTTAAACACCTATGTACATACGTACAGGATAAGTCATATGTAATAATATTTGCATCTACCCAGACAGTCAAGCCGCACTCAAAGCGCTTGACTCGGTCACATGCAGTTCAAAATCGCAAGTGACTGTCCCTAACGGAGATGGCTAAGCTAACTAACTAACTAACTAACTTGCAATAGAGGGCACATCCACTCTACATTCGCAGTCCTGGATGGGCTTAATCATGCTGCTCGCTACCTGCAAGCACATTCCTGCCTCATTTCCATAAGTTTCCCCCTGGGAAACACTGGCATAGTCTGGTAGTCGGAAGGATAACTTAAGGTTATATAGCTCAATTAAAACCCCTGCACCAATTCCGCATTCCATCTTTGACCCATCCGTAATGACAATAAAGCCCTGCAATAACTCGACCTTATCTTGATTCCAGTCACTGCGGCTTCGACAGAATGTAGTCAGTGGGCAGTGCTTTTTGATACTTATTTTGTATTTGTATTTTAAATAATTGTACTCCTTGTCTTCGCAGGGACCACCAGGCCTCTTCAGTGAATTCAGCTCAGTTAAAAAGTTTGCTCGAAACACCACTCAACCTCTGAAGCTTCTTATTTCACCAAAATACAGGAGCTTGTTTAAAAAGTGAACGATGCGGACAAGCCCTGTCTCAGCTGATACGAGGGGCAGCCGACACATTAACCCACCACCTAGGGATGGCCAAAAGAAAAAATAAAATAATCGATTAATTAATCGTATGATTAATCACAAACAAACAAAAAAATTATTGCAAATGATTGAATTTTTTAAAGGCACAAGATTTATGAGGGGCCCAAAGATCGAACTCGTTTTCTACTGATTATTCTGCGCACATTATTTAATTTCGCAAGAACCTCGTTACCGAGGCCAATGTTAACGAATTTTTGAAATGAATTATTTTGAACGTCGGCTCGAGTAAAGTTGGTGCAGCTAGCAAAAAAGAATATTCGATGGATGGAGTTTAGACAACTAAAAAATTCATATTTCCTTTGAAAATATGTTTACGATTATTCTACAATCTATTAATGAAACATAAAACTACGACACATTAAATCGTAAATTAGACAAAAATAATCGATTAATTTAATCAAATAATTAATCGCCGCCATCTCTACCACTACCTGCGTAAATAGATGTTTAGGTTAAAAAGAAAATGTCAAATGGCAAATGTCCCAAGCGCGAGTTGGATAAACTTGTGTAAATGCTCGTTATTAATTCAATATAGTTCAAAAATAATTTTATAATTCCACATTGATGTCAATCAATTGTTTTTGTGTTCCCGAAAATAGCTTTTTGCATAAATACTTTGAAATAATTACACTGGATCACAAATTTTAGTTTGATTTTTGTTCCCCAGATGCCTCTATCCAATGTCTATGTAGAATTGCTTGGTGATTCCGAAAATCGAGTTAATTGCTTTTTTCTAAGGATAAGTTTTCGAGATATTTGCAATTTACCGTTATTCAGCTTAAAACAAAAAGTGGTTCCACTTAATTACGTATATCTTACGTATCAATTTAACAATCTGAATATGAAGTACGGCAAATGAAAGCTAATAAAATTCCACTTAACCCATATATATCACTTTCCGGCAGGACTGTTAGTTTCAGACATATTAATAAATCATTCCAGTCTTTTTTTTAATGAAAAAAATGAAAAAAACAATCAAACTTTAACAGAAGAAAAATAAAAAAAATAACAGGTTCTGGCCAAATTTTTGCATCTGTGTAAAGCCTGTTCTGTTACAAACAAAAATCAAGTTACTGATAAAGAAAACCGATGGATAAATACGGAATAATGAGTGGTCAAAAGAAAATGCGCAAAGATTTTTTGTATGGAACATGAGTAGAAAAGCGTGTTACTCAGGTGTACGTGGCGTATGAGCAACTTTCTTTCCTGCTCATTTTTCATACAAACAATCTTTGCGTATTTTCATTTAACCACTCATTATTTCTTATTTATTCATCGATTTTCTTCATTAGTAATTTGATTTTTTTTTTAACAGAACTGGCTTTAGCACAAGTGCAAAAATTTGACGCAGAACCTGTTATTTTTTTAATTTTTCTTCTGTTAAAGTTTGATTTTTTTTTTTAATTTTTTAATTAACAAATAAAGAACACTGGACCGATTTACTAATTTGCCGTATTTCATATTAAGATTGTTAAATTGGTTCGTAAGATATGTATACGTGATTAAGTGGAACCAATTTTTGTTTTAAGCTGAATAACGGTAAATTGAAAATATCTCGAAAACCTATCCATAGAATAAAAAATTAACTAGACTTTTTTGGGAATCAGTGGGAAATTCTATAGGAATTGGATAGTGGCATCCATTGAGCATTTTTGCTGTAAACCAGTGTTATCAAAGGTAAAAAAAAATCTATTTTGGGTTAACTAGTTCCTCTTCATTTCTTTTTTATACCCGAGCGCACTTGTGCACAAGGGTATTATAACTTTGCTCACATAACGGTTGTTTGTAATAGCCAAAACGAAACGAATGAAAAAAAAACTCGATTAAGCGGTGAATGTCTGTCCGTGTGTGCACACGATAACTCGAGTAAAATTTGAGATATCTTAACGAAACTTGGTACGTATTGAAAATGGGCGATATCGGACTATCGGACTACAGCCATTCAGCATACCTCCCGTATAACGGTAGTTTTCAGAAATACGAAAACTGCGATATTTTAGTAACTACTGAAGCTAAGTCACTCAGAATTGACATTTACAATAATATGTATTTAGGCGGAAAATAAGAATGTTATAATGTAGCCGCGCCCACTTATGAACGGCAAAATAATTTAAAACCAGCCTACCGCATATATGTAACTCGGTAACCATTCTATGAACTTGTACCAATCTCGACACGATTATTGTACTTGACACGTAAAAGAAAGGCGTTGAAAATGTTTGAATTAGGACTCAAATTACGCCCACTTTTCAAGTAAAACGGTGAATTTCAGAGATGTGGAAACTTCGATATTTCGAAATTTACAGACGCTAATTTACACACAACAATCCCGTGAAAAAAAACTATATTCAAAACGTGCGCCGGGTATTTAATGTTCGGCTTCGCCTGAACTTAGACTTTTTTTACTTGTTTTCAATAAAACTAGCACAGTGGAATGCTATGACGCAGATCAAAACACATTTCTAAATCTTACTTAATTGGAAATAATGTTATCGGCACGTGCGTATTTAAATATGTATGTATGTGCATATGTTAGAACATATGTAGGTATGTGCATACATATTTTTTCGATTTACGCAAAATACACCACACTAATATTTGCGCAAATACAAATTAGTACAAATAAGATTTTTTCGAATTCTTATTCGATTCTTGCTTGCACTAATTGGTATTTGCGCAAATATTTTTTATGGTATATACGCACGTGTTTTAATCCCCTACAATCAGCTATTACAAATGCGATTTGATAACTCAGTAACTTTTTGAATGAACTGCATCAAATCGTCTGGCTTTAGTGCAATTCGATTAGTAAAACTTCGTCAAGATATTGAAAGATGCTTAAAGCATTCTTACACGTTATGTACTTCCATATGAAAATGCTACTTTTCTGCTGCGCTCTAATATATGGTACACACGAGTACATACGTACGAAAAAGTAGCATTTACATATGCAAACAAACATCTTGTAAGAACCCTGTTAGTGATGAGCTTTTCATTCCACGCAAATCTCATACCGCTGAGACTTTTCTTCAGGTCTGGAAACAAGAAATATTCAGACGCGACTTTTTTATCGAAATTTACAAATTTCCTCAAAGTTTTCGGCTGTCAATGGTCATCAAACCTAAACTAAATGACTCAGAATCAGTGACGCATTTGAAACTACTACAAAGAAAATTCGAAAGGTAACTGACTTATCAAACTGTCGTCATAGGTTAAGCTAGATTAGCTGAACGGTATTTGACGACTTTAGGAAGCCAATAAAATATTTGTTTGCTATATTTAATTAACTTAAACAAGTAAAAAAGTCTAAGTTCGAGTGGAGCCGAACATTAAATACCCGGCGTAAGTATTAGATATAGTTTTTCACCTTTCTAAAGACTATTGTTACATGGTAAGAACAATGGTTTTACCTCTATTTCTGACAATTTCTATAGTATGTTCAGTTATACTTAATGAGATATACTAATATAGTTAGATGTGGGCGGTATCACGCCCACTTTCCAAAATTCTATAATAATGTTACTTCTTTTCAAGGGATTGCTGTTAGTATCGATTTTTAATAAATTAGCGTCCTTAGATTTCGAAGTATCGAAGTTTCAAGAATTTCTAAAATTTACCGTTATATGAAAAGTGGGAGTTATTTTAGTCCAATGTCAATAGTTTTTAACGTTTAGCTTTTATGTGGTAAGCGAAATAATCTTACCAAGTCTGGTACAAATTGATCCAACGGTTACCGAGATATACATACATACCTGGTCATAAGTGGGCGGCGTGAAGCCCATTTTCCAAAATTTTATCATAAGCATGTTTTTTTTGCCAAAGAATTATTTCCAACATCAATTTTGGATAAATTACCTATCGGTTTTTACTGATTTATCGAAGATTTCGTATTTCTCTAAATTACCGTTATATTGGAAGTGGGCGTGGTTACGGTCCGATTTCGGCCATTTTCTATAACAACCTACATTTTGTAAAGGGCAATCCACATACTAAATTTCGTTGATATATCTCAAGTTTTGCACGAGTTATCTTCATGGGCGTTCGCAGGTACGGGCTGGGGGCACTAGGCCACTTCAATACTCATGTAAAAATAAGATTACTGTTAATTTCTTCATGATCCAATAATCGGATCTAAACCAAATTAGGATGGGACCGCATCTGAGGTACCACCTTTCCTTTTAAAAAGAATTATCGAAATCGGTTATGCTGTAACATATGTATGTACATAAAAAAAATATTCCGACGAATAGACAGAGAAGGCTGTCTTTTTCTGAAGTCGGTTAAAAATAATGAAAAAATTACGATTTTAGTGTAAAGACGAAGTCGCATTTTAAAATTTGCATGCAATTAAGGTAACTAACAAATTTGAATTTTAACTCTTCAATAAGTTCATAATAAACTGTATGCAATATAATTTCCTTTTTAGGGCTCGGTACAACTCAATTGTTACAAAAACAAGTAGTTTTTAAGCAAAAACACAACCGACTTCAATCCTCATATAAAAATTTAGAAGTACCGTTTATTTCTTCATAATCCAAAGATCGGATCTAAACCAAATTACTATGGGGGCTCCCCCGAGACAACAGAAAAAGAATTATCGAAATCGGTTAATGTGGTCCAAAGCTCGCCGGGTCTGCTAGTTCTATATAATAATGTGAATTTAAAATTGCTTCGAGAGGGCATCATTTACAATTAAGAGGAAGTACTTTTCAATGAATTGAAGAAGATATTTCATCAAATTAAGAAGCGTTTCCTTTTAAACGATGCAATCAAGCAGATTTTCTCTATGGCTTTTAAAGATATTCCTGTAAATAAAATCAATAAGTCTAGAAACTTTTCATAGAGACAATTTCTTCTTTCTATGGGTGTTTTCCAAAGATATAATAATGCAGTTTTTTAGGGCCAGTTTCTCAGAGCTGGTTTGAACTCAGTTTAAATTTGAACTAAGTTTAATCGACTGACCGGTTTTTCATGGCGAGTTTAAGGCCGCTTCATAGTTTAGTTGTTTTCAGCTATTTACTTTTACTTTTCTGAAAGATTATAGACGAAAAATTAAAGGATTTGTTAGGTGCTTCATGTGTTGCCCGACCGAATTGCCCTATGCAAGTAAACTCCAACTCAAGGCGCATCCATATAAGGTGGTGGCAATTGCATATAAGTAAAAGTCCCGTGTATTTTGTTATTGTTTTTTGGTACATCAGGATGTCAAAAAGAAAGAGAATAGGAGATAACGTTTGCCATTTCGTCTAGGATGACATTCTCCTGTACTAGTGTAGAGACAAAAATATCCAATCAATGCTCCAACTCAAGTTGCGTTTGTTCATTTTCTTGTGCACAATTTTCTTCTTACGTATGAGCATTTCGCTTGTTTATGTATGTATGTGCCGCTATTCAAATGTTTATTTTCGTGTATTTCGCAAATAATTTTAATTTTTTTTCTACTTTTTCATCTCAATTTTGGCAGCTGGCTACAAATATACAACTTAACAGCTGATAGTTTAAACTCGGTATAACCCAGCTAGATTGGATTGGAGATTTGACTGAAACTTAAACTTAGTTTGAACGACAAACAGAATTAAATTCGCACTGAAAGACTGGCCCTTAACATAGCTTTAAGATTAGGGCATTACCAATTTTTTTTTGCAACAATTAGTTAAAGACAGATTTATGTACTTTGGTCGAGGTGCGAAAAGCTAATTCAATAACCAAATTTGTTCTGCATAATATTTTGATGCAAAGCCAATACGATGGCACGTATGTATGTGTGTACTCGAGTGACGCAAAACAAAATAAAAATTTAACAGCGTGCGTAAATAAACAGCGTGCGTTAATCTAACGCTGGACTTTTATGTACAAGTACTTCCGTCAAATTTCTCATTGAAAAATGATTGAGGTACTCAAAGCACACTTTCGGGAATCACATTCTGCAATGGTTCGAAGTTCTACGCTTATTTCTTGTGAAGTTAATAATGAAGTGGAGCGTTGCTTTTTATATGTATATGCATTAGGGGGTTCACAAAACGCGTTAAGCGTCGTAACATTGTTTTATGTAGAATAACGGCCTGAGGGTACGATTTCAGGCTAGAAAAGTAGAAAAAAGTGAAGTTATCATTGGCATACATATATGTTATTTAGATAAGCTTCTTAATATTCCATACAAAGTCCTACCGACCAATGCGCCAATTAATGGGACTTTAATACTGGTATTCACTGTCATATTGCGACGCCAAAATTTGGCGACATATTTTGACACAACTTTATCTCCTTTATCCATACCTTTACCGATGATATTATGGGCGACAAACTGGCAGATTGCCGATTTAGCAGCGCATGTACACGACCAAAGAACTATCCTAATCCCATTCGAAAATGTGTTTTCACTTATTTGACGACAAATGCCACAGAATTTGACATAGTGAAAACCAGCCTAAACAGTATTGGTTTAGAACTTTCAAATCCAATATTGCCCAGACCTTCACAGAGCGTCAAATCCTGGTAAAGACTTTAGAACAACAAATCGACGCGCACCATCATTTTGTCGATTTTAAAGCCGTTTCTGATAGCACGAGAAGAAGCTGCTCGTACGAAGCCGTGCCTAATTTGTGATCGAACTGCGCTAATTATGTTTCAAAACGAACTTTTTGGAGCCACTTAAATTTTTTGATCAAACCCAATGGGCCTCACGCACAAAAATTTGGCTTCAGCTCCGACTCTATTTTCAATGAAAATTGTTGTTAAAACATGATTTTTTTATTGATTGGCATTTGAGTTGCCACATCTGTAGTTGCAAAACGAAAAGGAGTCACCTTTTAATTCGTGTTTTTTTTTTGTAAAGAAAGTTTGTTATAAAAACTACTCGTACAGTGGCTATTTTTGAAAAATGTTGCCAAATTATTTTTACTTACTTACTTATGTTTACTGAAAAGTTAAAGGGGGTTGCTTTTGCAGCAACAATATTGCAAACGGCTTTCAATTTCTTGTATTCCATATTAATTTTCTCAGCAAAAAAAATTAAATACATATATACATAATTGTTAACCTAAGTATGGTTGTTCGAAATAGCTGAACACAAAATCAATTCCAATATTTCACTCACAGACAACGACTTTGACCACCTGCCAAATAGTTGTCGGTCGCTTTTTACAAAAGCAAAAGACACCTTTATTTGAAGTTTGAAGTTTTTTTATCAAATACCAAGGACATCAAATTTATTTTTGTTAGTAGTTGAATGGAGGAGGTGCTTATTGACGCTGGCTAGGATCCAGGATCAATTCATAGATCTCACAACAGCCAAACAATCCAACTTTAGAAAAATCGTCTGCAGTTTAGAGTCGGCTTTAAACAGTAGGTTCCTCTATTTGTTGGACAACATCAAAATGCATACCACAAATTAGAGCAGAAGCTCAGTCATATACTTAACAAAAATTTCGAACACCAAATATGTATTAATTTACTTGCTATTTCGTCATCGAAATATGAATTTGCATAGCTCAGTATGAGAGATGTTTAATTCAAAAACCCTTAATTTTTTTTTACATTACAACACTAACCTTCTCCTTGAGAAACTTCATATCTTCCTCCATCGACTTAGATTCCGGATGTCCTTCAGGATAACCGCCCACACCGATAGATATTGTGTCTGCAGATAAAAAGAAAGGAAGAAAGTTAAATCTTGAAAAGCTTTCGACTAGCAATAAATAATACACGTGGCAAAAATTAGGTAAACAAACAAAAATTACTTCAGTACACCTCTCTACAGCAATAAATATATACTTATGACCGCTTAGTATTGTAAATTCATTGCACTATCAATTTGTATAATCAACAATTAAGTGCGAACGTTATACCATCACATGCAATAAGCGGCTACTTAACTTGCACTGAGTTAATAAAGTGCATAACAAAAACACAAACAACTAACTAGGCAAGTGACTACTTTGGAAATTTTTGAATCGCAATAATAAATCAATTAAATAACTGACAAAATACTCATCATCATCAAACCAATAGTAACAAAATTATAACTGTCGTCGCAATCTAGAACTACATATGTACATTAGGGCGGTTCTTAAATGTAGGAAGCAAATTTTTGTAGTCGAAGATATCACATGTAAATATTGGTCCCGATTCGAGACGGTTGAGGCGTGTCGCACAGGGGTCAAAGTTCAGATTGCCCCATGAAGACGTCTTAACCAACTCCAATCGGAACTAGAATTTATATGTGATATCCTCGACTTTAGTATCTAGTATCGATTTTGGGCATTAAAAAAAATTTATAATTTCTTGAGTCCTTAGAGGCATCTGGTCTTTGACCCCTTTGCGACACGCCTTAAACGACTCCAATCGGGGCCAAAATTTATATGTGATATCTGTGACATCTGTGTATTATCGATTGAGGGGGTGAGACCTAAAAAATCCTTCATTTGATTTTTTAAGGACCACCCTAATGTTCATACACACATACATTCATACATACATACATACATATGTACTCACCACCACGCTTGCCACGCATATATTCCACCAATTCCTTAGCGTGCTGGAACTGCTGCTGCGCATCCACCTGATCGCCTCGCAGTGCCAACACATTCGCGAAGTTGAGGCTCAAAAAATCGTCGAGTCGCTTTGAATCGGCGCGATAGCAAGTAAAATGTGGCATTACCACCATACGCGATTGCAGTCGTCGTCCCATCCCTACCGCATCCACCGCTGTGACGTTCGCAACATTGGCATAGTCCAGCCCCAGCCATACCAGCGAGGTGAAGAGTGGCAACAAGGTGCCAAAACTATCATAGTCCAGTACTGTTTGTTGTTTGCCATAGGAACGCGCTGTCAACTCGATGCCGTAGAAGAACTCTTTGGCAGCGATTTTTTCTTTAAAAAGCTCTCCCAGTCTACGCTCTTGCGGTGGCAACTGTTTGGTGGAGAAGTGTACATGCAGAGATTGAAATCCCCCGATCGATGCATTTGATGTGGACGGCAGAAGACCGCCGCCGATTGTCGCTGGTACAAAATCGGGATTATGCATTGTGTATATGTATGTATGTATTTGGTTTGCGGTTTTTACACTTGTTCTTACACCTTTTCTTACACTTTTAAACGAACGGAAATTGTTCTTGAAATTACTGTTACAAGTTACGACACAATTTCTTAACTAGGTTCTACATCCGTTGCTTGTGCCCGTATTCGTGGGCGATAGCGATCTGATTGGGGAATCGTGTTGGAGGCAACTAACAACGATGGCAGTGGCGAAGCGTTGTTTCATTGTGGCTTTTGAGCGTAGCGTAAAAAGCTTTCGCGTTGCTTATATTTCAACTGTATACAATGTGTACATACGTATGTACATCTGTTTTCTGTTGTTGTCAATGGTAGTTTGGTTAATTCAGTTGTTGAAAATGGGTATGCATACGGGGGTTTTACAATTCGAAAAACTGAAAGAAAAAAATGTTTTGCGTTACCTTAAGAGTATTATTGAAATAAACAAAAACAAAAAACCTATTACAAATTAATACGTAATTTGACCTTAAAGCGCTGCCTGTAGTTTTTCACACATAACAGCATCATTTTCTGCATACTGATTTAAGAAATTTTGTTAGAAGAAATTTTATTTTTTATTTATAAGCTTTTATTCAACTTGGTCATCTCGCGCAAATCGCGGAAATTTCCAACCGATTTTAAACTGACTTCCCGACAAGTTAGAGACTTGATATTTTCAGCATAGTTCCAATCACGATGACAATGCAATTTGAAATGAAAATGAATTCTCCATATGGTCCAGGGGTCTTGATTCAAAGGCGGTCAAAAAATAGTAAGATTTATGGCTAACAGAGCGTAATTTGCCAAAGAACGTAAAACCACTATAAAATTGTTAAAGCTGCCGGCGCGCCGCGGCGGTAGTGTAGCAAAGCTATTCCTAGTCTAGATATGAACCTCGTTGTAGGCATCATATCAAGGAGATACAATTAAAAGACTCCAGATGTCGCCCCGCTAGAAGAAGTTAAATATTGCGCCTAAATATATGTCATGCTACAGCGGAAATGGACGACACGCTATTTCTTTAAATAAAATTAACTGCTGCTATATGTACATATGTATGTTTATACAAAACGTAAGCAAACAACATTTTGCTTGCCAAGTCTTCTGTTCTCTTTCATTGCAAGTTGAATTATTTTAATATCTATTGCAAAATTTTGTACGTAAAATAAAATAACACTTTTTAATATACATACAACGCTTTTATAAATGAACTAAAAATTATAAAATAAAATAATGTAAAAAAAAATATTTTTTAAAAACAAGCTTTTATTTAACCTGTACAATCAAAGGAATAAAATGAAGTAGTGTAACAAAAGATTTTTTAGCAAGAAAATTTTGTCAAAACTGTACTAAATTGAATAAAATATGTTAAGGTCTCGTTAAAGTTACTACAAGCCATTTAGGGAAAGGAGTTATTCAAACTCTAATGAAAATTACTAACAATTTGTACTAATTTACTTCGATTTTAAAAAAGCTTGTCGGCGAATTCAGCGTACATGCATAATTGGTTAGGTATGTATGTATGCAGATATTTAAATGCCGGTTTGCTATTCGCGCGACAAGCTTTTTTAAAAACGAAGTAAATTAGTACAAATTGTTAGTAATTTTCATTAGAGTTTGAATAACTCATTTCACTAAATGGCTTTTAGTAACTTTAACGATACCTTAACTTATTTTATTTTACTCATTTTATTGCAGTTTTGACAAAATTTTCTTACTAAAAAATCTTTTGTCACACTACTTCATTTTATTTCTTTGATTGTACAGGTTAAATAAAAGCTTTTTTTTTTAATATTTTTTTACATTATTTTATTATTTCTTTTGCATCATTTTATATAAATTTTACGTTTTTCTTAAGAGCTGCATCCAGCACCTAAAAGTCTACTTTATTACCTCCTACACTCATTTGAAGAAATTACTACTGTACGAGGTGCGGCCAGTGATCGGACTTCTACCACATTGTGGTAGATCTGCCACTCTTTTGAGCATCTACCACACATGATCCGAAATGTACCACATATTCGCGTTTTTGAGTAGTTTTATTTTTGATCGACATAGTTTTCTTAATTTTAAGAGCAAAAATTGTCCAACAATAAACACTTACAACGAAGCCGAATGGGAGGATAAAATAAACTGTAAAATAGTAAATTTTCTCAATAATCAATTTTTCGATAGGAAACGTGGTTTTATTCTATTATTTCAAATTAAAAAAAAAATTAGGCTTGCTACCAGAGTTTGAAAAATTTAATTTTTTCTTTTAGATCACAAAAATTTTACTTTGACTAGCTATAACTCAGCGAGTTTATCAATTTACTATAGGATTTCAGATTTCAGGTCCAACTAATTTTTTGAATTTTTGCGAGATTATGAATTTATATGAATAAGCTTCAATAATATGAGAAATAAGGGCAACCCCGTTTTTTTTTTTGAATGGTTGCGGTTAGAAAGAAATTATTTTTTTTCGATCCCTCAAAATGTGTTTAGAATTTTGAAATTTTCGTGGTCGTCTTTATTTTGTACGTATAACTAAATAATGGGGCGCCCCATATAAAATTTAGATGTTGATCTTGGTGGAGAACCCGAAACTAGTCCTTCCACAGATAAATAAAAAATATCGCAAAAATGTATGGTATGTACATAGTAGTTGATTTTTGCAATTACGTTTACGTCAAGTGCACCAAGCAGGTTTTCGAAATGCTGACCATCCGCTCGCCTTCTCCACACTATTACCTCCGGTGTAAACTTTGCATCAATGAGTGAATATGGAATGCAATTCTCTGGTGTTTTTCCAAAACTGTTCAAGATATTCTTAGGCTTTTTGCCGCACTTTTCAAAATTCTTCATTATCTCTTCGGTCTTAAAAAAACGCAATTATTGACTCTTCTTGCTTTCGGGATATTTCGTGTTATATTTTCAGTCTTTTTTTGTCGAACTCTTCAGGATATTTGAGATTTTTCAAGATATTTCATGTTATATTTTTAGAATTTTTCGCGTAACTTTTCTTGATTTTTAGAGGTTTTCATGTTATGCTTTCGAAATTTTCCTCGAAAGTTTTTTTTTTGGATATGCTGGGATTACTTGGAATTTTTGAGACTATTTCGTTATTTCCATGATTTTTTGAAACTCTTCGTCTTTTGCCTTCAGTTTTCTTAAGAACTTTGGAAATAACTTCGGGACTTTTCTGATGATATTTTTCTTTATTTTTTTCTTGCTTCCGAGCTTTATGTGACTATTTCGGAATTCTTAGAGTTCTTCCTTGCGGGATTTTTTTAAGAACTTTTTAGTTTTTGACATTTTGTGATTGTTTCAGTATTTTCGGGACTTCCCGGCAGTAGCTTCATATACAGAATTTCTTATTCTTTTTGTTTGGCGCTTGAACCGCCTCAACGGTTTGGCCGACCCAACAAACCACGACAGTCGTTTATCTTCTGTGCCAACTGACATCAATTAGACAGGTTCTGCAATTCACTTCCGAGTGAATTTCAACCCCTGCCAATTTGAATTCAAAGCGAATGTAGGAGCTTTAAATCAATTAACATTGCACGAGGTCATCTAGCAAAGCAGTCACAGCGGCATGCGCCTCTGTATATAAAAAATTTCAAATCAAAAACTCGAATTTGAATTATTAGTTTATTTATACGTAGTACATAGCTGCCATAAAGTCTATGTCTTTTTTACTATTTTTTGCAATACTATATGCTCTTGTTGCTGCTCAAAATTGAGTCGAACTCTCGCTAAAACTCTCGCTAAAAGCTTAACAGTTTTTGTTGTTGTTTTCAGAGCAATTGTCTGCGCGCCGGTGTGAATCATTATCACTACAAGTACTTATTTCATGTACACTTTTTTACTTCAACATTTGATTCGGCAAACTACTACTTCCGCTGTGAGATAAGCGCATGCATCAATATGACCGTCCATTAGACCGTACCACCTTACAAGCAAACAAAAAAAAGTTCGCGGTACACCCCTTAGTTTAAAGTATTTTTGCAAGGCAATTTCCTTTTTGCTGAACCTAGGGGTCGCCATTTTAAAATTTTCGGTGACATCTACTCTTAATAAAATTTTTTCATTTGCATAGTTCTACTGGAATAATCCAAAGACGTCCTTTTAGCAACAGTGTAATTATTTTCGGTGAGATTTAAATTACTGACATTAGGGTGATACGTTAGGGGGTTAGAAAAATATATCTGGTGGGAAAGTACTAGAACGGGGTACTTGAGGTCAATGAACTTGGACTTGTCGTGCTTTAAGATCCGACTGTAAATGTTAGGGCATTCGATTATTGGTTATTTTTCCAAAACCGGTTTTCGAGTTATTCGAAAAATTGCAATTAAATTCTTTCCCCGGTTCCCGATTTCGAAGTTAAGAAAAAACCGGATAAACCGGTTTTCCTATACATCGTTTTCGTGCAGGAAAAATGCTTATATTGGTATGATATCGTGACCAAAAATTGCAATAAAACTTTTATCAGTGAAGATAAAACTTTTATTTAGAAAAGAGCAAAGCAATATACGTTCAAAGTTTTTTTAAGAGCAAAGGTAAAAGAAATAAAAATCTGTGAAAAATTCTCTTTTTTTCATTTTAACTTTTTTTTAATAATCTATTGCTGCCACTCTATGGTTTAATTTCTGGTGCCAGCAACATCAAAAAAAAGTTGTTTCCAATAGCCGTCGCCCCACGGCAGGCAGTGCCAATGCTCAGGCATGAAAAAGCTTCTTCTGAGGTGAAGTTAGAGTGTAAATTTGTATCACAACATCAAGAAGCAGAACACGAATTGGAGGAGCAGCTCGGCCAAACACGTAGAAAATGTTTAAGCCCCAAAACATTGATTTATTGTAATCTTCACATTTTTTTGCGAGTTTCGGGAATATGGTAGAAATTTAGTAGCAGGCACATCTGCGCTTACTCAGGTATGAGTTTAAACTACTGCAGTAGTCAGAGCTATTGTGGTCCGAGTCTCCCGAGGCAGACGAAGCTCCGGCTCGTCTATGTCTGGTGATTGTGTACCCCGGACGGACTCGACCTGTGAGAGTCTATGTAACTTGCGACTGACTCCTTGTGAATGCCGTTCAAGGCGTTTTGGTGTGCTGTCGGGTACAGAGGTTGTTTATGAACCTCTGAAATTCGGCCGTTAGTTCGTATAGATGCCTTCTAGCGCGTCGTGGCGATGGTGCTTCTGCAAGCGTCAGTGGCACCCTACTAGGAGTTGCTTGCAGAGCATTGTGTTATCCTCCTTGATTTGGAGCATTTGAGCCTCGTCATTTAATGGATGTTTCTGCGACATCAGAAGGCATCCGGACGCTGTCCGGGCTGCCGTGTTTTGGCAGGTCTGTAGCTTCGTCCACTGAGTCGTACTAGACGCCGGCGACCACACCGTTTAAGTCCCGGTGGGAGAAAGGAAACCTCAATATATTCTCGTAGCGTGGAGTGACTGACGGTGTCAAACGCCTTTGACAAGTCCAACGCTACTCTCTCAAAAGAGCGGTTTCGGTTTAGGCGATTTGTTATCTGAGTGTTTATGGCGTTAAGCGCTGTTGTTGTGCTGTGCAGAACCCATTATGATCTTCGCTGGGGTCAGGTGATTTGTAAAGTATGGAGTAGCAAGGCCTCAAGTCTCTTTGCTACCTGGGAAATGAGTTATCAGGCGATAAAACTCCTCTGTTGGCCGGTTTCCCCGGTTTGAGCCGTGGAACCACCCTCCCCATTTTCTATAGGTCTGTAATTATGACGGTGGCGTTAGACAAATTGAGAACCTTGGTAAGGTAATCTACTCCCGTAGGACCCAATCTTTTCAGCAGCAGCATGCATATACCGTCGGGACCCATGTAGGCTTGCGCCTTCCCGGTGGCTACCTGAACCTCACCGCTGGTGAAATAAGAGGCGCGCTTTGTGTTGGCATTTTATGCAGCCTTCTGGTCACTTGACATGTGGTCTTTTCCGCCGGAGGATGCAGCGTAAATTGTCGGCTAAAGTAGTTCGCGCATCGCTCCGGGTCCGACGAGGCGCGGTCGCCAAAAGAGATTTTAACTCTGTCGTCACACTCCGTCTGATTGGACAATGATCTCAGGGTTGACCAATGCTTGCTTACACCAGAGACGAAGTTGCAAGTTTTCAGATGCTCTTCCCACTTCTTCCGCTTATGTTCGTTTACCAGTTGCCGAATCTCAGTGTTGAGATCCCTAGCGGGCTGCAGCGGCAGTGACAACCCTGCGGAACTTGCTCTCACCACGTGAACGTCGATTGGTGTGGGGAGGGCAGAAAAGGTGCTTTCAGTAACTTCCGCGAAGCCGTTCCAGTCAGCTTTAGAAAAGCTTTGTTCCGCGTAAGCAAAGTCGGCAGTTTTATCAATCGAGATGACTATGAGCAGTTGATCTGAGGAAGGTGCCGCCCAGTGGTGGTGGTAGTGGGCGGCGTCGCGGTTGGAACTTGCGACCTAGCAACACAAGACGGGCCCTCGAAGTTCCTCGCCCAATCTCGTGTGATGCGCAGACCAGAACATGCCCTAAAGTCATACCAGCCAAGGCAGGTGTGGCACTTGACTGATGTCACATTACGGAATATCCTGGTCTGACACACCGAGCGGATTGTCGGAGGAACTAAGAATTTTTGGCGGTGGCGTGTGGGTGGTGTGCCGTGATGTTTTTGTTGAATTGCTCAGGCGCACACTGAAGTCCCGCGGAGGCAGCTCGGTTAGAGCAGCAAGGGGCCACGTGTGAGGTGGTCCATTGCCTATGGTTCTGAGGCCTGAGCAAACTCGGATACGACTCCACCCGTTGCATGAGTTTCACCTGACAGAGGTGGGTGGAGTTGTGGTGTAGTCGTCTCTAGCACACGCAGCAGTTATATGTTTCTGGCCCAGGGTATGACTCGATGCCTGCCTGAGTACAAGTATGCAAAGCAGATGTAGCCCTATGGACGTACAACTTTTGAGGGATTTCGCCGACCTAAGCGGGGCTAGATCGCCGAACGAACAGCCCCTGGTCGAGTAAAACCCGAGTCATTCCGGTACGTAGAACCGGCTGTCTTGAGAATGAAAACCTTTCCCTAGTTATACTGCTGTTATTACGATTTTCACACAAGCCGGCGCACAGTGGAACCAAACGGGAATTTACTATACTAAATAAGTAGAGCCTTCATCTTTCAACCGATCTAGAACAAATTGGTAGCATAATTTAAGAAAAACGATTAACTTGTTCCTGTAATTAAATGTTACATAATAAAAAAAAAATATTTTAAAGCAATAATGTAGTTCCCCTAAACGGAAAAAATGCAAAAATAAAAATTTAAATTTGTAAAAAAAAAATATACAAAATTTGATTTTTTTCAGAATTTTCAGAAACATTTTAGGTATTCAGGTTTATGCCCTTCTCTTTGATCCGTTCCCACGACAGTCGGGTCTACGTAACCGGAACGACCCAGATTTATATCTGGTCATGGACTGTCACTCCAGCATCATTCCCCAAAAAACTCTTTGATGAATTTGTATGTTGTTACAACAAAAACAACATGTAGTGGTTATGTATGTATGGAAATAACGATTTTCAAAATTTTAAAATTTCTGGCAAACATAATATGAGGATTAATTTTAATATCCTTAATAAACGCAACGTATGAATCACAATTCCAAAACTTTTTCAGCATCCTTGAAATCATTTTGTACACAGTTGTAAACTTAATATTAACTTTATTGAGTTAGATAGATCTTTTTTTTAATTTGCCTTATGATTACAAAATGGTTTAAATTATTTTATGTATACATATTTCTTACAAATGGAAATATTATATTTGATTTTCTGTTATCTTTTGGCAAATGACATTACTATGCTAAATCTCCTCACTTTATTTTAATTTTTAGCTTACATGAGTGAATTCACAGTGGCGAAGAGCAGGTGAGCGTTTTCTAGTTCGATGCTTTTAAAACATGTACAGTTGGCTATTTATTGCTCAATACTATTTATTTTCACGTAGTAATTGTAACAAATAAAAATATTTTTTCTTGTGTTTTGAAAGTAAATGTTTTTGTGTTGCTTTAACTAGTGCGTTACTTCACACTTTATTTTTCGTTCAACACAATGATTACACTTATTAAATGGAAGATTTATTTTGCAATAAAACAGCAGAATTCTAATATGTATGCAAGTTCCCTTCAGATATCCAGCTTAAGCTGAAAATTTAAATTGTTGGAAATACAGAATTTAGAAAATTTATTAACTAAAGTTTGAAACAAAGTGTTAAAATAAAATAATAGAAAATGTATAGTTAATTATATAAAAAATATATATACATATATACAAATATAAGTATTTCCAAATGTGTCATAAATTTAATTCTAAACAATTGAGCATGCATACACGTGTACATATACATATGCAACGAACAGCAGTAAAAATATTTTTGAATTAAAAATAATAATAATTATAATTTGCACTAACAGCGATCGTTTTGCAGTCACCTTTCTTTAATATTAAAATAATAAATTTAGTTGTGTTGTGTCGCCTATGCAATATATTTTTTTTTACAAAAAATTATAAGCTTTCATTTACTTGCAAGTATTATGCTTACACAAAATAATTATATATTTTTATTTTTATTTTTTTTTATATGTATATATTGTTTTTCTTCTCGTATGTATGATCTTATTTGCTATTAATTGCTGCTCCATTTTTGTAGCGCCGCGAATTAATCTATGCGCTCTTATGCTATGTAATATATAATGTATGTCTGTTTTTCGCTATTCTTTCATTCACTATTTTTATGTTTAATTTTGTTGTAACATTTTGACATTACCGTAATTATATTATACATAAATACATACATATATAAAACTGTTTAAATATTTTTTGTAATTAGCTATATCCTATCGCAGTCCATATTTGACGTCTGTCATTTCTTTTTGATGCGCTGTACGATCCATTCGAGACCCTGATAAAGACTGTAAATGAAAGAAAATGTATTAATGAAAAATAACTAAAAATTATTTGTTTGTAGCACAGAGCAAGGAAACGAAATGTTGCAAAAGTTCGCAAACAGGGCTGCAGATGTAAGTCGTTTGAAAATATATGTACATATATATTTGTGCGAAAGGATTATTTTTGATAGAATAACTTGTTAATAAAATAATTTATTTATAGTAAAACGAAACTTTGGAATTATCATAATTTTTAGCGCACTTTAATAAGCTTTGGAAGGCTTTGGAAAATTAAAAAAAAAAATCGAAAAAAAGATGCTGCGATCAGGGATAACGCGATCTATGTGAAATCGATGTAGGGTAGGGGGCTGAAGAAGTAAGCGGGTCTTTTATTCGGTGTGCAAAGAACTTGGAATGCTGGCCTACAGGAAATACTTCCGAAAATAACATCAGAAAATTAGGCAATTTACGGAAGGTTTCCAAACCATCATGTTAAATTGCCGTTACAACAAAGACACCTACATATTGACCGATGTCCAGAGCGTGCTGCTGAATTGCTTGGCTTGCACTTCCCATAGAAATTGGCACAGACGTTCTAGCCCTGAAAGCGCCAGCTGGTAGAAGACGAAGTATTCCTCTGGGATGAAAGACCAGGAGGAGGACTTGGCTTCATATGGGTTTTCCAATTGGCACAGAAGAGAAGCATTCTAGAGTACTTTATTCGACGAGGCCGAAACCACTTAGGCGACTACAGCCCCAAACAAGAAGAATGCAATTATTGAAAGGAATCGACGATCTAAGCAGGGTTATATCGCCGAAACAAACAGCCCTTGGGTGGGTAAAACCCCCCGTAATTTCGATACGTAGAACCGGCTCCCAGTAAGTAAGCACAAAATCATGCTAAGCAAGCAGTTTCTGGCACGTCAGATGACATAAGTACTAACTGAATGATTAGATCAAGGACTATATTGAACAGCCATTGCTTTCGCCGCTGAACAGACACGCATTAAACGCCATTCATACAGCATAGACACCGTCAATCCCTTTACTATTTCTCGATCCGTGAATGCAGTGCAACACCAACCAATTGCAGGACAAGAGCTTCAGCTGCCTCGCGTGACCTTCGTTACTCGGGCACACTTAGGGAATTGTGTATTGTAGTAGGCTGAATATGTATGTTCTGGATGTAAAAGTAACCAGCTTCATACTAACAACCATTTCATATACTCCCTCAATCTCACTCAACTAACGCTGCTCTCCATTTAGTCCGACCCCGAAATGGCACATTTTCTAGGCCTACCGTTAGTTAAACCGGACGAAAAAGATTAGCTGATTTAGGCCGGACTAAGTAGCAGCTACAACAATAACAACAAGATTGCGACGAAGATGTGACACAAAAAAATATGTTCTTCATTTTTTTAGAGAAAAAAATACGCTGATCATGTGAAATGCTTTATGAAATACTAACGGACCAGACCTGTTAAATAATGATTAATAATAATCATAATGATTATTAATTAAATCATGTTTTTTTTTGGTAACCATTTAATGATTAAATA
The DNA here is from genome assembly GCF_013731165.1 of Rhagoletis pomonella. Taxonomy (NCBI): domain Eukaryota; kingdom Metazoa; phylum Arthropoda; class Insecta; order Diptera; family Tephritidae; genus Rhagoletis; species Rhagoletis pomonella. Next base: position 38,120,041 of record NW_023458556.1, on the reverse strand, counting down.
CGATTAATTAATTAATTAATTTTGAAAAAAATCTAAGCTAAATGAACATTTTAATTAATTATATTCAACAATTTTTATTGAACTTGACGCCGTTTTTAATGAAAAACTATTGTGGAAAAGCAACAATAATTTTGAAAAAGTGGTAGAAGTGATAGCTATTTCGGGAATCACCACATTTCCTCATCAGACTTCTTTAAGTAGGATTCGAACCGACGACCCCAGCCAGTTGCCTACGCACTGTGCTATGTTCGTCTTATAAACTGTTGTTGCTTTTTCCACTTTTTTCATGTGAGCCAACTACAATCAAGCGCAGCTATTCCAGTGCTATTTAAACTTGATCATGTGGTTGTTGGTTTTGTTGTTTTTGTTAATAATTCTATTTTTTAATTGTTTAACTTTTAGGTGTGCTCGTCCTTAAGTTATTTGTTTTTATTTTGTTATTGTTGTATTGTAATATTGTAATTAATAATTTAATGCCGATTTTAAATTGCAGCAATTTCCTGACGTTGTGCCGAAGGATATTAACTCTACCTGTTCTCCCCTTTTTTCGATTAGCGATTTAAAAAAAATATACCGCAACTTTCTTCTAACTCGACTTAAGCTGTTATGATTTGCCAGTAAAGATATGTATATAACCGTTCAAACGTCTTACTCTTTTTTAAACAAACTGCCTTACTATCAACATTAAGCAATTGTGTGACTAGAATATATAAAATCTGAGTTGTCTAGATTAAGCATTTAAAAATGTGTACTTACAAACATATGTATTTCCATTACTACTGAAATTACTTCTTATACAATTTTGAATTTCATTTGCCATACGAGCCTGGCTAATTTGCAAAACTAATTCAGACGCTCCAACCAGCTTACAATATTAATTCTATCATGCTGGTAATTTTGAATAACATTACTATAATTTTTTTTAATCTCTGGAAAATATCGATTTTTTACGCTTTGCTTTTGTAATGCTAGAGGTATAAAATCGTACTTAAAAATCGAATTACAAAAATGCTTTATTCTAAGCATTTTAGATTGCTTCAGTTTGAATACTTCTATAGCCACGAATGTTTGTTTACGTTTTCTCTTTACACAAAAACCCATAGTATGTATTTATATAATACTTATTGGCCATGCTCATCAAGTGAGACAGGCCATGAAGTGTACTTAAATGTACTTCACGCAATCAGAAATATTTTTAGATTAAATGAACACAAACCAATTGCGTCACAACTATGTACATATATACGTAAATATACAAATTGGTACATCTCGTAGAACAATAACCCTTCCAAAATAAGTAATTGATAGCATTTCCTTGCGCATTTTTGTTTTTCTTAACAATATTAAAAATACATATTTGCTTACCCCTCGCCGGTGAGCGCACAACACGCTTGTATATGCCATTGATGTTTCTTAATCGAGGTTAAATCCAATTGACGTGAAATTTCCGCAGCTGACATTGCACCCTTGAGATCCTGTGCGAAAGTGAAAACAACAATAATAATTTAAATATAAATGAAATAGAGGCAGCAACGCGTCGACCAACCTGCTTATTTGCATAAACTAATAGACTGGCTTTACACAGATCCTCATGCTGAAGCATACGATAGAGTTCCTCGCGCGTCACAGCTAAGCGCTCACGATCTGTCGAATCGATTACCATTATGATAAACTGCGAAAAATAAGGAAATAGCACACATACAGTATTTTTAAAGTCACTAATACTTTGTTCAGATGGTATGTAGGTACCTCTGTATTTGTGTAGTAGGTGCTCCAGGCGGCACGTAAACTCTGCTGTCCGCCCAAATCCCACACCAGAAAGTGTATATTCCGCCACACCACCTCCTCCACGTTGGAGCCAATTGTTGGGCTGGTGTGTACGACTTCATTCATAAGGAATTGATAGAGTATTGTGGTTTTGCCAGCATTATCCAAGCCAACCATAACTAATTTGTGCTCTGTGAATAAATTGGAAGGACACAAGGATTAAATAATATTTTTTTTTTTTGCTAACAGAATTGCTGAAATGACTGAGATTGATTTATTGAATTGTTATGGCACTTCAAAACATTTCTTATCTAACTAACTGTTGTACTTAATTTTATTTTAATTAATAATTATCATGGGATAGCATACAGTGACTCAAACAAGTGTGCACATGTTGATTTTTTTTAAATATTCACAATGTTTTTCAAGTTAAATTTTTTTTAACATTCCTCATGCTTTAGCGCATATATGTATACAAATCAAAGTGTCAAACGTTAAAAAAAATAGAAAAATTCAACAAATTTTCGTCAAAATTTCGAAATTTTTAGAACATTTTCGGGTATTTCAGTATAACAAAGTGCAGGTTAGAAGCGGCTTAAAGATCGCGTTGACTTTTACTAACTGTTTTTGCTGACGGCTTTTGAGTTGTTTTATATAAAACAATTTTTTTTTTTTTATTCTTTTGCGACGGATCTTGCGCATTTTATTCCACATAGATATATAGGTATATAGAAAATCGCAACGCGAGTTTTTAGGCGGTTGCTCCATGCCACTAAAAATGTATGGGCTATAAAATGCATATCCAAAAATGTTCTGAAAATTGAAACTAAAGAGTGCAAAATTTTTATGAAAACTTTGTGAATATTTCTAAATCTTCGAAACATTGATCTATGTATATGACTCTATTTAAAGCTTGAAAAATATGTTTATAAAAGAAATAGCAAAAAATGTAAATTGAAAAACGGGAATATTAAAAAAAACATGTGATCACGTGTTAGAGTCACTGTAGGTATGTATGTATGTACATGTAGTGGCTGGCAATTTGGCAGTGATTTATGTATGTTGTTATCGCTAAGTTATTATCAGCAAAGGGTAAATTATTTGTTTTACTAGTTGGCAACTAAATATGTATGTACATACATACATAAATATATATGTAACGTTTATTTAATAACACATTTATAAATTATTTGCTGCCTTATTTTTTATCGAGCAGATTCAAGATAGATAAATGAAGAGCACTTTATACTACTTTGTCTCTTACTGAACTTTTGAGGTTATCTTCTGATAGCAGTGCACGTGTTTTATTGGTTTGTACAGGGCGTACAGGGGCTCTATTCTGTAACTGTGAGTTTTGAAGTGTACACTGAAAATTGTGTGCACTCTTCATTTTGCCATTCAGGAAGAGTGAGAATGAGTTTTAGCTGTCAAAATTGTGTACACTTCCTCATTTTGCGATTCAGCATGTGTGAGAATGAGTTTTAACTGTCAAAATTGTGTACACTTCTCTTCCGAAAAACTCACTGAATTTTAGTCGGTGAGTTTTTGGTTGTGAGTTTTGCACTCGGTGTACACTACATTTTCTCACAGTTACAGAATAGAGCCCCTGGATTATACCATTTACACATTTTAGGCGAATTGCAAAATTTGCATTCTTCTATCCAACAAAAAAAGTCGTAGCAAGTCGTAGCGGCTGCTTAAATCTACCTCGAATTCGAATTGGACCGGGTCTCCAGGCAGCTGAAGCCTTTAACTCGGGAGTTAGTTCCGGAGGTCGTTCTGCAGTTGAGGAAAAAGCCTTCTGGCGTTCTGGAGGTTCTGCTTCCAGCAAGTGCCTTTTCGTAGGGGAGGGTAGTAAGCTGCTTTCAGTGAAAGAGCGAGAAAGCTCGGCAAGATTATCGCTTTATTTTTAGCACAGGTCAATTTCATATACAGCAAAAGATATCAATGGTGTATGAGCTAAAAGTGCTACTTATACATATATCACATGTTATCCTAAAATACAAAAATGTTTTTGTTTTTCATACGAGAACCGACCAAGTCTAATGTATATATGTAGTACATACATACGTGTTCAGCGCTAGTCAATTATAAAAAAAATGGGTATGTATGTTTTACGAATGTACAAGTGCGTTTAATTGAAACAATTCTAATGGGAATTGGAGTGCCAAATGAAAACCAAAGTGTCAAAGAGCGAGTGCATAGTAGGGTAACACGCTAAATTCAGACATAAATATACATATGTATGTAAATATGTATACTGTGCATATTCCATGGCGCTGCATTTGGCGCTTTGAATAAATTAGCCTTAGCTCCAAATTGCTTAGAGGAGCAGTAACCTCCATATCGCCGCCTACAATAGGCATGTTGCTTACAGCAACCACGTTTTTGTGGTTTCAATACCACTTAATTAAACTTGCGAACACAAGTATTCATATAATTGCATACATATGTATGTATGTACAATAGGGTGGGTCACCAAAAAAGTCGCAGTTTTTTCACCAGAATTATATTATTATATTTCAAAACTTCCGCCACAATATTTCGAAAAA
>NW_023458556.1:38113897-38115622 GCF_013731165.1 Rhagoletis pomonella | reverse complement strand
AATTATATTATTATATTTCAAAACTTCCGCCACAATATTTCGAAAAATATTAAGATTTACGAGAGCTGGACGGACTTGAAAAGACTTAAAAATCTAGTTTTTTATAAATAAAATTAGTTTTTAAATTTTTTTTTTTTTTTTTAATCTCAAATGATGGAAGAGTTTAAGTCTAAAAGGTGTACATAAAAATGGATAACATTTTATCAACGGAATCAAAATAATGCGATTTTTTCAGTTCTTTTCAAATGGATCCAGCTCACGTAAATCTTAATTTCTTTCCGAAATATTATGGCGAAAATCTTAAAATGTAATAAATTTTATAATTTCTATAGAAAAACTGTATCGACTTTTTTTTGTATGGAGAGTGATGCATCCTAATGTACAATTATGTCACGATGTGCCCATTTAAGCGCATACGTTTATGCGTGCGGTATGACGACCGTATTTATAATTGTTATATTTGTATGTGCGTAAGGAGTATGAAGAACATGGGTTCAAAATCTACACAGACACAGCTTTAGAGTGTTACAGGGGTAAGAAGTTTTTATTGAATATATGTACATGCATATGTTCATTCTCAGAAGCATCTAGTGCACTTCACACGTTTCACATAAATATCATCTACAAATAAACAGGGTATAGTATTGTTAAAACATTAATCAACACATTAACTAAATTTCTGCATAGCAAGTCAGCCTAGTGCCTGTCAGGCGCTCACTTTTTTGACACGCTCCGATTAAACATACTACATATGAATGTGTTTAAAAATTAATTAGCGTACTACATATGTACATACATATGTGATACACAGGCATAGTTCATGAATTGTAGTACATACTACATAATTCAGTAACAGACAGCCGCAAATGTACAACAGTAATATTTATGTATTGCCATAAAGTAGAAAAACATGTAATTGCCAACTGAAAACATTATTTTGGAAACAAAAAAAAATGTTTGGCAATCATTGTCACAGTCAATGAACTAAATGATTGAATTCGGCATATCAACAAAAACAAAAATACTAAGTACATATACGAAAACTAACAAGTTGCTAAATGCCGCCGCATGCGATGAAATAAATAGTTTATCAACATCAATTCAAACTCAATGCCATTGTCAAAAAACTTGTAGCATCAAGCAAGATGCCACAGACGGTTAACAAAAACAAACAGGCAAACGCTTTATAAAATTACTAGCACCTTTCCTCTTCCGTCATCTCCACCAAACGTTGCATGCTCACTTCCGCATGATCTAAATTCCGTAAAACATATCTGAGTGCAAGTGTTGCCAGCCTGGTAGAACATTGAGTCTTGAGATAACGCTGTGAAATTTCTTGATCTCAATTAATTTTCTTATAAATGAAAAAAAAAAAATGGCGTGCCACGGGGAAATCGAGTATATTTCACAATTCATAATCCTTTCAGAACTTGTTAATTTTGATATTTTCTCGGTATGTATTATTTTTGATTCGGTCTTACGGTGAAAACGTATTCGATCTTAAGAGTGTTCTCGTGTTCTCCAGTCAAAATTATCCAGAAGCAAAAATTCAGAGAATTAGCAGCATTCGCTCTCAAACAGTGTTGCCAGAACTTTTTGGGCCGACAGGCTAGATTGGCAAAAAAAGCGGCTAAAAACGGCTAAAATGTTTTAGTGAAATTTCACATAGACTCTGGCAAAAAACGGCTAAAATGTTTTAGTGAAAATTCACATGCTTTATTTAAA
>NW_023458556.1:38112143-38113797 GCF_013731165.1 Rhagoletis pomonella | reverse complement strand
CTGCTCATGCAACTGCTTTCTGAAATTTCTCACTTTGACAACCTTTTCGAAATATACTCCATTGCCACGTCTGCCACGCTCTTAAGAAAATGAGCTGATCGCAAACATATGTTCGTAAATAAAAAAGAAAATATGGGTTTTTTGAATTATTTATTTTCTTATTTTTGTGTACCATATTTTCCTTAAAAACACCAAAACAGAAAAAATGGAGCAAACTTAAATGTTTTTGGTTGAATTTGTTAGTTTTGAGTAGGTTGAAAATATCAAAATCAATCGGTTTCTCCGTGGCACGCCAATTTTTTTTTATTTATAAGATAATTAATTTAAGATTAAGAAATTTTAAAGCGTTATCTCAAGACTTAATGTTCTACCAGGCTGGCAACACTTGCACTCAGACATGTTTTACGGAATTTAGATCATGCGGAAGTGAGCATGCAGCGTTTGGAGGAGGGGACGGAAGAGAAAAGGTGCTAGTTATTTTATAAGGCGTTTGCCTGTTTGTTTTTGTTAACCGTCTGTGGCATCTTGCTTGATGCTACAAGTTTTTTGACAATGGCATTGAGTTTGAACTGATGTTGATAAACTATTTATTTCATCGCATGCGGCGGCATTTATCAACTTGTTAGTTTTCGTATACATATGTACTTAGTATTTTTATTTTTGTTGATATGCCGCATTCAATCATTTAGTTCATAGACTGTGACAATGATTGCCAAACATTTTTTTTTGTTTTCAAAATAATGTTTTCAGTTGGCAATTACATGTTTTTCTACTTTATGGCAATACATAAATATTACTGTTGTACATTTGCGGCTGTCTGTTACTGAATTATGTAGTATGTACTACAATTCATGAACTATGCCTGTGTATCACATATGTATGTATGTAGTACGCTAATTAATTTTTAAACACATTCATATGTAGTATGTTTAATCGGAGCGTGTCAAAAAAGTGAGCGCCTGACAGGCACTAGGTTGACTTGCTACGCAGGAATTTAGTTAATGTGTTGATTAGTGTTTTACAAATACTATACCCAGTTTATTTGTAGATGATATTTTTGTGAAACGTGTGAAGTGCGCTAGATGCTTCTGAGAATGAACATATATTCAATAAAAACTTCTTACCCCTGTAACACTCTAAAGCTGTGTCTGTGTAGATTTTGAAGCCATGTTCTTCATACTCCTTACGCACATACAAATATAAGAATTATAAATACGGTCGTCATACCGCACGCATAAACGTATGCGCTTAAATGGGCACATCGTGACATAATTGTACATTAGGATGCATCACTCACCGTACAAAAAAAAGTCAATACAGTTTTTTATAGAAATTATAAAATTTATTACATTTTAAGATTTTCGCCATATTTCGGAAAGAAATTAAGATTTACGTGAGCTGGATCCATTTGAAAAGAACTGAAAAAATCGCATTATTTTGATTCCGTTGATAAAATGTTATCCATTCTTATGTACACCTTTTAGACTTAAACTCTTCCATCATTTGAGATTATGAAAAAAAAAAAAAATTTAAAAACTAATTTTATTTATAAAAAACTAGATTTTTAAGTATTTTCAAGTCCGTCCAGCTCTCGTAAATCTTAATATTTTTTCGAAATATTGTGGCGGAAGTTTTGAAATATAATAATATAATT
>NW_023458556.1:38110952-38112043 GCF_013731165.1 Rhagoletis pomonella | reverse complement strand
CTGCTCATGCAACTGCTTTCTGAAATTTCTCACTTTGACAACCTTTTTGAAATATACTCCATTGCCACGTCTGACACGCTCTTAAGAAAATGAGCTGATCGCAAATATATGTTCGTAAATAAAAAAGAAAATATGGGTTTCTTGAATTATTTATTTTCTTATTTTTGTGTACCATATACGATTTTTCGTTTGTACCATATTTTTTCCTTAAATATACCAAAACAGACAAAAATGCAGCAAACTTAAATATTTTTGGTTGAATTTGTCAGTTTTGAGAAGGGTGATTGTCGAAACGAAAAATGGATAGTTTTAAACGAGCATGTTTCGGTATACATATAATAAATTTTTTGTAACAAAGATCGGTATTTGGATGAGCTTCTCTTGTATGCGTTATGATGCGGCCTCACAATAAAACCAAAGGTACCAAACAGAAAATAAATAACCAAATGGACCACCTGTAGCAACTGTGAAGTGATTAGCGGTTTTGATGCTTGCAAATGCAAATGCTCGCAAATCTTGCGTTCTCGTACTTCCGTGGGTATTTTTTCCACTTTGAGAGCAGCGTTGCCATTTTAGCCGTTTTCCGGCTAGATTTAGCCGGTTTTAATAGCAACTAGCCGGAGAAAATTCGATCTAGCCGGCAGCCGATTTGTTAGCCGGTTTGTAAAAAAAAGTTAGCCGATTTTACTATTTGCCTAATTTTCAGGTGCAAAAAGTAAACAAGTTGTTCGAAAGCAATAATGCAGACCCAATGAAGATTTTTAATGAACTCAATGTTTTACTTTCGCATCTATGCTCCCTAGTGGTTATTAGCGCGGGCACATTTGATCCTATATGCTCCCCGTTGGAACCATACCTTGCTCCATTTCCTCAGTTTTATCACAGTTTTGAAGAGTATTTAAAAACAAAAGTAAGCACAAACGCTTTTGACCACGAAGCCGAGAAAATAATTCGAGAAAATGGTCGCTATTTTATTATCACTTTAATAAAGGAATTACGCCAACGCCTCCCTACAAATATTGCCACACTAAAAAAAATTTACTTTTTTCGGTTGGAAATGCATTAAGAGTAATTAAACCAAAAGTATTTGT
>NW_023458556.1:38104873-38110852 GCF_013731165.1 Rhagoletis pomonella | reverse complement strand
AAAAGGTTGTCAAAGTGAGAAATTTCAGAAAGCAGTTGCATGAGCAGTCACACCTTGCCCCTAAACTCTAAACTGTAGTGCAGACGAGCAAGTTGAAATATATTTCCGAAATCGATTTGCGCGCTTTCAGTTGCAGTCACAGTTTGCAACTTAAATTTCTGAAACTGATTTCCGAAAAGTGACAAAAAGGTCAAACGTGGAAATAAAATTTCTCTTTCTCAATTTGACAGCGGATTGCGTGGAAAAGTTTGAAATATTGCCAAGTCGAATAAATAGACAACTGACTCATTCTCCATAGATAAAAAAATAAAAGAAAATTGGTTCTCCATCCCCCACTCAATCAGAAATGTTGGTATATTTTAAGACTCCAATACGCCAACTTTGTTCACTCAATCGTGGCCCACAATAATATTTTCTAGTAATTATTTAGTTTGCTAATAACAGCCAAGTAAACAGAGGAAGTATTTGCAAGAGTAGTAAGTACTATGCTCATATTTCGAGCAAGCTAACAATAAGCTGCTACGCTAATAAATAAAAGCAAAATAGCTTAAGTGTAAAAGTGCTCGAAGTAAACAAACTTGAAGAAGAAATGGAAAAAAAAATAATAAATGAATTCCACAAGTAATAAAAACAAGTAATTTTTAGCAAAAAAAAACTACTTCAATTCTCATATAAAAAAAAAATATATATATATATATATATATATCTCATGATCCACTGATCGGATCTTAACCAGATTAGTATGGAACCACCTCTGAGACACTACCTTTCCGATGCAAAAAGTTCCAAAGTTATGCGTTAACATACATACAAAAAAAAATAATAATATTCCGACGAACTGATAACCTCCTCCTTTTTCGGAAGTCGGTTAAAAACGAAAATCGATCATAAAATGGAAATAAATTTAAGTAAAGAAAATGGTGTGGTAGTAGGAGTTCCATTTCATTGAATTTGTTTATGTTTTTGAATGCATACATCCATACACATACATATGTACATACATATGCATATGTAGGTATATACATTAGGGCGGGTCAATTTGTATGGTAGATTTTTTCGACTATGTTCGTATAACACTTCCGAGTTTTCCAAATTGCAAAAATGGGTTTCTTAGCGTTTTGCTGTAGTGTCGCAAAAATTGCTTAAATTTTGTATACAAACATGCTATAAGAGATTTTTTGGTAAGCGGAATACATTTCTGCACTTATCTTTTTTTAAAACTTCCACCAGAGGGTGCAACAGTGAACATTTTTAAATTTTCTTCGAAGCTTATTTTCGCAATTTGGCAACCTCTAAATTGATTTTAGACCCACGGTTTCTTCGGCAAATTTGCTTAGAGTTACACGTAGCATCCTCCCATGCCATACGCGCATGGTCAAAAAAATTTGACCCATCCTAATATACATAATATATTTCTACATGCATACATATGTACATACAAATTCAATTTTGAAATATAATACCACTCAAGAAATCGAGTTCAATATGACTTCCTCAAACTTAACCTCGAAATAAACAACAAGGGTCAATATTTCGAATGCTTTTTATTCAAATAAAACTTTTAAAAAGAATTATTTGTGTAGCGGTTATATGTAATTCAACTCAGCGCCATACAAATTGATATGATTTTTGCGTTTCAAATAAAGCATAACAAAAATCACTAACAACCTGACTGTAGGTGTACAAGTTTGCTTTATTAGCGATTCTCATACTCGGCTTTGCAAATGTACATATGTAGGTATGCTTCAGTATATGAGGTAATGCACAAAAATTTACGATTAGCAAATAGCAACAAAAACTGGTTTAAAAGCATGACAACACAAAACCACATAAGTAATGCTAGGTAAACAATGGCATAGCACAGTACAGTAAATATACAGTGACTCAAACAATGACTACGTGTTGATTATTTTTTTTAATAATCGTAATGTTTTTCCAACTAAAAATTTTCTGAATCTTTAGAAAATTTTCGGGCATGCAGTTTTATAGCCCATACAATTTTAGTATGATGAAGTGCAAGCTTCAAACGGCTAAAACATCCCGTTGATTTGTGAGAATTTCCTCTTTTTTTTTTTTTGATGACCGTTAGCAACAAAATTTCAAAAAATCTACGCCAGTTTTTGCAAATTGCACTTGTTATATACTTAAAACGAAAAATCGCAAAAGCAGTCTCCAAAAAAAAATCTTAAAAATCAACACGATTTTTTAGCCGGTATTGGATGTTTTTATTGAAAATAACAGAAGAAATGTAGCTTGAAAAACATTATGAATATTTTAAAAACAAATCAACATGTGGTCATTTGTTTGAGTCACTGTACATACATATAAAACAAGTACCGCTAAAGATGCAAACAAAAGCAAGTAATGCAAAAATTGTTCTGAGCATTTTATTAAATCAATAAAAAAAAAATTGCAGGGAATTTTAAACATTATGCAATTCATATATACAAAATTATTGATTAGTAACTCAACAAATTTTGCTTAAAAAATAGGTGCGGTAGAAGGTGCAAATTGCAAACCGGATTTAGCACTTGCTATACAAAATCCCCGAGAATCGAAATGGAATAATTGTTTTGTTGTTACGAATGGGGCGTACAAATGTGAGTATACTTATTTATTTATCGCTAAAGTTAAACTCGAGTATCATATCATCAAGGTACATCAGATGAAGCAGAATATCTGATATATTTAAAAAAAAAATCGCCTAAAATCAGAGCAATAAACATGTATAAAAAATACGAGATTTATTAATAATAATAATAATAGATTGGCGCTTACACATATGTTAGTGTTTGTCCGAGTTTCTCCTCCGACTTGTGGCGTGCGCCTTGATGTTGTCACACAAAGCGGAGGGACCTACAGTTTTTTACGCCGACTCCGAACGGCGATTGTATTTTTATGAGAAGCTGTTTTTTCATGGCAGAAATACACTCGGAGGTCTGCCATTGCCTGCCGAGGGACGACCGCTGTTAAGAAAAAACCTTTTTTCTATATTTTTTACGATGTTGCTTTGACCAGGGTTTGAACCCAGGCGTTGCGGAGTGGAAGCGCGCACTGCTTACCACTACACCACAGCGGCAGATTTATTAGCATCTTAAAAAAAGCCATACGAGCATTTCCTACTAAAATTTCAGACGCTGTTTTCTTCTCATGAAAAATTTCAAATTTGTCCAAATAGATTATTTTACATTGCTGATGAATATATCGTCGCTACCATGTCAATCATACATATGAGTCCAAGAGAACAGAAGTGGCCTAACCCATAATTTTTTTCTTGTACTTAACTTCTTAAAATAGTTTAAAATTTATTACATCTAAAAATAAGGGTCGATTATTACTTATTTTGATAATACGTTATGTAGCTCTGAAACTTAAAATTAAATAATAAGAGGCTTTCATTTTCAAATTTACATATCTCATTTGAGAATATTTTAAGTATGGAAGAACACAAAAAAAAACAAAAAATTGGGTTAGGCCACTGTTGCTCCCATGGCCTCATACATACATACATACGAAATGAATAAGAAATATCAGAAATATAAAACAAAAAAATGTTTCACCTTCTACTGCATAAATTATGAAGAGCTGTGAAAAATACTTTCGTACATACATACATATATAATTTGTTCTTTCGGTATCAGCCGAGACATTATGTAATCTTTTACAACGAAATACTCGTAAAAACAGTAAAAGTGAAAGTTCAACCCATGATAAAAACATAGCAAGGTAGAACCGTTCTCTCAATTTGTCGGCCATGATTTTTTTTTGAAGTTTGCCAACATTTTAAAATCATATAAAAGTGAAAATAAAAAGTTGAAATTGTTCGAAATTGTTGTTGGTGAGATTGAAAATGAAAATGTGTGTGTGAGTTTGTGAGTAAATTTAAATATTAAATTGTTTGGAAACGTCAAGAATTTTAAAAGGGACTCTCAGCGGTTCTACCTTACTATATTTTTATCATGGTTCAACCTGAAAACTGAATGAAAAAATGTAAACAGATTGATTGCTGATGCTGGATGATTTCACTCGAAATGCAATGTCACCGAAATGAGTCGGAAAATAAAATACGCCGACACGTATTCGGTACGATCAGGAATGAGATGAAAGCCCCCTCAGAACTCCAGAGTGTCTAGTTTTAGAGCCTTTTAACCATCCGTTTTCCCTGAGCCCGATAGCAGTGAGTGTATCGTAGTGTCCGTTGGACGAGTTCTAGAACGTGTTGATAAAAGTTATTCTTCTACAAAATCCTTCACTATCAGGCAGGTTCTGTAATTCACTTCCCGAGTGAATTTCAATAAAATGCGCTTTGAATTCAAATTGGTAGGGGTTGAAATTCACTGCCTGTATATCCAAGATTCTTCGTGTGTTGTCTGGAGGTACTTTTACTTGCCAATATTTACCGCTGGAGCAACCTTCTGCCTCTTTCTTAAAACTCTCCAGCAGCAGATCCAGCATCGAACGAGAATGAGTCGCCTTGTTTAAAACTTCGTTTGGCCTCGAACGGCTCGGGGAGGTCCTTTTCAATTAGGACGGTTCTGTATGTTGCGATCTACGTCACTCTACATAGCTGTTTAAGTTTTGTAGGGGACCCAAATTTATATATGGCCTCGTAGAGGCAGCGTTTCTTTGTAGTGTCAGAAACGGCTTTAAAATCGACGAAAGGCTGGAGTGTGTCGATATGTTCATCTAAGGTATTTTCTATGATTTGAGGATCTGGGAAAATCTGGTAGATGGTAGATTTTTCAGGTCTGGAGCCACACTGACATAATCTAATCAGTTGGCTCATGAAGGGCTTCAGTCTTTAACTCAGCAACGTCAAGAGGACCTGAGAAGCTATGCACTCACTCTAAGAGTAGTTCTGGATTATTTGACAGGCCAGTAATTGTAGTTGGTTCTTGCCTACAAAGTAGCAAAGCAAGTTTTCTTGCAAAATTCGAAGTTTATTTGTTTCTTGATTTAAAACGAATTGTCACGATCGATTATTTTAATCTCTTAGTGGTTATACTATAAATATGTTTTATGGCTACGGCTGCAATGTGTGTTCTTTCCATATTTGATAAATGTTGGAAGTGAGAGATAACCTTTAAACTCTTTGAATCGCTGGCATTTCGATTACTTGCTCTGTGTTTACACTGTCTGCTTCATTGACTCTGCACATTTGCACATTCTTTGTGCTTTTATTTAAGTTTTTTTCCTATTCAACTGTTATGTGATTGCTCTAGCTGTTTTTGCAATTTTCCCATGCTTTTTTTTTAAGTAAGTATGTATGTAGGTATTACTTTAACTATGGTCTTTTAATCATGCGAACTGTTAATTTCGCACAACAGCTGCTGTTAATTTTGCTCTGCTGTCTTTCTTTTTTGCGTCGTCTACAAACTGCAAGTAAAAACTGTAAAATCTGTGCTATGTCAGGTGAACAACCTGCATGCATACTTAGACATAGTCAAAAGCATTAACTGTTGCGCTTGAAGTTTTTTGTTTTGCAATTTTTTGTGCTGTATTCATGTACATACGTACCTACATACATAGTAGGTATTACCTTACTAAGCGCGTACATGGTCGGGGACACGATTGGTTTCATGTTACAGGTTTCTAATTTTTTTTTTCAGTTAACTGCACAGCTGCCTTCATTTTGAGTGGCTGAGCTTTAAAAATTGTCAAAACAAGTCACGCGGACGGTTTACGTACTTAATATTGTAGTATGAATGTTTTTTGATTTTTTGTTCTCCATTTTTCATGCTTTTAGAATAAGTAATTTCACGAGTCTGTAAAATATTTAATTCAAAATTTAATGCATATGCATTTGATGAGTTTCGCTGTGGTTTTAAAGCTGAAAATAATTCACACCAATTCTTTTGTTTTTTGTAATAAGCGTTCCGGTTTTTTCTCTGCAGGTTTTTGTTTATCTAAAAAAAACGTTTATTTTTGTATACGTGACTCAAACAACTAACTACTACGACAAGGTTTCATCAAAATTTC
>NW_023458556.1:38102992-38104773 GCF_013731165.1 Rhagoletis pomonella | reverse complement strand
CGTGACTCAAACAACTAACTACTACGACAAGGTTTCATCAAAATTTCGAGCTTTTTAATTCCATTTTATTTTTAATATTTTGAGTATGCAGTTATGCATTCCATCAAATTTTTGTATAATAAAGTGTTACGAGTGTGTGATTTGTACTTGATATCAAATTAAATGGTTGCATGGTTAAATGAAATATTTATATCTGGGTATCAAATGAGAGAGGTTTAATACGGCTTTATTTCGAAAACGACTTATAAGCGCGTTGCCACCTTTTTGTAGTTCAAAATTAACTTAATCAAGAAAATAAATTAAATATTTTGTACTTTAGTCAAATCAACGAGAGATCTAAGAAAACTTCATTCCTAAGAAATTTCGAAGAGGGTTGCCAGCTGTTTGGAAATTCAAGACCTGTTTAATTAAGTTCAATGGAATATTTTAATATGGGTGTCAAACGAGTTTAAACGTCAAAAATATTTTTCAAAAGATATGGCTGACACCTGTTTAGAAATTCAAAATCAACTTCATTAAGTTAAATAAAATGAAATACATTTTTATATCTGGGTATCAAATTAGAGAGGTTTAATAAGGCTTTATTTCGAAAATTATTTATAAGAGGGTTGCCACCTTTTTTGTAGTTCAAAATCAACTTAATCAAGAAAATAAATTAAATATTTTGTATTTTAATCTCAAATCAGCGAGAGATCTAAAAAACTTCATTTCTAAGAAATTGCGAAGAGAGTTGCCAGCTGTTTGGAAAATCAAGACCAGTTTAAATAAGTTCAATGGAATATTTTAATATGGGTGTCAAACGAGTTCAAACGTCAAAAATATTTTTGAATAGATATGGTTGACACCTGTTTAGAAATTCAAAATCAACGTGTGGCAAGCGAGAGAGGTTTAAGACAAATCACAAGAAGACACATGAAACAATCGCAAAATCGAAAAAGTGCATGTCAACGCAGAGCCTAAAATATAACTTTCTGCTCAATTTTAAAAATTCAGCATAATTAGTAAGCAATTAGTAATTGAATATCGAAGTACGATTGCATATACATACATACGTATACACTTGCTTGCGGCATATTTTGCGGTAAATGCCCTTTTGGCAAACGTCAAATGAATGTGTCACACACGCCGCCACAATAAATGTGGAGGAACCCACCCAAGGTCGATGAGTCAAGTGGACATTGAGCGCGCAAGTTTCGCAAACAAATTGAAAACATTGCAGTTTTTTGTTTGCATTGCCAGTATTTTTTAACATAAAGCTTAAGAGCGATTTTCTTGTTGTTCTTTCTTTTTCTTCGCTGAATTTCGCAGACATTAAATAAGGGGATTGTAAGAAAAACACGATTGTTTTGTATTTTGTTTGGGGATGGCGTTTTGTCGGCAACAGCGAAGACAACCGACAGAAAAACAAACTGAAAAAACTTAGCTGTGAAATCGTGGAAATGAAACCGTTTGTTATTTAAATTAAGTAGAATCAAGGGGGTGAAAATTATTTACGTACGTACATTAGGGCGGGTAAATTTTTTGTTTACTATGTGCGTATAGCATAGGAGGATTTTACATGTAATTCTAAGAAAGTTTGCCGACGAAACCATATGTCTAAAATCAACTTGGAGTTTACCAAATTAGGAAAATAGGTTTCGAAGAAAATTTTAAAATTTTCACTGTTGCGCCCTATGGTGGAAGTTATGTACAGAAATGGATTCACTAACGTATATATGTACATACATACATACATACATACATACAGTTGTCCACAAAATAATAGGAGTGGGATATTTTAA
>NW_023458556.1:38098713-38102892 GCF_013731165.1 Rhagoletis pomonella | reverse complement strand
CGTGACTCAAACAACTAACTACTACGACAAGGTTTCATCAAAATTTCCAGCTTTTTAATTCCATTTTCTTTTGAATATTTTGAGTATGCAGTTATGCATTCCATCAAATTTTTGTATAATAAAGTGTTACGAGTGTGTGATTTGTACTTGATTTCAAATTAAATGGTTGCATGGTTAAATGAAATATTTATATCTGGGTATCAAATGAGAGAGGTTTAATACGGCTTTATTTCGAAAACGACTTATAAGCGCGTTGCCACCTTTTTGTAGTTCAAAATTAACTTAATCAAGAAAATAAATTAAATATTTTGTACTTTAATCAAATCAACGAGAGATCTAAGAAAACTTCATTCCTAAGAAATTTCGAAGAGGGTTGCCAGCTGTTTGGAAATTCAAGACCAGTTTAATTAAGTTCAATGAAATATTTTAATATGGGTGTCAAACGAGTTTAAAAGTCAAAAATATTTTTCAAAAGATATGGCTGACACCTGTTTAGAAATTCAAAATCAACTTCATTAAGTTAAATAAAATGAAATACATTTTTATATCTTTTTATATAAGTTCAATGGAATATTTTAATATGGGTGTCAAACGAGTTCAAACGTCAAAAATATTTTTGAATAGATATGGTTGACACCTGTTTAGAAATTCAAAATCAACGTGTGGCAAGCGAGAGAGGTTTAAGACAAATCACCAGAAGACACATGAAACAATCGCAAAATCGAAAAAATGCATGTCAACGCAGAGCCTAAAATATAACTTTCTGCTCAATTTTAAAAATTCAGCATAATTAGTAAGCAATTAGTAATTGAATATCGAAGTACGATTGCATATGTACATACATACGTATACACTTGCTTGCGGCATATTTTGCGGTAAATGCCCTTTTGGCGAACGTCAAATGAATGTGTCACACATGCCGCCACAATAAATGTGGAGGAACCCACCCAAGGTCGATGAGTCAAGTGGACATTGAGCGCGCAAGTTTCGCAAACAAATTGAAAACATTGCAGTTTTTTGTTTGCATTGCCAGTATTTTTTAACATAAAGCTTAAGAGCGATTTTCTTTCTTTTTCTTCGCTGAATTTCGCAGACATTAAATAAGCGGATTGTAAGAAAAACACGATTGTTTTGTATTTTGTTTGGGGATGGCGTTTTGTCGGCAACAGCGAAGACAACCGACAGAAAAACAAACTGAAAAAACTTAGCTGTGAAATCGTCGAAATGAAACCGTTTGTTATTTAAATTAAGTAGAATCAAGGGGGTGAAAACTATTTACGTACGTTTGCCAAATTAGGAAAATAGGTTCCGAAGAAAATTTTAAAATTTTCACTGTTGCGCCCTATGGTGGAAGTTATGTACAGAAATGGATTCGCTAACGTATATATGTACATACATACATACATATGTACCAGACAACAGCATGAGTTTACTCACTTCCATCTAAATAATATGAACTCATTGCTGTGAACTGTATACGGGTAGTGATAAACACCGTGCAAACAGTGAGATTCATAGTTAGTTTTGAAATCAATGTTTAGCTGCAGTGTACTCATTTGATTTCAAATATGGCATTGATATACTCTTTCCAAATCAAGTCAAGCGAGTGAAAAACGCTGTTATGAAAAGCAAGTCGAGCAATCGAAAGACACTCATTGACTTCAAACAATTAGTAGAGAATACGACAATTTAAAAAAAAATGGATATTGATGAAGTATTTTTTTAGATATATTAGTTTTACTAAATTATTTATTATTTACTAATAAATTTAATACATGTATATAACTAGTCTACAAAAGAAATGCACTGTTACCTCAGAAGACAACGGCTTTATAAGAGACTTGAAAAATAAGTTGCTTTATTATTTAAAAACAGTTGCTGTTGAAAATTTAACAGATTTGCACAAATTTGCGCTTTTTTATACCCGCCAGCAAAAGAGCTTAAGAACTTTACGAATCTGAGCAAAGGTACACAAAAGAGAAATGTTTACAAATTATGAGAACGTTAACTGAGAATTCTGACAGTACAACGGAACCACAAATTGCGGATACACCTTTGTTACCTTCAGACAACTTTTAGCTGTTTTCAGGTCTTCTTAAACAACCTACCTTTGTGAGCAGAACTGATAAAGCTACTGCAGAGCACCGGCGATATGAAAATATTGAGGTATATTTTCATACGGACTTCGATATAATTAATTGGTGAGAGGTATACAAATGCGAAATGCCGCTACTGCATAAACTCAGTCGTAGAGTAAGTAATAGCAACTCCTTCAACTAGCGCATCGTCAGAAAGAGTTTTTTCTTCTGCTGGAAATGTTATTTCTGACAAAAGATGCAAACTTTTGTCAAATGATGATGCCCTTAATCAGTTGATATTTTGCATTATAATATGCAGTTAGAAAACCAATAAAATTAACAAATATTGGCCCGTAGTTATAGTCGAAAGTTAAAACCTCTTCTAGTTAAAATTAATCTTTAAGTTTAGAGCAGGCTTTAAGTTTTAGTCAGTTATAGACATGTTAGAGGTAGGTTTTTGCTAGATTGACACAAAACAGGGGCATTAATATAAAATGAAAAATGTAACCAATCGGCATTAGGAAAACTTTGTTATTTTAGCAAGTTCACCCTGTGTCAACTGACTTTTATAAATAATTTTGAAAATGGCGCAGCAAACTGTAAGTAAATAACAAATTTTTGTAAAATATAATTTATTAACGTAAATAATTTAATTTTATAATTTTATAATTTTTATAGGAAGTGAAAAGAATTCGTGAAGTTAATTGGACTGCTGCTGAAAAGACCTGCTTGCGGTCCTCCTCTTTCATTTGAAAAGGATCTTGGCGTTCCTTGTATGTTTTCCTATTTCTGGTTGCGATTGTATCATCCAAAATCGCAAAATCTCTAAATATCCTTTGATTGGGAAGCATATTCTTCAAATTAAAACCACTTTTGTATTTTCTCCGCAAATTTTGACAGGAAACGTCTACCGTTTTAAAGATAAAAGGTCTTTTAATTTGACTATGACAGTGTTAAAAGAGTTTTTATCTTAATATACAGTTTTAAATGTTAAAACCTGCCTCTAACTTGTCTATAACTACGGGCCATTGTCTTTACAAATTGTTTTTCTTTGATACTTTCATTACAGCAGTTATGGTATGCACTTGTTTTTCCAATCAAGCACTTGTTATTTGAATCGAGCACTTGATAGTGTGAGTTACTCACTCAATTGACAATGTTTTTTTCAATGCTATCGCACGTTATGTTTGGAAATAGATGAGTGCGAGTGTGTGCAGATGTGAAAAGAAAGCGAGTGACTTAAAATGTATTACGAGTGTATCCATGCAGCTCTCTGATATGTACATATCGTCGCCTGGGTAAAAGATTGTCGTAAACGCCATTTTGACGATTTTAGTTAGTAGTTTAGTTAGTTTAGATTTTAGTTTAGTATATTTTAGATATCTCCTGTAGTTTCCGAGATATTGAGTAAAATTTGTTCGATAATTTAGTAAAAATTTAGTTAGTGTTGCAGCCATATTAGACTAATCAATATCTTAAAAATGGCGTTCTCCATTTTTGGATATCTCCTTTAGTTTCCGAGATATTGAGTAAAAAGTGTCGTTAATTTGGTAAAAATTTTGATCACATTTTGTCGTATTTCATACAAAGTGGCTGCCAAATTGTGGACAAATGACGCTTACGACAAAATTTTACTAAAGAAAATCCTTCATAAACTCAAAACTAATAACTTAATATATAAATAAATAAAAATAATTTAAGAATTTTGTGAACTAGTAACATTTTCATAGACTTTGGAGAAAACCTATCTTCGCGTTTTTGAGAAATTGCTTTCCAAACTTCTATCGCGATTTCCCACAACATGCCGAAATTAACATACGACAATCTTTTATCCAGGCGACGATATGTACTTTATTTCTAGCCCAATTGAGCTGTGTATGTAAACCAAGCTTTACCTGAGTAATCGCATACGCAACCCTTGCTGCTGTTTCAACATCAATTTAAGAGAAAATTTATTTTTTCATGTGGCATTCATATAAAAAATTAGTTTTCACCTTGCTTCATTTTGGTGTTCATCAGAGCAAAATGTAAACCAATTATCTTTTTCTCTAAATTTTTTTATGAGCTCCTCAGAGCCAGCTGAAAAATGAGTAATTTTTTT
>NW_023458556.1:38098119-38098613 GCF_013731165.1 Rhagoletis pomonella | reverse complement strand
TTTTTTATGAGCTCCTCAGAGCCAGCTGAAAAATGAGTAATTTTTTTTTAGACTAGAAACGTGGGACAGCTTACAGTATACCAACTAGTCTAAAAATCGAAGTTCACCACGAAAAATCTCTATTTGTGACGAAATACTGCTTACTGAATGGTACCAAAGGAAGGCAAGCGTAGTTTGACCCGATTTCACCAATTTTCATTACCAGCCTAGCCAGGCTTCATTGCAAAATCTTATTAAGTTTCAGAGAAAACGATTTTTAACCGTTTCCCCATGAAAGTGGAATCACGGTGCAATAATTGCTAGATAACTTTGAGAAAAAATTTCATGAATTTTCATGCGTTTTAATTGCGAATTTTTCATGGGGTCTTCTTTTGTGGGTCAAAGTTGAATAAAGCGAAATATAGCATTAATCCAAACTTACAATTATTTTCGGTGTATTTTTCTGAAAACCGTTCAATTCATTTCAAATAAGTATGTGTGAATGTTAATTTTAG
>NW_023458556.1:38096990-38098019 GCF_013731165.1 Rhagoletis pomonella | reverse complement strand
TAGATACTATAATGAAATCCTTAATCAATTTGCCGTTGCATTGGCGCTGGCGTCGCTTTGACAGCAGCGCTAGTAACGCGAGTAACGCCCATGCTTGCTACAATGAACGCTTAGCAGCGAATACTTTAATTATTTTACATAATTTTGATTATTTGGAACGCACGCGATAAGTTGAGAGTTGGCCATCTCTCTGTGTTGCTTTTGCGTTGGCATTGCCAATTTGGTTTGGTATAGTCAGCTGGCGAAGCAACGCCCACACCAACGCAACGCCAAAGTTGTATGTAGACGGGCCTTAAGAATGCATACTTAAGTGTTCTTTAAACACGCGCGTAATTGCTTGAAGTTTTGCGATTTTCGCATTTGAATACACTTACCATAAAATCTGCGTCAATTGCCACATTTCGTGAACAGCACTCAATACAGACTTTTTTTATGATAATTGTTAAAATAAACAAACAAAAAAGGCCAAATGGCTGTCGGCAGCCGCTGGTTAGAAGGAATTAGTATGGCAAAAACGAAGAAAAATACGTAGGCAGAAGCAAAATAGCTGTTAGTTTTTTTCATTTGAGGGCAGACAACATAAATCAATATGTATGTAAATATTTGTTTGAATAAGAAATGGACGCCGAAATCCGGCTACTAGGCCACTTTGCGTCCATATGTTAATCAAAGTACAAATTGTTTCTAATTTATTTTCTGCAGAGCTGCGTTGTGTAGTGCCGCAGCTTTGATTGCTTTGTCTGTCTTATATCTCGCTGTCTTTTGATTTGCTTTTATTTCCCCAGCTATGGCGTTCATCCATAAGTTGGTCAGCTCAAAACTAGAATGGCGAAAACAAGCCAAGTACTTACTTAACTGAAGTTCTTGGCCTTAAGTTAATTGGGCAGCAAATATATCAAAGAGAAACTCTTGATAATAAAGTAAAAGTTGATAATTTGTTTTGGTCAATTAGGTAAACATAATACAGTGTGCCATTTCAGTCAAAAGAAAATAATATAAAATTTAAAAAATAAAAATAAAATTTAAAAA
>NW_023458556.1:38095995-38096980 GCF_013731165.1 Rhagoletis pomonella | reverse complement strand
TATGTATGTATGTATGTATATTGGTTATGACACAAAATAGATATGTATGTAACGTAAGTTTCACTTCTCCAGTGTGGCCCAGGCGCACTTACTTTTTTTTTGGTTTTACCAAAATCACCTAAAAAAGTTATCAAATAAAACATTACCACACTTATTTGCTGTGCAGAACAATGGAATTGAAATTCAATCGAAAGTGTATGGATGGATACAAAGACGAGCTGGGGTTTCCATGAAGTAATATTAAAATAATAATAATAAGATTTGATTGTGATGACGAGTCCTTAGAAACTTACTCAACCGGCTTAAAGGTTACGACATACGACTGTACGGCACTTTACGATACCCTTTATTTTATTATTTTAATTAAAATTGACCAGTTCGTGGTTTTGAAGGCTAATGACCCTTGGGTAATATGATGTTTTCAGTACGCGTATAAATAATAAGAGGTTATGGTAAAAAATACAAGAAAATATTAAACAGTAACAGTAACAATTAATAACAAAAAATAATACAACTTCGTAATCGATTCGTTCCGCAGCTCGCCTATTTTATAAATTAATGGTTTTTGTACTAAAAATATAAAATATGTAAATTAATATAATCCTCTGTATTTTACAACTACCTATATACCAATTAAAATATTTTCTAATTTTTGTTTATTTCTTACTTTCTTTCATTCCCACGTGTGCCCGTTATCGAAACTAACGATTAACGATCGAACCAATCATGAAAATTAATGGAAAAAATTGCCTAAAAAAATCCAATAATTTAACTGCAGGCGGTCAACTGTGGAAGGAGGTAAAGCAAGAGGTCGATTACTTGTTGAAGCCACAAGTGTTGAGTGAAGCAGAGCAGCATGTACGCGCCGCAAATCTATCGCGAATTGTTCTCATCGACAATCTCCAAAATGCCATAGAAACGGAAAATCCCAGTCAAGCAGAAATCGCATCGTTCCAAAATCGAAAGGGTAAGTCTCAAAAGTTTA
>NW_023458556.1:38094330-38095895 GCF_013731165.1 Rhagoletis pomonella | reverse complement strand
AGAAATCGCATCGTTCCAAAATCGAAAGGGTAAGTCTCAAAAGTTTATATTCGTAGCTAAGTATTGCAAATGAATTACAAAAAAAAAAATGTGTAGTTGGAAAATCTGCGCAATTCAAATTAAACGACCAACAAAGTGCTGCTACACACTGCTGAGCAGAGAGATGCTCAATCTTCAGTAGGTGGGTAATGAGTAGTGGGTCACGATTGAGAGAATACAAAGGTTGCGCCGATCTCGGACCGCTATTCCTCTCTTAACGAATTTGACAGAATCGTTGTTTGCATGACGTCACACTTGTGCAACTTGTTTACGTTTTCCTTGCAACATTTTTTCTTCTTCTTCCATTCTTGCTCACGTTTTGGCATTTCTCTCTCGCAATTGCACCAGTGTGACGTCACACAAAAGTTATTCTCAAAAATCTTCTCTGATCGGCGCAATCATGTATTCTATCATTCTTGGTAGTGGGTAGTGTGTAGGCGAAAAGTGGAGTGTATACATATATACTATGTATGTAAGTGGCTGTATGAATTGGCAAAAGTGTCAGGTGTAAATGTGTAACATGTTGACGCCGTCACTAGCAACAATTCACACTTTATTGAAAGCGCTCATTCACAGTCGCTTTTTGTTGCTGCATACATTTGCAAACAAACGCATAATGCGGTGTTACTGTGAGAAAGCCACTAGTTCTAGTAAAATATAGTGGGAGAAGAAGAAGAAAACTTTTTCAAAACTCAGCAAAAAGTTTATATTACAGCATTAAGAAAATCAACACGAATTGCAAATTTCAAGGGTTGTTGCATTTCCCACTCGTTCGTTTTCTTATCGCCGCCTTCATGCCAAACTTTTGCAGTTCACACAATTCGAGTTGCAACGTCTGGAATGGCAATAATGGCCATGGTAATTGTGTGGCACTTGTTGTTGCTGTTGCTGTGTATTGAAAGTGGTTTGTTGATGGGCCGTTAGTAACGCTGAAATGGCGGCTTTGTGCAGGCTGGTATGAAAAATTACGTTTAGCTGACAATATGGCACGCTTATGACGACAATGCAAAGGCTATGCGGGGTGGGGAAAAAGGAAGAAAACCATGCAATTCTTATACGCCTGAGTGCTTTAAGGGGCTGCTGTTTGGCACAAACGACTTCAGAAACTTTACGTGCACCATGGAAAACCTTTTTTTTAATATTATTTCTTGAGAATGAGAAGTGTTAGTTATTTGATTTGAATTCTAATACACTTTGAATGTTTGAACATGTGACCCCACAAACTTTTGGGCGTACTAACTAATTTATCGAAAATCAACACGAGCGACTGTTGCCACGAAAATGTCGAAAGTTGGTTGGTTACTACTCTGCGCTTTCTTAAGGGGAGTTGGCTTTTTGACACCTTGCGCTCATCGAGCGTATATGTATGTGCACTAGGGTGGTCCAAAAATGCATGTGGGGGAAAAAGTAAAGTTGAAATTTTCATGCTCTCGCTCCGCCCCCTCCCCCCTATGATTCTTCTATGCCGAAAAAATATACCCCTATTTTTACATTTATTATTATTTTATATGAAAAAAACAACTATT
>NW_023458556.1:38092931-38094230 GCF_013731165.1 Rhagoletis pomonella | reverse complement strand
ATGCAATGATGCTAGGCCATTTGCACCGGATCGCGAATAGCCCTTATATTCGTAGCTAAGTATTGCAAATGAATTACAAAAAAAAAATGTGTAGTTGGAAAATCTGCGCAATTCAAATTAAACGACCAACAAAGTGCTGCTACACACTGCTGAGCAGAGAGATGCTCAATCTTCAGTAGGTGGGTAATGAGTAGTGGATAGTGTGTAGGCGGAAAGTGGAGTGTATACATATATACTATGTATGTAAGTGGCTGTATGAATTGGCAAAAGTGTCAGGCGTAAATGTGTAACATGTTGACGCCGTCACTAGCAACAATTCACACTTTATTGAAAGCGCTCATTCACAGTCGCTTTTTGTTGCTGCATACATTTGCAAACAAACGCATAGTGCGGTGTTACTGTGACAAAGCCACTAGTTCTAGTAAAATATAGTGGGAGAAGAAGAAGAAAACTTTTTCAAAACTCAGCAAAAAGTTTATATTACAGCATTAAGAAAATCAACACGAATTGCAAATTTCAAGGGTTGTTGCATTTCCCACTCGTTCGTTTTCTTATCGCCGCCTTCATGCCAAACTTTTGCAGTTCACACAATTCGAGTTGCAACGGCTGCAATGGCAATAATGGCCATGGTAATTGTGTGGCACTTGTTGTTGCTGTTGCTGTGTATTGAAAGTGGTTTGTTGATGGGCCGTTAGTACCGCTGAAATGGCGGCTTTGTGCAGGCAGGTATGAAAAATTACGTTTAGCTGACAATATGGCACGCTTATGACGACACTGCAAAGGCTATGCGGGGTGGGGAAAAAGGAAGAAAACCATGCAATTCTTATACGCCTGAGTGCTTTAAGGGGCTGCTGTTTGGCACAAACGACTTCAGAAACTTTACCTGCACCATGGAAAACCTTTTTTTTAATATTATTTCTTGAGTATGAGAAGTGTTAGTTATTTGATTTGAATTCTAATACACTTTGAATGTTTGAACATGTGACCCCACAGACTTTTGGGCGTACTAACTAATTTATCGAAAATCAACACGAGCGACTGTTGCCACGAAAATGTCGAAAATTTGTTGGTTACTACTCTGCGCTTTCTTAAGGGGCGTTGGCTTTTTGACACCTTGCGCTCATCGAGCGTATATGTATGTGCACTAGGGTGGTCCAATAATGCATGTGGGGGGGAAAAAAGTAAAGTCGAAATTTTCATGCTCTCGCCCCGCCCCCTCCCCCTATGATTCTTCTATGCCGAAAAAATATATCCCTATTTTTACATTTATTATTATTTTATATGAAAAAAACAACTATT
>NW_023458556.1:38089818-38092831 GCF_013731165.1 Rhagoletis pomonella | reverse complement strand
TTAGTCCGATTTCAATAATTTTCAACGTTTTGCTTACACGTGGCAAGTACAATAACCATACCGAGTTTGGTACAAATTGGTAGAACGGTTACCGGTATACTTATATGTGATCATAAGTGGGCGGTGCCACTCCCATTTTCCAAAATTTTACCATAAACGCATTTCTTGGTAAAGAATTGTTGCAACCATCAATTTTGAAAAAATGAGCTTCAATATTTAATGATTTATCGAAGATTTTGTATTTCTCTAAATTACCGTTATATGGGATGTGGGCGTGGTTATTGTCCGATTTTAAAAAGTTTCGGCGGTTTTTTATGCTGTACCAAGGCCAACAACTGTGCCAAGTTTGGAAGAAATTGGTGTAGCGGTTACCAAGATATACACATGTAACCATAAGTGGGCGTGGCTACGCCCATTTTCCAAGAATTTATAATATTCTTATTTTTCGTCTAAAACTTATTATAAATATCAATTTTGAGTGAATAATCTCCAGTAGTTACTAAAATATTGCAGTTTTCATATTTCTGAAAATTACCGTTATATGGGAAATAGGCGTGGTTATTGAGCGATTTTAAAAATTTTCGGCCATTTGGTATGTTATGCGAAGGCCAACAACTGTGCCAAGTTTGGAAGAAATTGGGGCAGCGGTTACCAAGATATACACATGTAACCATAAGTGGGCGTGGCTACGCCCATTTTCCAAAAATTTATAATATTCTTATTTTTCGTCTAAAAATTATTGTAAATATCAATTTTGAGTGAATTATCTTCAGTAGTTACTAAAATATCGCAGTTTTCGTATTTCTGGTAATTACCGTTATATGGGAAGTGGGCGTGGTTAAAGTCCGATTTCGCCCATTTTCAATACCAACCTACCTTGGATTAAGGGAAACCTACATACCAAATTTCGTTGAGATATCTCAATTTTTGCTCGAGTTATCGTGTACACGGACAGACGGACAGACGGACAGACGGACGGACAGACAGACATGGCTTAATCGATTTCTTTTTTCATCCTGATCATTTATGTATACATTTGTCTATATCTATCTCGATTCGTTTTGGCTGTTACAAACAACCGTTATGTGAACAAAATTAATATACCCTTGTGCACAAGTGCGCTCGGGTATAAAAATCGAGTTAGGTTTGTCAGGGGCTACTGATTGTGGGTGAAGGCCACTCCCGTTTGGTTCTTAAAACCTTATAGCCGTATTCATAAAAAAATTAAGTAGCTTTACAAAAGGTTTATGGGTGCTCCCACTGCGATGTAAAGACCAGGTGGAGGAGGACTTGGCTTCAGTTGCCACAGAAGAGAAACGACTAGCGTGCTTTGTTCCACTCGGCTAAAATCGCTTAGGCGGTCACAGTGCTTTTGGTAGAAATGAGCAATAAATCTCTAGAATTCTTCGCGCCCTGAATTATCTTTTGTGCTTGGGCGCGCCTTTTCTTTGCCGTCGAATGGTTCCGACCCGATGAAAGTAGTTGTTGTGGCCATCTTTTGTGAGTTTATTGGGAATTTTATTTCATTTAATTTTTTATTAGCTTGCCAAGGCACTCCATCTTCAGTTTTGATGATTCTTGTTGGAATCTCTGGGTAAGGCTGACCCAGCTATCCGCAGGATAGCAATATTCTAGCTCCGGTAGTTGCGCTTGATAGTGAAGTCTGCAAAATGGACTATATATGTATGTATATTTTGCCTATCTAGACAATTTCTTCACTCAATGTACCAACTTATTGTAGTATATTGATTTATCTAATTGATTGATTGATTTACTAAGTTGAGTTTGAGACCCTTTTGTATAAAATTTTGAATGCATGATTTCCTTCAGTCTAGCAAATTGTACCCTGCTTCGGTAGAATATATATCTACTTAGAAATTAGAATACTCTTCTGCACTGATGTTGGTTCCGAACCTCCTTATGATAGTCCTCTTCGCCCTTTTCTGAGAACAAAGAAAACGAGCTAGTATGAACACAGAGTTCAGATTATTGTGAAGATCGTGCCAACTAGATTTCGGAAACTTCGATCTGACCACCATAAGAGCAAGGTATTTGCCCACAGTGAAGATTGGACTGCCTAGGTTGTGGAAATATTGTCGGCTTAATATCTATTTATAACAACCCTTAACTCGTCTTGTTTCTTCCCATCGTGATAAACCACTACGTTCTTGAATTTTTATGCGTTCTTTAAAAAAAATCTACGCTTCGTTGATATCCTCGAAATTACTATCGACGGTATCTTCATCATTTTGGAGTAGCGCATTGTAGAATAAGACCACGCACGAGTCTTGAGGCATGAAAAATATTTTACATGTCGCTGACAACCTAATTGAATTCTTCTTCCGAAAAATTGTACCTTCTCTTTGCCTTCTTCTCATAAATACTAAGATTAGGGCAACGAAAAGGCAACACTTTTTGTATAATTGAAAACGCCATTGCCTTTTGCTACTACTGCCCACACCCATAGATTCCTATTCGCCCATATTACAAAATGCAAATTTCTCTCACTCACCGTTCCCGCTTGCCGCGCAACACGATCCAAGTCCGATTTATCGGAAGTTAGATGATAATCATAGCCCCATGGGTACAGAATATACTGACCATAGCTGTGGAAGGAGAGGTATGCTTGGAAGGTGTCACGGGGGTAATTGCTAATAAACTTCGATATGTAGAATGTCTCTGGTTCGGAGAAGGCCTTGCTACCGCGGTAAGTTTGCGAGCAAGGATTCGCTGATGTACCCTTGCCTCCCCATTTGTAACCGAAATTACGATTCAAGTCGACTCCCGGGCATTGGCGTCCATGAGAGCGCATATTCTTACGCCACAAACGATCAGTGGTGTGTGTGTACTCATAGCCATCGGGATTTGCCACAGCGTGTATGTACCTGCGAAAAGTGAAGCGTGAAAGTGGTTAAAATATGTTATGTATATTTATTGAAAGATTGCAATATGTACGGATTTTCGTTGCTTACCAGTTAACATTGCGCATATATTCAGGCATATCGTCCCAACC
>NW_023458556.1:38051182-38089718 GCF_013731165.1 Rhagoletis pomonella | reverse complement strand
CCCTATTTTTACATTTATTATTATTTTATATGAAAAAAACAACTATTCGTAGAAATGGTATAGAATTCTTGAAAATCAATATTTTTCGATCGAAAAACTATGTTACTCTTCATGAGATGCCCAATAATAATACCCAATAACCATTTTTTTAAGTAACTATTTATATTTTATAGGTCAGCCAAAAATAAAAAATCCTTAGTATTAAAAAATGGTTAAATAAACTAAAATAAAAATATAGGAATATTTTTTTTTTCTATAGACCATATATTTTGGACCACCCTAATGTACACACATTTCAGTATACCCTTCTGATTAATATTTTGGCGATTTGGTCTTTTTTTCATTTTCGTTTTATTATTCATTGGTTTGCCGCTTTAGTTTGTTTTTCGGTTAGATAATGATGTGTAAATTTTGTGGGCCATTCGTGTTTTGTTACGCCTTAATTAAATGATAAAGTCAACTTGAAGTGTGGATATACTATTACAGCAATTGGTAAAGGTTTAATTTTGAAAACAATGCAGAAGTGCAATTCAAGGAACAGTGAGTTATAAAGGCAAAGTCAAGGACAGCGGTAGAAATGGATAGATTAACAAAGACTACCATGAAATTAATTTTAAAATGTTTGGAAGGAAAGATATGATAAGAAACTAACTGGTTTTCGAGACTTCTGTTAGGATTGCTAACAGTGCAGGTTTAAAATTGTGATGTTTAGAATTTCGCATAACTTTGGAAAAACTTGATTTTTCCCCCCTTTGGCCAGAACTTCGTTGTATGCTAAAAGAAAAGTTCAGAACAAAATGCATCCCAACCAAAAAAGGTCGATTTCTAACCTAACCTAACCGTAAGGCGATTTCATATGGATAGACCTATTTGGCTTACTAATGAAATTAAGTTTTCAGTCTATGCTCATATCTGATCTAAAATGACAGCGTGTTTAGCTATAAAGAGAAAATATATATATATATCTCTTCGAGGTTGATTACTACTACCAAGGCCTCAGTTTTGCTTGTGTCTACGACTAATGTACAGTACAATCCCGTTGAGTGTTATGGAAGATCCGCATTTTTCCGATGAGCTAGCCACTAAGTTTTTTTGGAAAATTGCTCATTTTGTTTACTTCTTAAAATACTGCGCTTGTTTGGAATAAGCACTAACGTCTTCAGACATACATACATACACATGAGTCAGCCTCATTGTAAATTAAGGCCTTGTTTAGGTATCCGTGATACTTCTGTTCCGCAGTCCTTAGTCAAAGACATAAGAAAATCGAAAGATTCCAACCAGCAGCATTAACATTTTTGTATACATACTTAGATACATATCGTCATTGTCTTTGCAAAACCGCCCATCGACCGGTTGCAAAACCGCCTATCTTACGGCACTCAAATTTTACAGGAAAGCGAAAATATTTTTTTCTATTAAGGCATTGACTTGATAGGCGTTATTTTCTCTACCTATTATTTTACAAATCTATTTTTTTTTAATAACGATTTTATGCATAAATCTCGATCGGAAGTATGTATGTATCCCTGGTGGGTTGAAATACAGCGTATTTTCATCAATGAATATTCCCGATATGCTAACCGTTTCATAATATTGTCCTTGAAAGTGCAAGCATTGGCGCCATTAGTGCGTCTTTTATACATATATTTTTTATATGTAAATTGCGTAAATTAAAAACTGTTGCATTTTAACAAACGCAATCAATCAAGCGGCCTATTGACTTGTTTAATCAATATAAAGCAATTCCAATTTGGAATCGGAATAGTGAGTATACGCCCCCATTGAAGCATGACAGTGCAACCCGATACATTTACATATGTATGCAAATGGAACTGCAATTAACGCAAGCCCCATTCAGCAAATCGCACAAAGAACAATGACCCAAAAGTGGCAAAAGCAATAATGTGTGCGACCCCAATAGGCGGGATGCCCCTTTCTAAGCCCGCATTTATGCATATGTACATACATATTTAGATACATTTCTATTACATTTTCTTTCAAACCTACAAGAAAACGCACGCACCCTTTCGCATTTAACGCCAGCACTTAGGGCCGTTTCCTGAAGTAACCTTTAACTTTACAGCTCACTTTATATTTAAAGGTTGGATTAAAAATAAAGCTATGTCTAAAGCTAAACATTTCTGATATCGGTTTTTGAAGTATGTATATTTCTTGGTTGCGAACCAATTTAAACCCGATAATAAAATGCTTTACTTCAGACACAATCATAAATTTTAATGTAAATAATAATAAATATAAAGTGAGCTTTAAAGTTACAAGTTACTTGAGAAAACGGCCCTTAGAGGCATAAAAGTCAAGCCTCGCAGACGATATGCAATTTATTGCACACTTTGTGCATTTCCGGTGTCTGCTAAAAGCATACATATGTATGTATGTGGAACTTTTGGTCGTGCCGCGCCTTGGTGATGGGGGAGTTGCGTTCAATTCCCAACAGCATTGCACAAAATTATCTTCCTTCTGCTTGAACGAATTCAATTTGTGCGCCAAAAAAGGCAAACTTTGAGTTTAAAATTTTTTTTTCATTTTATTTCTAGGACATCGTCTGACATGGAAGGCCTACCATCGTCTCGCTGACATACACGATTTCTTCGATGTTTTGGCTAAAACATATCCTGATATTTGCTCAGTGGAAACAATTGGTTACTCATTACAGAAACGTCCGCTGAAAATATTGAAGTGAGTATACTGAAAAACTGTAATTGAAAACATCCAAAAAAAGTGTTGAAACAAAGTTTATTTATTACCACTTTCTAACTTCTTTCCACACGTGCAAGACGGTATTTCATTTCCGGCTGTTTATAACTTTTCACTTTTCACTTTTTCAATTTGCAGAATCTCCAACGGCAATCCGGGCAATCCAGGCATCTGGATCGATGGCGGCATGCATGCACGCGAATGGATTAGCCCTGCAACGGTAACATTTATTGCCAATCAATTGGTTGAAGGTTGGGACGATATGCCTGAATATATGCGCAATGTTAACTGGTAAGCCACGAAAATCCGTACACATTGCAATCTTTCAATAAATATACATATACATATACTTTTTGCAGGTACATACACGCTGTGGCAAATCCCGATGGCTATGAGTACACACACACCACTGATCGCTTGTGGCGTAAGAATATGCGCTCTCATGGACGCCAATGCCCGGGAGTCGACTTGAATCGTAATTTCGGTTACAAATGGGGAGGCAAGGGTACATCAGCGAATCCTTGCTCGCAAACTTACCGCGGTAGCAAGGCCTTCTCCGAACCAGAGACATTCTACATATCGAAGTTTATTAGCAATTACCCCCGTGACACCTTCCATGCATACCTCTCCTTCCACAGCTATGGTCAGTACATTCTGTACCCATGGGGCTATGATTATCATCTAACTTCCGATAAATCGGACTTGGATCGCGTTGCGCGGCAAGCGGGAACGGTGAGTGAGAGGAATTTGCATTTTGTAATATGGGCGAATAGGAATCTATGGGTATGGGCACTAGTAGCAAAAGGCAATGGCGTTTTCAATTATACAAAAAGTGTTGCCTTTTCATTGCCCTAATCTTAGTATTTATGAGAAGAAGGCGAAGAGAAGATACAATTTTTCGGAAGAAGAATTCAATTAGGTTGTCAGCGACATGTAAAATATTTTTCATGCCTCAAGACTCATGCGTGGTCTTATTCTACAATGCGCTACTCCAAAATGATGAAGATACCGTCGATAGTAATTTCGAGGATATCAACGAAGCGTCGATTTTTTTTTTAAAGAACGCATAAAAATTCAAGAACGTAGTGGTTTATCACGAAGAAACAAGACGAGTTAAGGGTTGTTATAAATAGATATTAAGCCGAAAATATTTCCACAACCTAGGCAGTCCAATCTTTACTGTAGGCAAATACCTTGCTCTTATGGGTGTCAGATCGAAGTTTCCGAAATCTAGTTGGCACGATCTTCACAACAATCTGAACTCTAGCTCGTTTTCTTTGTTCTCAGAAAAGGGCGAAGAGGACTATCATAAGGAGGTTCGGAACCAACATCAGTGCAGAAGAGTATTCTAATTCCTAAGTAGATATATATTCTACCGAAGCAGGGTACCATTTGCTAGACTGAAGGAAATCATGCATTCAAAGTTTTATACAAAAGGGTCTCAAACTCAACTTAGTAAATCAATCAATCAATTAGATAAATCAACATACTACAATAAGTTGGTACATTGAGTGAAGAAATTGTCTAGATAGGCAAAATATACATACATACATAGTCAATTTTGCAGACTTCACTATAAAGCGCAACTACCGGAGCTAGAACATTGCTATCCTGCGGATAGCTGGGTCAGCCTTACCCAGAGATTCCAACAAGAATCATCAAAACTGAAGATGGAGTGCCTTGGCAGGCTAATAAAAAATTAAATGAAATAAAATTCCCAATAAACGCACAAAAGATGGCCACAACAACTACTTTCATCGGGTCGGAACCATTCGACGGCAAAGAAAAGGCGCGCACAAGCACAAAAGATAATTCAGGGCGCGAAGAATTCTAGAGATTTATTGCTCATTTCTACCAAAAGCTTAACTGCAGTTAAGAGCTCAGATCTTCTTCTTCTTATTTGGCTCTGTGACCGCCTAAGCGA
The DNA here is from genome assembly GCF_013731165.1 of Rhagoletis pomonella. Taxonomy (NCBI): domain Eukaryota; kingdom Metazoa; phylum Arthropoda; class Insecta; order Diptera; family Tephritidae; genus Rhagoletis; species Rhagoletis pomonella. Next base: position 38,085,076 of record NW_023458556.1, on the reverse strand, counting down.
TTTTAGCCGAGTGCAACAAAGCACGCTAGTCGTTTCTCTTCTGTGGCAACTGAAGCCAAGTCCTCCTCCACCTGGTCTTTACATCGCAGTGGGAGCCTCCCATAAACCTTTTGTAAAGCTACTTAATTTTTTTATGAATACGGCTATAAGGTTTTAAGAACCAAACGGGAGTGGCCTTCACCCACAATCAGTAGCCCCTGACAAACCTAACTCGATTTTTATGTTTTATTTTATTTTTATTTTTTTTTTTTGATTCGGCGATATATTTTTTCCCGACACATACGCACTAATTTACATCCATACATATTTATATTTATATAAAAAAAAATTATTAATTTTTAATTCATTGCTCCATACAGACTATTACGAAGCAATCGGGTGGCAAGTACACCATTGGCTCTTCAGCGACCACTCTCTATCCAGCAGCTGGCGGTTCAGACGATTGGGCTAAGGGCTTTGTCGGTATCAAATACTCCTACACCATTGAAATGGGTGACACTGGTCGTTATGGTTTCGTGCTACCTGCCAGCCACATCGAATCGAACGGTCGGGATGGCTACACGTTTGTGGACACAGTAGCGCGCGCTGTCACACAGGGCAAATACAGTCGAAAACGTGCCTTTTAATTATGAATTAGACTAATTCTCTAAATTAATTTAACATATTTAATTAAATTTATTTAAAATCTATTTATTTGTTTAAACTTTATTTATTTAAAATTTATTTATTTATTTATTGATTTTTGCTAATAGCAAAGTAAAAAAGTAATGAAGGCGAATAGATTTAGCGATTCTAAAGCCAAGTTAGTTAAGTAAGGAAAATGCTAATTTAATTAATTCTTTTTGGTTATTTTTCCGATAAATTTATTTACGTATTTATTTATTTTATTTGTAACATTAATTTATTTGAATATTTATGTACTTGGATAATAGTAAATTTGGCCGTTTAGTTCAATTTAAATAGACTGAAAGTTTGTTTAAACAAATTATGGCTTACAATGAATGATAAAATGATACAAAATTACAAAAAAATCAAATAAATTTTCCGAAATTTTAAATGTAATGGGTTTCCTTCGAAATGAAAAAAATGGGATCGACTGCATGCAATTCAGGTAATTGTCTTTTGGGCGCTATTATGTGTGTGTGGTTTACCTGTTTGTCTATTTACATACTTGTACTTCTTCTTCTTATTTGGCACTACAACCATTTGTCGGTTCGGGCCGAGACCAAAAAGGTTCTCCAATTGCTTCTCTCCTGTGCGAATTCACGCCAGTTGGTTATCCCGAGCGCAGACAGGTCCTTATGTACTTGGTCCTTCCATTGCGTTCGTGAGCGCCCTTGCTTCTTTTGTCCACCCATGGATGCGACCGGAGCGTCGTCATCCATGCATACAACATGTCCAAGCCAGTGCAATCGCTGTATTTTTATGCGCTTAACTATGTCCATGCCGTTAAAAAGCTCATAGAGTTCGTCATTCCATCGAAACAGGGCCATAGATCTTGCGTAGAATATTTCTCTCGAAAGCCCCCAAAGCCTGTTCGGCATCGTCTAAGTTGCTGCGCCATATTAAAGGACGGTCATGATGAGAGATTTGTAGAGCGTACTTATCGTTCGTCGAGAGAGGGCTCTGCTTTTCAATTGCCAACTGAGCCCAAAGTAGCACCAGTTGGCAAGAGTTATTCTTCGCTTGATCTCCAGGCTGGAGTTGTTGGTGGTGTTTATACTGGATCCTAGGTAGACAAAGTCCTTCACTACTTCAAAGTTATAGCTGCCAACAGTGATGTGCGTCCTGAAACGCTTGGACTCTTTATATGTTGCCAGGAGGTACTCTGGTGAATGGTTGAACTTACCAGGTCGGAAGCGACACTGATAAGGTTCAATCAGCTGGTTCGTGAACGGCTACAGTCTTTCACACAGTATCGTTGACAGGACCTTGTATGCAATATTAAGAATGCTTATTCCGCGATAATTGGCGCAAACGGCGAGATCTCCCTTCTTGTGGATTGGGCAAAGTACGCTGGGATTTAAATCTTCGGGCATGTATTCATCAAACAAAATTCTGCTTAAAAGCTGGTACATGCGTCCCACCAACTCTTCGCCATTGGCTTTGAACAGCTCAGCCGGTATACCGTCGGCTCCGGGGGCCTTGTTGTTCTTAAGCCGCTTTATTGCTGCTCTCACCTCGTCTTGGTCGAGTTAACGGACTCGAGCTTCGTACCTATACATTGGTTCGGGTTCTCCTTCATCAAACGCATCAAAAGAAAACAAATTTTTCAGGTAGCGTGTACCTACGTATGTAGCTATTTTATGTACCAACTTACTTACGTACCTATGCACATTAGGGTGCTTCACTAAAAAAAAATCGCGTTTTTTTCCGAAGGAATTATAAAATGTATTATATTTAAAGACTTCCCACCTAAATATTTCCGAAAAATATATGGATTTACATAAGCTGGACCCAGTTGCAAAGATCTCAAAAAAAAAAATAAGTTTTTTATAAATAAAATTAGGTTTTAAATATATTTTTCCCATAAAATTACATCAGATGAGAGAGAGTTTAAGTTAAAACGTCTTCACAAAAATGTTTAAAAAATGCTATTTACAAATGGCTAAAGGGATCCTCTAAGACAACACATATTCATAGATTCAAAGGGTCTAGCTCACGTAAATCTTAATATTTTGCAGAAATATTTGGAGAAAATCTTAAAATACAATAATTAGAAAGCTATGTACCCTAATATACATACATATGTATATCTATGTAAAATCCATTGAGTTGCACAAAGTCACAAGTCAGAATCAACAATTGCCATCAGCCTTGCATGACCCCTCTTTCCTTATTGCTACTATTTATCTAAAAATCCCTTTGCAAAGCCTTGACCTTGTTCCGCCATTGTCTTTTTTTATTTTGAATTCTTATTTTCCATTTTTTTTTTTTGTTTCTTCGTGTTCATGCGAGTCAAGTAGCTAGTAGGACTCCTGTCTCTGACGGCATTAAATGAGCTTTGCTTAAAATGTCATAAACTGAATAGTGACTACAAGGCGCACTACAAACTCAAATACATATGTATGTAGATAGTGAAAATATGCACCTTATCGCTCAAACGCATCACGTCACAAGCAATCGATATTCGTTTGGCTAGTGGCATTTTTGGAGAATATTGTCAATAACGCGGAACATTAAGACGAAAAGATTTGTTAGACAAAAGCGAACACTATGAAATGCATATTACAATATTTCTTAAGATTCTCTTTACAGATGGGAATAATACTCTTGAGAATAAGAATTCAATCCTTTCCAGGGAGATAGATTATTAAAAGTCGACTATCCGGCTATTCAAGTATTTGGGCATCTAGGGTTGTCGAATCGCGGCCGTCTTGAAAACTAGGATGGCCAAGTTTTTTTTCCACTCAGAGGGACAAAAAGACTTTTCACCATCTCACTGCAATTATTTTTTATTATATACAAATATGCCAATTTATGTTTAAAGCGACTTCATAAATACTTCTTGTACTCGCAGAATTTTGTTACTAGAACGTTTGTGATACCGTTTAATTGGTTCAAAGCCGATTCCGGCTCTTTATTTACATATTAGTCTAAAAGCTTAAACAGACGGCAGCGTTGATCGGGATTAACTGGGACTTAATCCGGATCAACTGCAGTTAATTCCCGAGTTGACGTCTGTTTAAGCTCTAATAAAGCGTTGTAAGTAGTTCGCAGATTTTCGTTGTTCTGGTACGACATACGGTCGAAAAAGTACTGGTGGAAAAACCGCCGCTTAAGTCAAGCCAGAACGGGGGAACTGTAAAGAAAGAGTTCAATGATCGCGATTTCTTCATTGACACGACAGGTGTGACAGTACTTATTCGCCGGAAAGGCCATTCCGCTGGCGTAGGTTCCCATAAGCCAGTGGTCAGTAATGATCCTTATTGCCAGCTGGTGTTGTGAGTGTTCCAATTGCAGAAAAGCGTAGGATATGGGTTTGGGAAGGTAACTGGTCGATGGGCGGTTTTGCAAAAACATTGACGATATGTATTTACGGAACAGCGTCAGCAAGAATATTTATCAAAATGATTTCTTAGCCACTTGAAACTTGCACTTTATCAAGCTAGAATTTAGTGGGCTTCTTTTTTCTAAAAATGCTTAATAAAAAGTTTGTTGTTGTACACTGAGAAAAAGGATTAGTTTCGACAACTAAAGATATTTAGTTCCCGAATTTTGACAATATTTGGGAACTGTTACCAAGGATTGGGAACTATTACCATCGATTGGTTATTATAACTAAATATATTAAAGCTTCTAATATTCATCTAGGTTGTAGCAAATCGTTAATTTAGTTGAAGGGTTTGGTTAATACTAATAAATATTTCTTTGAAGCATATTTCTACAAATTCCATTCAACTTAACGTATGGTTCATAAAAGGATGTTATTAAGCTCTGCTAATGCAGATAAGCTTTCTTTCAACACGTGGTTTAGTCATAGTTACCAAATCTTAGTTGAGGCAACCACGATTTGGTTTGAGAGTGGAACATATTCATGCTTGTGAGCCACCCCTAAAGAATGCTGAGCGCTCTCTGAGCACATACGAAGAGCGCCAGCTGAGCAATGCACACAGTCCCACTTATTGAATCGTTTGAATGCGCTAGTATGCCGACCATTGCATTGTGCGTGGAAATCATTGCTCCGCTACCGCTGTTCGTATATGGGTGAAACACGCATGTGGTCCCAGAGCGCTCAGTAAGCTATGGCATGTCGATCGCTGCGCCATGTGTGCTATGACATGCCCATACTTGTTTGTCACAGTTTCAGTTTTGCTATCATCGCGGGTTGTTTCGGTGCGCGCATAGTTTAAAGTTTAATTAAAAATATAAAGTTCGATGCCAACCGGGGTTTTTCAGTGGATATATAATTCATGTGAATTATAATTTGAAAGTGTCTATTTAGCTAAGGAAAAAGCAAAGCAGTATACTTCCAGCAGATATTGACCTGGGTTTTCGCACGACTGTTCCTGTTTCATCGTTGTTTTTTAGGAAATTCTTACCACCATATACATATGTATTATTTACTTTAGTAACTAACTTATGTAAATATGTACGTATTTTTATGCTTAATATATGCAAATAAAAGAAGAAAGTAAACACAACAAACATCGAGTAAATTTTTATTTGTGTCAAACTGAAACTTTTTTCCCAATAATAAACGGTTAGCTGATTCAAGTCTACGGCAAGTTCACAAGATTAATTGAAAACTTGTATCAACCAAAGCATTGTTTATATTTGCTCAACAATGATTGTATTCAACTAACAATATTGTCCAATCAAGGTAGTCGTTTTGTAATTATTAACAAATATACATTTGTCCCAACTAGAAGTCTTAAGTAAATTGCAGACTTTCGTGAACTATATATTTATTTCGCCATATCCAACTATGCCACTTGATCACTATAACCAAATCTTGGTTATTATAACTAAATCTTTTTCTGGGTGTAGCATTTTGTTGAATTTTTCTACACAATTTGAAATTTAGACTTATATCACTCATTCAAAAGAATTCCCCACGTACATACATATGTACATCAGTATAGAAGCGTAGTGGATTTCGTAATAGTAGAAAACGCTTAAATAATTAAGCGATGTCTCGTTAGCACGAACAGTTCATTCAACTACGATTTAACTCTAGCAACTAAATCACAAAAAAAGGAAATTAATAAATAAAAAAACAAAAAAAGTAAAAGCATATTTCACATAAGACCATTATGAAGCTACATTTTAATATATGGAACGAATTTAGGGATACATACTTTCTTTTGTAAGCATTAAATATTGCTTGATAGGAAAGAAGAACTAGCGAAAGACCGGTATGAATAAAGCGCGTGAAAGATGATAATTTGAATTTGCATAAAATTACCATTAATTTCAATTGTATAACATACTTATTGGGTCATATGAAAAGTCTCCGCGGATTTTAGGTAAAGTTTTTGAAAAAAAAAATCTTCATTGAAAATCAATTTTAATTAAGTACATATTGGCCATGTCATTGTCAGCAGCTCTTTGCTTAGGGACATCGGTCTTTGACCATGATTGCTTGCTTTGCTTGTAAGTAATCGCATTCAATTCATGATAAGTTTCAAAAATCGTTCCATTTCGTTGCGTTTCAGCAGCGTTTCGTGTAATTCGGTCAATCAAACTTCTTTGTGTTAATTCATATGGCTCCCAAACATCGGGCTTTTTTGAGTGGTTTGCGCCTCCACAATCTCCTAATAGCTTCTTTGCATAAGGTAAGGTTAAGGTGGTTGTCCCTTGCCAAGCGGCTCACTTAAAGCATAAACAGACGGCAGCGTTGATCCGGATCAACTCGGAAATTAACTGCAGTTGATCCGGATTAAGTCCGAGTTAATCCGGATCAACACTGCCGTCTGTTTAAGCTTTTAGACTGCGATCGTTGGTCCTTTGTTATACCACTGCGAAAGGTGCCGAGAACGGAAGTTTCGCAGGTGGCAGATGTTAGTGCCGAAGAGCTCCTCCAAACTAGTCGGATAGTACGAACTTAAGCGCCTAAGCCTAATAGGAAGTATTGAGGTAATTCCACCTTGTCGTCCTCCATGCAGCTGCGATAAACGGGGTGCGGTGTGAAATTTAATGATATGACAGTAGCCTGTCAGTCAGTGCACCTACCAGAAGCGGGAGATCCCTAGACCATCCGCTCGGCCAGAATGATCTCGCAGTAGCACAAGCCCTAGTTTTCCCCCAGCGTTCACTGAGTTGACCCGAGGCCCATCTTTCCAAGAGAAGTCCACAAGTAATCAAGGGCTGTCCCACCCTCTCTTTTTTTAGCGATATCACCTCGTGGGTGCTGCCTCATCAGCCCCACAATTTTCTGCGATATTCACTATGGCCTGGCACCCATACAAGTCTGAAAAGGTAATAATTCGAAGCGACTGAAAGTGAATTAAGGTATTCCCCAACATGCTTTGAGCGTACCGTAAATGAGCCCAGGGCAGATCTCGCTTACCGGCATCGCGCACAACAGCACCCAATCGATTTTTTCCTTAATAGCGACAATCTTCTTCTGAAAAACACTACAGTGATTTGGAAGCCAAAATTTAAGGTTGATGGAGAGCTCCCAGGAAAATACTCCTCATGGACCCTTCCGTCAAGCTTCGACCCATGCGTGTAAAAGTTCATCGGTGCCTCCTGCCAACCACTCGTTCGAATAGGCAGGGATGAAATCGAAGCCCCCGAGAATACTAGAGTGTTCAGACCCCGAATCAGTCAACCAACCAGTGCCTCTAAGTCTGACTGCAGCTTTTTTAACTGCGATATCGGCGGGCGCTATATTAAGCATGACGTTAAAGGCCAGAGTTGGAGTGGTCCTAAGCGCCCCACTGATTCCAATCAGGGCAGCTCATTGAACTCGCCCGCCCTAACGATTGACGTAGCCTTCTGCAGTGCATTCCACCAGATGAAGGACTCCATAGAGCATAATGAGCTTAACTATAGAGCCAGGAAATATACTTGAGAGATAACCCCCATCTAACACCATTTGCATTGTTTCATGAAGCTTTCCAGTGACTGGCCAAACAGGGCGAGCTCTATATTTGACGACAAAATTTCCGCAGTGGAATCGAGCATACCACTCTTGGGTCCGGCATTCACTCACAGCAGAGACTTTTCATATGACCCAATATTTTTGTTAAGTTTGGACATCAGTACATATGTAAATATTTTACTTTAAGCCATTCAAACGCGGAGTGTACACCGCCCTTCGTACAAAAAGGGCACTCTTGTAAAATATTTTACAAATAGAAACATTTATTGGGTTGCTATTTTAATTACGGTAACAATAGAATTTCGGGATCCAGCGATAACATCGGACGCTTCAGCAGCCGCTATTGCCGTGGTAGTGGTGTTACCGCTTGCTGCCACGATTTCACAGCTAATGATCATTACCAGCAGTGTATGAAGCAGTTATGTATATTCGATTTCCCTCCAAGTTTATTGTTACTAATATGCAAATCAATTAATTTTGCATAACATGACGGCATTTAAAACTTTAACAGCTGTTCAGTTATATCCACATAAAAGCGACGAAATGGAGAAAAGACATCAATGGTCTAAGATACCGCTGGGTCTGTTGTGTTTTTTCTTATTTACAATGTCTGCTCTTTTGTAGAGTGAAATATAGCCTCTTAAGAAAATTACAAGCTACTTTCATACACACATAGCTCAAAGACAATAGTACTAATATTCACAAGAGAAATGACAAGTCCATAAACCAGCACAAAGCTTCACTAGTCAAAATGCTCCATCTTTTTCTACCGCTAATTGTCCATGCATTTTAAGCTAAGCATTTATAACGAACGGATCGTGTGTTCGAATCAGATCACTAGTTGAAATAGATAGCGAAATTTATTATTTTAATAAAGAAATATAAGGTCAAGGAATTCGAGGATGCCTACAATCTGCTGTTCCATGACTTTAATGTCACTTTTGGTTTTGTGCTCTCTATTGCCGCCTACTACATTAGCACAGGCTATGCTTGAATTGCCGGTGGATGTGAATGAAGTGCCGCTCAAATTAATAGAAGTACCACGCACCAGTATTCTTGCGCGTATACCTTTACTTCGCAGCTTTTTGCGTGCTGTGCGTCCGAATACGCATGTCGGTCGTAAGTCAGATTATCGCAGTGAATTCGATGAGAATTTCATCAATTATCACGCTGCTCAGTTATGGAAGATTGCATTTAATGTAACACGCAAGCGTGGCGATAACACCCAACACACTGAAAGTATGCAACAATTCCTGGAGAAATTTGGTAAGTTAGTGAATTGTAAAATAACAGGACAATTCTGGCAACTGTCTTTCAACTCACCACCGTCTTTCGAAAGACAAAAGTATTACGTAAGACATTCGTCAATTTGGGCAACTATCTTGAAAGCTCCTTTCTGTCATTCGAAAGACTAATTGAAATAACTGCTAACTGTTAGTATTATAGCAAAAAGTTTTCTAAAAATTATGTATGTACGAGCATTTTCCTTAAAAAAAAAAAAAACAAAAAAAATAAATTAAAAGCAAATGTATTTAGAAAATTAAAAATAAAATGAGTTTCTAAAAATTAAATTAAATTAAAAATATATATATATTTTTCTTTTTAAAACACTAAAACTAAAAATATACATATTTATTTTTAAAACAATGAATTTAAAAAAAAAAAAAAAAATAAATAAAAAAGTTCCTTAAAACTAAGTGAAATTAAAAAAATAAATAAAAAAGTTCCTAAAAACTAAGTGAAATTAAAAAAATAAATATACTAAAATCCAAAAATAAAAGAAAAAACTAAAAAAAGAACAAAATCAAATGAAAAATTCTAAAAATTTAATAAATTAAAAAAATATATTTTGCTTCTTAAAACAATAATATCCAAAAATCAAAAGAAAATTAATTTAAAAGTAAGAAAGAAATATATAAAATCAGTTCCTAGAAATTAATTGAAATTAAAAAATATATATATATTTTTTTTTAACAATAACATCTAAAAATTTAAATACAATTAAATTAGATAAAAAAGGATAAAAAATAAAAATTTTGAAAAGAAAAAAATTGCGTTACCCTTGGATTCGAACCTCGCACCTCTCGAATGGCAAGCGAGCAAAATGATATCCGTGTATACATCTTCATGTGAAGCATGCTCAGGTGCTTTCTGTCGAAAAAACTTGTCACCATGAAAGTTGACAAGCAAGTTATTTGTAAGACTTTCGTGCCAGAATAAACAAAATCTTTCAAACTATCTAGTAGCAGGCGTGTTTAAAGCATAGCCTAGCAAATACATTAAGTCAAAGGTAACAAACTCTAAACTAAAATCATGAAAACTAACATCGCATACTGCAAATAACAGGCAATGTAGCAATCGTTTAGAGATAAACAACATTGATGTTTTTGAAGAAATATTCTCTATCTTCAAATTTGAGTTATTCAAATAGGATTTTGTGCTCCTAAAGTAAAATAAGCTCCTCTCCAGTAAAAAAAAAAAATCAATTAAATTCTATTAAGCGACCACATTCGCAGTAAAATTCGCAAAAAAAGAACTAAAACAGAACAAAAAACTGCACGCAATCAAAAATACACACATAACACACAAACTTTATGAAGTTATTCAAATCAAGTTTAAGGTAAAACAGCAAAATGACCCCTAGTTAACCACCTCATTCATCTTGTAACTTCTGCTCTGCTCATTCATATAATGAAATGACACTAAAACCTGTTACTAGATATTCTTTGTATATAATTTACATAAATTAGCCTAGAATTCTTGGGCTTCCAGCTTAGCGTTGAAATTATTGAATTGGATTTATTTATTTAGTTAGTTACCGCCGAAAAAGCCGCGTCTCCGCTGAATCTGCGAACGCAATCGCAGTTTGCTAAAATTTTAAGAAAAGTAAAAAAAAAAAAAGATAAGCGCTAATTTCGCATTATGCTAGCAAAATACTTGCACGACAAATTCCTTGCGTTTTCAACGATTTTATTGCTAGCAAAGCTACCTTCGCATCCCAGCCGCCAACAAAATCCGAAATTGCTTTTACTGCGCAGCATTCCCGGTTTTCCAACCGCTGCAATATCAAGTGATGAATTATATGAAAATACCTTGGAAAGTTTGCAATGGCTAATGCCAGTGGACATACGGCAGTTTAATATTTTTTCACCACAATCGTCTTATCAGATTAATATGCGCTATCGCAATAGCGCTTCAGTGAAACGTTACTACGGTTATCAATTGTGGAAAGTGCATGAAAACGACATAGAAAATGAAGTGCTAAGGACGTTTTGGCAACACTTTGGTTAGTAGTTACGTATGTGGTATGTACATGTATTGAATTGATGTGAAATTGGTTCTTGTGTGCTAAAAAACGTGCACTACGTGTCATGAGAACGATTAAAACGTCTCAGATTGGGCAGTGAAATTCTACACCCAGAAAAAGGCAGCTAAAAATATTTCTCTCAACACATTATTTGGTAACTATAACAAAATAATTGAGGGATTCACAACGGTGTCGTAGGTGTCGTATTGTTGTATGTCGTAAACTTTAAAAGCTTTAATAAATGTTTAGAAAACTTGAAACGACAACCAACTTTTTTTTGAAAACTGCAAAAATGCATAATATGACTTTGATGGTACTTTGCGAACCCCCTTTATATATTTTTTTAGGCGTTTAAAGTTGCCGACATACAACAATACGACACTTACGACACCGTTATGAATATCCCAATAGTAACTGTAAACAAATCATATGTAGAGATAAATATTCTTAGCTGACTTTTTTCTGGGTGTACTATTTGAAATTTTTGAGTGAGAGAGTGTGTAAATATGTATGTTTGTTACTCTTTAACGCTAAACCGGTTCAGCGGATTTGGATAAAACTTGACATAAAGCCTGGTTTAACATATAGGGCATTGTTTAAAGAGAGTCGCCACCTATTTTAAATTCAATTTAAATTATAGGTTCAACCAAATTTTACAAAATGGATATCAAACGATGCAGATTTAAAAATATTTTATTATTTCGAAAACATTTTTGCCACTTATTTAAAAAGTTGGATTCAATTTTATTAAGCAGTCAATTATATTATCTAATATACAGAAATTTAACGAAGTATTACAATAGTAATGGCAAAGGAAATAGGTTTAAGAAACATTTATTTCGAAGGTATTTTTGTTGATGGATACCACCTTTATAAGTCAAATTGCATTTAATTAAAATTTTATTTATTTATTAATTAAATTCAGGTGGTATCCATCAACAAAAATACCTTCGAAATAAATGTTTCTTAAACCTATTTCCTTTGCATTGCAATATGGATGTCAATCGAAAGAAATTTAGGAAAGGTTCATTTCTGAAATATTTTTAAAGAGCGTTGCAACTTTTTTAAAAATCAAATTCCATTCAAGCGAATAAGTAAAATAAATATTATACTTTTGATGCCCAACAAAATAAGTTTCAGAAAGCTTTATTTCGAAAATATTTTTAGCGGCGGTGCCACCTGTTTAAGAATTGAATTCAATAGCGATGTCAAAATGTTTACATATAGAAAGGGTTGCCACCTGTTCAAAGTCAAATTCCACTTAATAAAATATTAAAATATTAGAGCAATAGAAGCCAAATCAACAATTTTTAGAATTTATGTCTGTCTGTCGGTATTTTGTAAAGTAATGCATGATATTGAATGCAGTTTTCACCGATGTATTGTTAGAGGTCTAACTTAAAATATATAAAGAAAGAAAAATAAAGAGTTGCCACCTGTTTAAAAATTGCAGTTTGAGTAAATTGACAACATAAAGGAAGTATTGCAATATGGCTGTTAAAAGAAAGAGGTTTAAGAAGGCTTACAGCCGAAAATATTTTTGTGAAGGTTGCCACATGTTTGAAATTTTTTATTTAATTTAATTGATAAGATAAATTAAATATTACAATATGGGTATCAAACTGAAGAAGTTTACAAAAATTTACTTTCGAAAATATTTTTTGGGAGGGTTGCCATCTATTTGAAAATTTTTATTTCACGAAATTGATAAATGAATGAAATATATCAATACGGTATCAAACAACACAAAAATACGTTTAACGCGTGGTGAAGCACGCCGGGTATTTACTAGTCGCGAATAAAAATAGTAAATTTTGTTCGAAACTTTTTTCTCGGTAGTGCATTTTTCAAGCTCTAAATGACCATTCAACTTCAACTCGTCCTGGACTTCTTTTTATTGGAAAATTAAACAAAAAATGGAATCGGGGATACTATATCTTTTGGTCGTATTACCGACTTCCGGTTTTGGCCGGATGTTGGTTAAACTGACCCGAAATCCATTTTTTTTTTAATAGGGCATACACGTTTTTTACCATAGATTCGGATTTTGCTGACAAAAAAACATAACCTTTGTCGGAAACTTTTTTATGGAATGGACTTCCGGTTAAAATAGTGCACTTCCGGTCAGTTTAACCCACTTCCGGTCGAAACCGGTTGGTAATACGAACAAAAGATAGAGCTTTCCAGATTTACCAAAATTTTTGCGTTTTTTTTTTCAATACAAAAAAAAATGTTCCCTCCATTTTAGAAAGAGTGGACGGGGTGGTCTTGGACAACCTGACCTTAGACACAAATGTATGTGTAAATCAGCTTTTCACTCCTATTTCAGGTGCCGAAGTATGGAATATCAATCAAGATGGAATCGATATTTTAATTGATTATAAAAATACAGCAAAAGCCAAAGATTTTATAGCGAAAACGGACTTCACCTACAACGTTATGATCGACGATATCGAGACCGCAATCGATGAGACTTATATGGAAGTAAACAATAGCAATGCCAATATGCCATGGTTGGACAGAGAGAGTATGTTGCATTCGGATTAAACCGAATTACCATTGACATCTACTATCATTTATGACCAAAAATTCTAACTTAAAAACCAATTTGCAGATACGATAATGAATTGGAATCGGTATCATGACATTGGCGATATACAACAATTTATGCAGCACATTTTGGAAACCTACCCCGATGTGGCGGAGATTGTGCAAATTGGTGTGACGCATTATAAACGGCCTTTGGAAGTACTGCGGTGAGTTGAGAGTTTTCTCTTATTTTAAATACAAACCAAAAGGGAATAGAAAAAGAAATGTTTAATATTAAAAGTTATCAGCATAAAATAGATGAACTCTAATTATTTTTTTGAAATAAATCAACTTGCACTACTTTTGCAGTATCTCTAATGGCAACCCCAAAAACTGGGCTATCTTTATTGACGCCGGCATGCAGGCGCGCGATTGGCTCACTCCTGCTGCCCTCACCAGCGCCATCTCGAAATTAACATGGCTGTGGGACCAAGAGCCGGCCTACATGCGCAACATTGATTGGTATTTCCTGCCAGTAGCGAATCCCGATGGCTATCAATATTCGCGCATCACCGACCGCCTCTGGTCGAAGAATCGTTATTTCGATAGAAAAACTGGTTGCTATGGCGTAAATTTGAATCGCAATTTTGATTATCAGTGGGGTGGGTCGGGTGCGTCCGAGAATCCTTGTAAGAATTTATACAGAGGACCAAAGCAATTTTCCGAACCAGAAACGAAGGCGATACGAACATTCCTGCACAACATGCGTGAATATTTGGGTGCATATGTGTCTTTTGGCGCCTATGGGCAAGCGATCACCTATCCATGGGGTGATGCAGACTACGTGACCGACAACCAACGGAAACTGCATTATGTGGCGCGACGTGCAATGTTGGTGAGTTACTACTAGTACACACACATACATATTTATGTATGTGGGTATGTGCAGCAATTTTAAGGGCACAAAAAATCAATTTGCTGGCCACTAAAATTCTGTCCATTGTTTGTTCGCCTTTTCTCCAAGCTTTTGTTTGTAGCCTGTTTTACAAGTGCCTTTTTTTATGTTTTGTTTGCTTTTTAGAATTTCCGCAAATTGAATGAAGCCGAGTACCGTATAGGCACTAGCTATCGACTGAAACTTGCGCGCGCTGGCAACTCAGCCGATTGGGTGCAGCAGCGCATTAATCCACAATACGTTTACAATGTATTTCTAAAGGACCAAGGGCGCTATGGTTATTTGATGCCACCGCACTACATTGTGGAATCGGGCGAGGAGGCATACGAATTTATGAAGACAGTAGCAGCGGCGCTGAATTGAAACCAAGCCAAAAAATGAACGCCACGAAAATAGCGTGCAATGAAAAGGATAAAAGGAAAGATTACTAAATTATTAAAAGGAATAGAGACATTTAAAAAATTTACAAACAAAATACTCAAAGTATTTCGGTATTAAATTTTAAATGCTTTTATTATAAATTGAAACGAAATGTGTATTAAACACACATAGTTGCTAATTATTTAGTACTTAAGTTAATTTATTTTTAGCATTTAGGAAAATTTAACTAAATACACAAAAATTTACACTACATGTGGATATTTTTTGAATTTAACTTTTTATGACCTTCAATGTTTATGCCTAAAATGATGGGCTAAACCCAAAAAAAAAAAAAGCAATGCCAGCAAATAAAAATTTAAATACCTTGAATATGTACATAGTATGACCGTCTTTATAATCGCCTGTATGTATGTAAGTATGCACATTAGAGTAGCCCTTATCGGAAATTTGCGGGTGGTATAGCTGAACTATGCGCCACAGCTGCATTTGACTAGCCACCTTGTTCGCGACCTTTAGATGGGCACTCTTATATAAAAACATAGCCTGATGCATAATGTACTTTTTGTTTTCAAACTAAGTAATTTTATTTTATGCTTTTTTTAGTTTTAGCAATGTTTCGCCTAATTTCTCCGCCCATGACTGTAGATAGATAGATCTCCTTGCGATCATGACTAACAGCAGCGATTTAACAGCGATCGTAGCTGTTTGCTGTTAAGTTCACAATTTAAAATCCAGTGCATACTTATAGGCAGCAATGTCAAATCAACGCACATACATACATGCATGATTATTTAAAAAAATTCACTGTAAGCTTAGTTTAGTTTTTTGCTGGTACTCTCAAAAAATTCATAATAGTCGAGGAGCTTGAACAATTGTTTTGGTGCATGCATTTATGTAAAATAGCAAATGAAATTGCCTTATTGTAATGAATAAATATGTATTTCGTAAATCGTTGCAGATACTGAAAATAGTTATTTAATAATTGTCACTTCTTGTCCTAAAAAGTTCTTGGCAGGGTACGGAGAATATTTAAAATATTAATTGTATTCACAAATAATTCTTTACAGCAAACATTTGGCTCGAATTGAACGCTTTTTAAAATTCTCGATTATAAAAAAATCTTTTTATCATTCGAGCTAGAGAGCACAAGCGCAACCACTTTGAGCAAATAAAAATACGAACAAATTAAAAATGTCTGTCATATAACTACGAGATATTCAACACAAAAAACAAAAATTCGTTCGCAAATGATTCAAATTCATTCTTTCTTCCATGACAAAAATATAGTAAGGTAAAACCCAAGGCGAATTTATATAAGGTGGTGTTGTTTCATCAGCTGTGAGTAGCGTTTGATTGTCAAAATTTTGTATTTCGTTAGCGAGTGAGTGAAAACGTGTGAGAGGAAGAACAGCCGAAATTTGACAATGGTCCGCCAAAAGCAAAAAACAAAATACAAGTAATTGTTGTATTTGTTGAATCGATACCACCTTATATGTATTCGCCTTGGTAAAACCGTTCTCTCAATTCGTCGGCCATGATATTTTTTTTGAAGTTTGTCAACATTTTAAATATATATAAAATTGAGAGTAAAAAAAGGAATTGTTCAAAGTTGTCGTTGTTTGAGATTGAAAATGAGATTGTGTGTGTGAGTTTGTGTGTAAAATTTTAAAATTAAATTGCTTGCAAGAATTTGAAAAATTCCTCTCAGCGGTTCTACCTTCCCCCTTTTTTGTCATGCTTTCTTCTATTCATTCGCAATATGCGAGTTAACGTCAAAAGGAACATTTGTTGATCTATGCTCAGCTATTTTCAAAATAGTATTTTGTTTTCATACGCAGAAGTGTATTTTCGTAGACGTTATTTTGAAAGTTGTACATAATTTATAATTACCGAAAAATGTTCTACTATCTTAATATCTGACCTCATACTTGGGCTCAGCGGAAATTTTTAAATATGAAATGATGGTCAAATGCCAGAGCTTAGAACTTTTTTGAAAATTTGTTATCTAGTGTACATAATTATGGAAGAGTTCTAGTTGCATGTTGTTTTGTATTGCTGCGAAATGTATACACAATATTATACAAATACAAAGCAGCATGCAACTTCCCTGAAATTTTAAAGAATTCGTTAAGATTTAATTCGATTTTTTGCCGAATTTTATAAAATGAAATAAATTACGCACACTTCCATTTTTTTACGAAATTTCGGAAGAAAATCTGTGAAGCAACGAAAATAATGGTGCTATGTGAAGAATATCTTTCAGAATTTTCTTTATTTTTCGTACAGAAATTTCTTTACGAGTTCGTGTCAACCACTTCATATAATTTTCTTTGAAAATTCGTAAAAAAATCGTTACAGAAATGAGATACTCCTAACGATTTCCTTAAGATTTCGGGAACTTTGAGTTGCAGGGTTGGAACTCGCCCTATACATATGCAAATATGTAGATGTTTGAAATAATTTTCATTTATAATACTGTGCTTTGAAAACAAGGGAATGAATTAAAATAAATAAATTTTCTTCAATTTATATTTACATACACACATCGCTAAATAGTGATAAATTCGGGCAAATGTTTGCGGCAGAGAGCGAATGAGTCAGTTCATATTCATTCGTATATAACGAATGAAAACAATATAATTACCTTTTAAGTTAATGAGAACGTAAACAAAATTAAAAAATACATTCTTCCGAATGAAAACAAAAAAAGAAAACAATCGTCGAAAGGCAACGAAAACAAATGGTTTTTATAAAATTCGTTCACAGATCGCAAATACAAATGAAATGAATTAATTTTAATAATTTGAAAACGAATTTTTCGGAACCATGGTTCTTGGAAAAAGTGGCCGTAATATGGGTACGTTCCCATACCGTACCACCTTGCAAGTCTAAAGAACTTTCACAAAGCAATTTAAAAAATAAAAAATAAATTGTGTTGCTGCCGTTTTGCATTTTTCGGTGACACCTTGTAGATATGTACGTACATACATTAAGGCGTATCACGAAAAGAGTTTAGCGTGTGTCAGTCTTATTTGAATACTTGTGTCGTGAAAAAATTTTGGGGGTAAACATTTTTTTATTCACCCACTAAATCGCGTTTTTGGCTATAACTTTCTTATTTGCTATCCGATTTTTTTTAACTTTTGATACCGAAAAGTCCTCTCCCAGGACTATAATTGAATAAAGCCTTTTTAGCAAGGTCGTCATAGTTTTTTGAGAGCTTTAGATTTATAGTATAAAATTAAAAATCTAGGGATAGTAATTCCAAAATTAGTGAAGATATAAATTAAAACGGTTTTGAAGGCCAAAACTGTTTAATTGCTAATTATAGTCCTGAGTGAGACTTTTCCATTCATTTTTACTAGGGGAGTATATGTAAATTCAAAAGTTTAAAGCCGTTTTTCTCGAGTTTTGCCTTTTTGAGTTATGACACTATTGAAGTAAATGAGTGGCATGTACACTCGGCAATACAACTTTTTTCAAATATGGAAAATATTAATGCTTCCTCATCAAAAGTTTATTGATTTCTGGCGAGATTTAATTTACCGACATCACACATACATAGTGTGATATTTAGACATATCTAAATATTACTACTAGTACATAAGTATAGGAATTTTTAGTATCCAAAGTACTTTAATACAAAAGTATATATGTAAGTATGCCCATCGCTGACTTAAAATATAATTTAGATAGTTATTGGCATAATCACTTCTAGGTAATTCCATAACGAAGTTATAATTCATCAAGTAATATTCTTGGACTTACCCAAAAAGATTTAAAAAAGAGATTTTCCAAATAACTCGTATGCACGATGAATAAGAGGATAGGATTCAGAATATGTATATGTACATCTAAGTATTTAGTGTTTAAATGGTTTTTTAATATTGTATTAACTGTTGCTGATTCACTAACCATACCACTATGATTTTATTAACACATTTTTAACATTTCCCATTAAACACGCAAGACAACGCCCCGAATGTGAGGGCTTTTACAGAAATGCTATTGATGACTCTCGTCACGTTTTCTTAAGTGTAAAATATTACAATTTGCAATAAATATGCCGATTAGGATTTTGTTAAATTGTAACTTTCGAACATTCATACATATATTTAAGGTCGCCGGTAAAGTTTATTAGGTGTACACATACATACATATGTACATATGTATGCATATACAAATGTTAAATTCGGCTTTATTTTGCAGCCATGGGTTTTTGTCTGACAAAAGTGCTATGTTACACAAATATTTAAGGCAAATCAATTTAGAAAACATTTTACGACTATTTAATTTATTGCGACTTAGACAGCAATAATACGCCAACAAAAAAAGAAGCAATCGTTTGGACCAAAATATTATGCAACCGCAACTACTTAAATTAAATAATTGTGGAAGTAATTAACATATGAAACTTACGCACAACAAAAGGAAAACAAACAAAACAAAAAACGGCCGAAAGCGCTTATTTATTGGAAATTAGAATGCAGACAAAAAAGCATAAAATCAAACAAAAAAGTTTTGAATCCATTGACATAGTAGCTGTATACTCAAAGACAACATACATATGTATGTATGTACATGTGCCTATGTATGTATGTACGTTAGGGTGGTCCAAAAATTCATGAGAAAAATTAAAACCTGAATTTTAAGCTCTGCCCCCCCCCCCTAGGATTGTTCTAAACCGAAAAAATTATATCCCTGTCTTTTTTTATTTCGAAATCAAAAAATACTTAGAGGTGGCTCTAAGTGTTTAAGTTTTTCATGTATTTTATGTGGGAAATAACAAGAAATGGTATAGAATTCTTAAAAATCAATATTTTTCGATCGGAATATTTACTTCTCTTCAGGAGACTGCCCAATTGTTTATTTTACCTTTTTTTAATACTAGCGATTTTTAATGATTCCACCACTGTATTTTTTGAGGTTTTTAGAAGTTTTATAAATATTTTTATTGGGAGTCTGCTGAAGAGAATCCAAGTTTACCGATCGAAAAATATTGATTTTCAAGAATCCGATACCATTTCTACGAAAACTTGTTTTTTCCATATATAAAATACATGGAAAACTTTGAGCGCTTTGAGAGCTTTATTTTTTGATTTCAAAATAAATAAAAAAACAGGGGTATAATTTGTTTCGATATAGAACAATGCTAGGGAGTGATAGCATTAAAATTCCGACTTTTCTGTTTTTGGACCACCCTTATGTACATATGGATATTTTTTTTCTGGCGCCCTTAAGTAGCGTATCGCTGATTTGAGAAACGTACCAAAAATCAACACTTTCACTTTCAATGAGTAGAGAGATTTCATGGAGAAGATTTCGTTATATTCGATTGGTACACATTTGCATACATACATATATACAATAGTATACTTACATACTTATGTGAACACACTTACGTTCATGGAAGTCGTAAATAGATAAAATCTGCAGATGAAGTGATCTTCATTAATGGTTCGTTAGGAAACAAAAAAAACGCCCAAATTTTCAATATGCAACAAAAGAGCTTAAACGAAAAAGAGAAATAAACAAATATAATTGTGCATTTTCTAAATGATGGCAATGATTCGTTGAAAAATTGAAATATCAAAAACCACAGAAAAGGCTGCACACACAAAAGTGGCAAAATAATTAATTATAATGAATGTTCAGTGAAATGAGAAAGTAACAAGGGATAGTACATACATATGCGCATATGTATGTGCATACCATCAATTTCGCCATAATAAAATAAATTAATAAAAAAAATAAATAAATATTGAAAATTGATGAAAGAATTTGTTAACAATCGAGGAAGTAAAGAAAGGAAAAGAAAAAATAACAAAATAATTACGAATATGTTTGTGCGCATTTGGGTGCGTACATATTAGGGTTGTTGCAAATATTCGTATTCGCATTCGCAACCAGTCACAGAATAAAGGATAAAATATGCATTACAAAAACTTACTACGAATAACACTAAAATAATTTTTGAAACAGCCAAAAGAATAGGAATGAGGAATTCTTTGCAAAATGCTTTAGAAAAACCTGAAGCATCTGGTTCGTAGAGTAAGCGGTGTTTAAAGAACGATCTTGCCACGATGCTGGATTCTTCAAGTGAAGATGAAAGTCAGGAGGTTACATCCGACATTAGCATGCGCATCCGCGGATGTCTAGATTTTCACATTCGCAACATCCCTAGTACACACATACATATGTATATATACATTAGACTGCATCACCAAAAAAAGTTGCGGCTTTTCCGTCGGGATTACAAAATTTATTATATTTGAAGACGTCCACCAAAATATTTCGGAAAAATATTAAGATTTAAGGGAGCTGGACCGATTAGAAAATATCTCCAAAAATTTAGTTTTTTCTGAATAAAAATAGTTTCTTCAAGAACTTTTGAAAAAAAACCCTAGATGCCAAAACGGGTTAAGCTTAAAGAATTTGCATAAAAATATTTTGAAAAAATTTAAAAAATTTTTGAACGGAATCGTAACAATGAGATTTTTGGCGCTGTTTTTTAACTTACATACTACATACATATGCACATACCCATGTATGTATGTGATCTACTTGGGTAATGAATAGAACTTTCTTATTTTATTCAATTACTTTAACAGTTCTAGTTTAACACAAAAAAAAAAAATATTTGGCAGTCTTGTTTCTTCAGGTCATTAAAAATGTATAAAACATATGTACATATGTATTTATTTGCTTACAAATCATGCCACACGAAGTAGAATAAAGTAAAAACAGCTGAAAGCAATTCGTTGCTTTCAGTGAAAGAAAGTAGATTTTTCTTTTTATTCTTTTTATGCAGCAGATCAAATTAACCACGCCAGATTTCAGCTGGTTGGCCACAAAAGTTATCCAAGTACTTCATTAAGTAAAATTGTAAATCAAAAACTTGAGACAGTGCAAAACGTGAAAGTCAAAACAGAAAGTGTGAAATTAATTAAGATAAAAACTTATGAAGGCAAAAAATAAGACAAGTATTTAGTAGGAAAACTGTCTGTGTTGGTATTTAATAACGCATTGAATTTGAATAAAAATAGATACATATGTGTGTGGGTAAAAAAAATATTTACATACATATTTTATCAAAGAAATACAAATCTACAGAAAAGTGCATTTACAACATTAAATACCCAGATTTAGAACACGAAAATGCCAAATTTTCCAATATTTAATTCAAGTCACAACCATTAAAAATTTTACTTGCATACAAAGTCTGTCAGCTAAGCATTTATTGGCACATCGCGCACGTAATAATAATTCGAGCTATGTGCACTGCGAGAATAGCTTGTAAATAATGAAACAAACCAATTTTATCTCGGAACAAACAAAAAATTTTAACAAACTGTTTACGGGTTTTAGGTGCTTTTTAGAAAAGGAATTGAGCGTGCCCACTAGAAATAGTGCTTTTTCCGGCAGGGTAGTTATGTATATATGTAGTTATCGTGCTACCTCATAAATTGGTAATATGTAGTGTGGAAGTGACTTAGACTTCTCATGTGTACATTTACATGCGCATTAAAAATGTGTGCAATATTTACATAAATGCCACTTAGAATACTAAATTCGGTCACAGTCGCTTCAATGCGGCATTAGAATTTCAAGTTTATGCGATTTTTTGGAAACACTACAAATTAAAATAAAATAAAAATAAACTAGATTTAAACGTATGTACATATGTACATACATATGTACATAAATCGGACAAAGTGAAGCGAATTCAGTCAGAGGTCACTTGATACAAGAAAATTTGGAGAAATGCTATAAAATTTTCACAGTTAAAGCAACAAACGTTTTGCTGTCGCTTAATTGGGTTTTTGATGGATGGATGGATGGATTAGCCATCAGTTGCGATATATTTATACCAGTTACGTACATACATACATGCATAATAATAATAATAATAATAATGACATATGTCCTATGTATAATTCTAATTACCCTTAGAAAGTGAAATGCTGCATAGTCGCGTTCTTTTTTAATGAACACTGAAATTTTTTTAACAATGGAGTGGCTCCCCAAATGTGCTTTTAACTTAATTAAGGGCAATTAGTCAATGCAGAGGCTGTTTCCCCCACTCATTTTAATAAAGAAGGAAGAGTGACACGGGCTGAACATGTCCATACACATGTGATCAGCTAATTAAGCCAACAACATTTTGATCAATTTTGACTATTTTTGTTTTGTTTATTTAATGTTTATTATTTTTTCATAAAAATCTGTATCGTTATATAGCACTATATAAATCCAAGGTTCAAACTTCATGTAAAAATTATAAAATATTCGATTTTTTTTTTAATTTGCAGTTCTTTAGCCCATTAAGTTTCTAGAAAACCGCGTTGATTTTACATATTTTTTTTTTCTGACGGTATAACGCATTTTTACAACACAAAAAAATTGTCGAATATACATACATACTTTATAATATAAATATAATATAATATCATATAATATATAATATAAAAAAATATAATATAAGCATCATCAAGTTTATCTGGCCCACTAAAGGCAGCTACCTGCTCCAGCGATCTGTGAAACATCCAAGCAGAGTTCATTTTTGGTGATGCTTCACAAAGCAAAAGTTTTGTAAACTAAGTATTCTTTATATCCTGGTTTGTTCTTCAAGAGAACAAAGATCCGAGACAAAAATGAATGAGTAAATGAATTTTTTCATAGTCATATGCTGAAAATTGGGTAAGAAGCATGCGTTCAAGTTGATTTTTTTTTAATGCAATGATGCTTAACAGACTGGTCAAAGTCAAACGTTTTTTATGTTGGTAAACTTAACTTAAAATATTATCGAATTCTCTACGCCTTTTTCAAAAAATAGTTCCCTTGTTTATTTCTTAACCAGTTAAGAGAATAGAGCTCCTGAAGTAAATTTAACATTGTAATTAGAGTTGATATGTAGTGGGCCTTTTTGGCCCACTCTTGAAAAAATGGCTTATACGGGGTTCACATTTTCTAAGGGTCGCGGAAAATGCATTAGGAATTTGGATTAGGGCGAAAGAGGGCGGCCGCGGCGGTCGAGTAGGTAGAGAAGCGCACTTCCATTCATAGGTTGTTTAGGGTCCGAGCAATATCAAAAAACAAACCTCTGGCATAAAAAACTGGCTTTTCATCAAAACCAATTGCCTTTCGGTTGCGTGACAAGGCGCAGAGCCCACATTTTAGGAGAAGCACTAGCAAATGTGTAAGCGTCAAATATTAATATTATTTTTTTAATGAGAAATATTTTTTTTTTTTCAAAAAAAAAAATGAAACTTAAACACTAGGTAGAAAGAATTTTGAATTAAAAATCTTCAAATCACCGGTATTGGACCCTAATTTAATTGTACTAAATTCTTCCAACACAAAAGCGTGTTTCCTGTTTTTTTTTAGTTACGCCTTTCTTTGGAAAAATACATCATATTCGCTTTCAGCTCCCAATAAATTATAAAAAAAATCTTTTCATTCCTTCGTTTTCTTTTATATATGTAAAAAAAAATATCGAGCAAGCTTTGTATGATGGAAGAAATGCGTGACACTGTCAGCAAAAAAAGATGCCAAAATTCAGCAGTATTTTGTAGCCAATTGAGGATTTAATGGGCTCTAAAACCGCATACCAAAATTTTTTGTAAAAATTTGAATAAAAAGTTTGAAATTTTGATGAAATTCTTTTGAATTTTTATAAGTTTTTTTTACGAAATACGAACTTACTCAAAATTAAATATTTCTCTCCATTAGTAGATATATTAAATGGGTTTTATAAGTGCATGTATATAATTAAATTCGTGGAACTACATACATATATACTACTGCATACTTAGTAAAATTTTACACTTAAAGCTACTTTTCAAGTAAATTTTCAAAGGGGCCTGTGAACGAGAAAACTACCAGCTTATCACATTTTTATAACTGAATCATGCTGTTTTAGATACCAGCGCTATTCCCAATAAATTTCAATTTTTTTGTACTACTAAATAGTAGAAAGCTGGCAAAGCTATGTAAAAGACAAATGCTAAACAAAACAGAAATTTTGAAAGTCTGAAAAATGTGTTTTTGGTGTTTTTTTCTAACCACAAATTGTGAACAACAGAAAATTATAAGTGCACAAAAATCGAAATAATAAAAGAGAAGTGATTGTCAAAAGCGTTCCCGAAGTAGGAGATAGCAACCATCGCGCGGCGATAGAGTCAAGTGACTATGCAGTGAGCTACATACAGGCACACATACATACATATGTACGTACATAAATGCAACAGCAGCCACAATAGGGATACCAGATGTAAACAAACCACAAAAAAAACAACAAAGCAACAATTTTTGAACGAATTAATCGCAGCATAAAATAGTTCAAAAACAAGAGGAAAGAGTTAAAATTTTGCATAAACAACCTTAATAAAAGCAGCGAAAAGCTGTAAGAAAAACCACGAAAATTGCACAAATAAATATTTAGCGCATTGTTGCTGTTGCCTACGCATAAACAATCAATTATCCGTTTTCCGTGCGGCGCCTGCTGGCACCATTATACATACAACGCAGCGGCGCGCTGCTAGAGCAACTGCAATCAGAGCAACATTTGCCATTGCAACAGCATAGGCGGACAACAGCCTCTTTCATAGTGCAACAACAATAACAATAAACGCATTTATATCAAATAACAATACAAAGTCATAATCAACAACATTGCACTGCAAGCACCCACCGAAACTCAACGAGTGAAACGGCCGCTTATGCTCAGCCAGCAAAGCGCGCGCCCCTGACTGTGCCGCGATCGCGCTGCTCCAAAGTGCGAAGCTCCAACCGCGTGCGCCTCACTCAACGCCACAACGATTCATTGCGCGCGCGCCTGTACGATTGATAAGCGAACGCGCAGAGTATAAAAATTGAGGGCTCACCATTTCCGACGCTTAGTCTAACTGCTCTTTCAAACGGCGCGCAACGTAACGCGGATAAAAAACCGCGCGCGGTAAATATCTAAAACAAAAAAAAAAAACTAATAATTAAATTAAAGCGAAAGGCGCACGCGTAAGTAAACAGATTCGTCATAACGTAATAGTAAGTGCTAAGCAACGTAGTAGCGTTTGTGAACGTACATAGTTATCAGTGGATAAGGGCGTGGATAAGAAAAGGTGATTAAATATTAAGTGCATATTTTTTTGATGAAAGAAATTATATGTATATGCGTATATAAGTATGTATGTACATATTGAGTGCGTGGATATTTCTAATGAGGATTTTAAGCAATTTTTAATTGAAAAAAAAAACTTAAGAATTATATATAATTTTACTTGTCGGTCCTATGCGATGCCATCAACAAGTGCAGCCACCTATGTGCATGTAGTGTGTAAGTGCGCATGCGTGCTTGCGCTAAAAAAAAATGCTTAAAGAAATTGCAGGCCTAAAGCAAGCCCAACAACCGCATTAAGTTTCAAAAGCGAACAATTTAAAAAAAAAAAATAAGTAAATGTCTCAAAAAACGAGTTGAAGTTAATGTTTCAGGAAAAGTATAAGTACAATAGCCAAAACTGCATACAAGAGAGAGAAAAGACAAAGGCAGAACGAGTTTTCGAAATTGATGAAATTTTTTGGTGAAAGACTTTTAACAGCCGCAACGGCCAATTCAAGCATTATTTCCTAAAAGCCGTCACAACAGCGTAAACGAGTTTTTTAAATATACATTTTTTAATCCATTTCGTTTTTCTTCCTTTTTGGCCTTTTGCTTGTCTGTATGTTTTTTTAATTGCTGCGTTCATTGACGGTTGCGTCAATTGAAAAGTGAACTGAGACGCCTGCAGTTACCTAAAATCGCACAAAGTCAAAGTCAATAGCAAATCGTGCAACGTGCCAGCAAGTTCAGCAAGTGGCTACCATTGGCGCTCGAAAGGTGATTACTGCGCAGCGTCAAGCCACAACTCCAACTCTGATACGGACTGCATAAAGTTGAAAGTGCTGTTGAAACCGAGCGTTTCATTGCGGCTCAATCGAATTTCTGTTAACTTTAAATCGGTGATTCAGCTATTTTTTTTTTATGGTCGTGTCGCTTGCAGGCAGCAAAAGGCGAGGAGTGTAAGTTGTAAGCCTGTATAAAAATTTTAAACTAACTAAGCAATTGCAATCGGTGCTTGGCGGCTATTTAATTGCATGCATGCGAAAAAAAAAAAAAAAAAAAAAACAAAGGTTAATGCCAATGATAGTGCAATTACAAGCGAACTCTGATGTTTACGTGCTTCGTGTGTGTGTTCACGTTCGCGAGATTGCGGCGTGTAAGCGATCAGGCGCTGCAACAGCTATCGGAGCGCTGCTCAGGGGCTTGAAAAATATTTGCTTTATCCACTATATGTGTTATTATCACTCTTTTGTTTCATACATACAGTAACTCTCAGAAGTATTCGTAAATTAGTTTTTTTTCACAATATTCAAAATGTTAAATCATTATTGCAAATATTGTACAAAATTCATAAAAATGAATCAAACTTGAAAAAATTTTCATCAAAATTTCAAACTTTTTATTCAGAATTGCTAGAAAAGTTTTCGGTATGCAGTTTTGTAGCCCATTCAATTTTAGTATAATAAAGTGCAAGTTTCAAGCAACTAAAAATTACTGCTGATTTTTTAGAATTTTTTTTGTCGAGGGTGTTGCGCATTTTCTTCCATATAAAAATAGATTTTGTTCAAAATCTAAAAAATCAGCGGTAATTTTTAGCTACTTGAAACTTGCACTTTATTATACTAAAATTGAATGGGCTACAAAACTGCATATGGTTTTTGTTGTAGAATGAGCTATATTTTAAATGAACATTAACGAAAAATATTTATGATGGAAAACATTTTGAATATTGTGAAAAAACTAATTTACGAATACTTCTGTGAGTGACTGTACATACTTAGCTTCAAGTGCACAGCATTACAATAGGTATTTGAATAGTTTGTTATAATTAAATATCGCGTGTTGGTAATTACATGGAATTTTTTTATAAAATATCTACATTTAGTTACAAAACAAATATTGAATTGCTTTCGAAGTAACCAAAGTAAAGCAAATCAGGAAGTAAAAAATTGCATTTTTTGAAAATATTTAAGCTTAAAAAAATGCCTCTAGCTGTGCGCCTATAGAAAATTGTAAGTTGCAGCTGCAGCAGTTGATGACCGCGATTAACGTTACCGTTGTGGAGAGTAGAGTGATGATTGAAAAATGCTGATATACGTAATAACTTTCTCTTTTTACCAGACACCGTAAGTAGTATCTTTTTTTGGGGGGAAAGGCAGCATTTTTAGCAAATTTAGCAGATTACGGGCTTCCAGAATTTCATAGACATAAAAACCAATAACTTGTACTTTTTATTTTTTTGAGCATTCATAAAATGCAATTTAAAACTTAAATGTACCATTGGACATACCTGCATAATACCGAAAACTCCCGAAGGGAAAATGTGTACAATGTGTGAACACAGCGACATTGCACAGAACTCTGGGGACCACCACCAAAATGGCAACACTGGTGAATGGCGGTGTTCGCATGAGTCGATTTTCCAGGCAATTTCAGAGGCGATTAGTCGAATCAAAAGTTGGTTGCACCCCAACTTCATTGGAAGCGATTAGTTGAAAGGCCGTTCAGACCAAGCGATTGTTGCTTTCAACTAAAAGTTGCCTGTAAAATCGCCTCATGCGAACACCGTATAAGGTAGCCAGAGAGTAACTGGATGTCATTTTTGTTTGGGTATTCAAAATCCGATCTAGTAACAAGAAGGTCGAAGAGCATGACCTGTATCTGGCCTACCACCGCCACACAGTACTTACTGCGTTCAGAGTGAAAACATTCAGTAAAAATTTTAGGAATTACACAATGTGAGAGGATTCTAAGTGTCTTTAAAAAAGCTCAAAGTGACGTAGTTTCCAAATTATTTGAGACTTATCTTGTGAACGAACTTAAAGATCTTATAAATATTTTTTATTTCTTTTTTTGTACATAGTTAACAGGACTAGCTTCGTACGAAAAAATGTCTCCGCCAGATGGCGCTGAAGTCAAGTTATTACTAAAATACCTATTTATATTCGAAATCCCTTTTAGCAAAGAGAAGTGAAATACTTCTGCAAACTATTTACCCGCCAGGTGGCGCTAAATTTAATGTTTTTGATACAATTCGTATTTATGGTCCGATTTGTTTTATATTTGAAATGTATTTGGGTAATAGGAAGGAAAATTCTTTTGTAACGAAACTACCTACTAGATGCCGCTGGAGTTACGAACACAACAAAAGACAAAATGTTATAATTAAAAAGCTTTTTGATGTAGTGAGAATGGGATTCCAGATACAAATGCGGATGGCTATACGAAACGTATCAAACGTGGCTCAAAAAAAATGTAACACACTGATGCGGAAGATGGGCCAATGGGTATTCTAGACCTTAACCCATTAGACTACCGTTAAACTAGATGCCGTTCTGAAGACTGCATATGTATGTTTTGCACTACTAACTATGTATTCAAATATTGAATCGTTCACTTTGCCGTTGTTGGGGACTGTTTTATAAAAATTTGTTGCACAATTTGTAGCCATAGAATTCGTTTTCATTTTATTGGCGAAAACTGTATACTTAAAGATTTGCTAGTACTATCCATAAACATTTCATAAAAAATTCTTGAATAGTTATGTTAAGAAATATCTCTAACTGCGACCCCAATTAAACAGACAAGTGTAGTTGGTACATTTAAATGTCGTTTATGATGCCTCCACACAACATCACTCTGTAACAGTCGAAATGTTCAAATCTATACAAATGCACCAATCGTGTAATTTGGCTTTAAGTACCATATTGCAATTAATTTACACTGAGGGAAATAATGCATAGTAAAAATGAATACTTTATATTTGATTACACTGTGAGACAAATGGTAGGTGTCAGTGATCGGGAAGGGTTCAAACTACCGGGGAAAGTTATATCGGTAAAAAAGAAGTTATACGTGTCCCGGCGTTTCGCTGGGTCACGTCTAGGAATCGAGATATATATATAACTATCATATAGGGGAAATTGTCACCTTTGGTGGTCTTTTTTTGACATAACTCGAGAACCACTAGTCCGATTTTGCTCAAACAAATTAAAAAAAATTAAAAATTACAATTCCTTTAATCTGTTCATATAACGTTTTTCTATATAATCAACAGTTTTAAAAAAATTTAATATTGGACTTTGTTGCTTTTTCAATTTTTCCCAATAAACAATCGTGGTACAAAGCTCAATAAAAATATTAAAAATAAAATGTTAACAAGCCACAATAACATTAACAAGCCACAATAACATTGACAAAAAATATTTTTTTTCTTCATACATTTATTATCAACGGGATTTTTCAGAATTTTCAAACCTGCACATTATTGTACTAAAATTTAATGGGCAAAACTGCATTCCCAATAAGTTTCTGAAAAAAAGTTGAACATTTTGATGACATTTTTTTTGAAATTTGTTAAATTTTCCTGAGCTGTGCACAAGTTTTAAACTTTGACTTATATGGTTTATGTTATAGAATCAACTATACATATTTTCATAAAAAATTAGCGAAAGAAATTTATCACGTAAAACATTGTGAATATTGTAAAAAATAAGTGTGCTGTTTAGATGAGCGCCACTGTACATATATTCCTAAACATTATACATATATCAAATACACGAGACTTTTAAACTTTTTAGAATGGCTTCCAAAACGTTTTATGTAAACTTAGATGCATTCGTAATGTTGACGATATGTACATATATCAAAAAGCGTATGAGTTTATTGACTTTATTAAACATTTTTTCAATCAGCAATAACCTTGCAATATGATTATTAAAACCAAGTACAAATTATTAATACGTAGTCACCATAAGCAAAAAAAAAAACTAAATGACTTAATGAGTCTAATATTACAATTTGCTTAGTTAGGCTTCCCTATGAGTAACGGCATGATTTGATTTTCACTTGGTTTTAGAAGTTTAAATTTTGTTTTGCATATGTACGACATTAAGGTGCCTCACCAGAAAAAGTTGCGGATTTACCACCGGAATTATAAAAGTTATTATATTTTAGGACTTGTAGCACAATATTTCAGAAAAATATTAAAATTGACATGAGCTGGGCTGAAAATCTCATTGTTTTGATTCCGTTGGTAAAATTATTAAACATCTTTTGCTGACTTTAAAGCTAAAACTTTTCTACCACCTGATTGATTTTTTGGAAAAATGTCGTATTTTTTAATACTAATTTTAATTATAAAAAATCTCGATTTTTGGAATTATGTATGTATTTTTGAGTAGATTTAGCTAAGGCTAAATATTTTTCCGAAATATTTTGGCGCAAGTCTTTAAATATAAAGAATTATATAATTCCGATGGAAACCCCGATTTTTTCGCACGAAGAGTGAGGCATCCTAATGTATGCACGTATGCATATAACCCAGTAAAAGCTATAATCGGTATGGTCCTTGTATATAACATTAAAAAACTGTTTGAGGTGCATTGAACTCCCTGTTAATCAATTTATTTAAATGTTAACATACGCGTTTTCAATTTTTCATGGATTATGAACATTATGGCTAGCCGTCATCCTACATAGTGTATAAGCGACAAGTACATTTTTTTTAAACAAATTTTTCAAGAGTTCTTACCCATTTATAAGATTTGTTAAACAGAACTCAAACAGAGGGTCAATTCATAGCCGTTTTTTTCAGTTTGCCTTAACTCAACCTAAATCATATCATCCGTTTTGTGTTTAAACTTTAAAACGCTTAGCTATTTCTTTCAGTTTTCTTCTTTTTATAAGAGTACAACTTATGAGCAGTAAAAAAGCACTTTTCATTCTTATTAAAGACTCTTGAGAGACTGATTGAATAAAAATTAAATTCCTCGAGGGCGATTGAGCCTCTCTCGGCGTTTTTACCTAAAAGGTAGATCAATGGAAACCGCCCAGCATACAATTGTTATAATTATTGATAAGACTTTTAAGTACATAGAAAAACGTTGTAGTTGGCATATTTTTTAACATCAACGCGGCTTTTCATAATAAGCTCGGAGTCGAGAACAACTTAGGCTTATTTCCTGCACGCTTCACGACTGTACTTTTTTTGTCTAGCTTAGAGTGAGCACAGACACCTCGCAGGGTCCCTCAGGCTGCCGGATTTTTGCAGCGCTTTTAAGACAGAGGTGTATTAGAAGGGTAAATATATACTATATACTCATTATGGTCGGTGAATAGCTTACCCCTCTTTCAATCGCCTCGGACTACTTCTAAATCAATCATACACAATGCCATCGCAAAAAATTTTAGTCAGGCGGGCTCCCTTGATGTCATCTGCTAGAGAGGGTGCGCATTAAAATGTCTTTGACAACTTGTGGACTACACCTGGACAGATGGGCCTATAATGGGCTCAGTGAGCGCTGAGCGATAGGGGCTTCCACGGCTGGCTACACATCAAGTCTTAGGAACCCATTCCAAATATGAACCAAATCCGAACGACTCCTGCGCCACCTATCGGATTAATTTATCTTCCGTATTGTATGGTCATCGGGTTCTCAGCTAAGTTTGATGTTTCAAGTATCTAGCTCATTGGGAGGTGGGTTAAAAATTTATTGCAAGATTGCATACACACATACACACACACATCTATACCTACGTACATACATACATAGCGAGTTAAAGAAAAGTTGAAAAATGCATATGTTGCATATAAATATTGAATGTAAATCACTAAAAATAAATAGAATTTACTATGCATTAATTATTCAGGAGGCGTGCACTCAAGTCGTCTGATTTTTAAACGAAATTTTCTGTTTTTTTCTTACATAAGCACTTGCATCGCAATTCAAAGTAATAGTAGATTATGCATTAATATTTCTTAGAGCAGAGCTTGGTTGATTGCATTCGTAATTAGTTTTTAATATACTGACCACAGCTTGAGTTCCGAGTTTTATTAAAATAAAATACAACAATATAAAATAAAGTAAAATAAAATAAAATTAAATTAAATTAAATACAATAAAATAAAATATAATATAATATAATATAATATATTAAAATAAAATAAAATAAAATAAAATAAAATAAAACAAAATAAAATAAAATAAAATAAAATAAAATAAAATAAAATAAAATAAAATAAAATAAAATAAAAACAAACAAAATAAAAAAGGCAGCAAATAAAATATTATATAAAAATTAAATCCAGTTTTCATTGTACATGAGCAAATTTTCACAAAACTATCCTATTTCCATATTTTACAGTTGGAAAATCCCCACTTCGCCCCACCGACAACACTTGCCCTTGTTCACATCAGCCCACTTTACCTACTACATACATACCATCTCCTCACATATCGAGCCCAATATGCTGCGTCGCCACTACGGCATCTACAGCGTGTTTGTGCTTTTCGCGCTCACCACTGCTTTCGATATCAGTCGCCTGGAGCCCATTGCTGACAAAAACATACAAACAGGAAATCGAATGCTCTATGAAAGGGAAATCAACGCGAATATATCGTATGCAACAGCACAAGACGATGATGCCGTGGATGGTTTACTCGAAGTCAATGAGATTCCAGTGCGCTACGACGATGCACAATTGTGGCGTATCTACAATATTTCAGAGCATATGCAGAATAGCATGCCGCTGGCAGAGACATTGGAGAGTAAATTCGGTACGTATATAGATTTTTAGTTGTTTAGTTACATACATATGTATGTATGTACGCAAATCAATTTATTAGATATTTAATTTGAAATTTTTATTTTATCTGCAGGTGGCGTCATTTGGAAAGAGAACTCAAAATTTCTTGATATCTCCATCAATAAGGAAAACTTGAAGGCGGCACGCAGCTATCTTGCCGCACGCAATATCGACAAAGAAGTGATGCATATGAATATACAGGCGCTCATTGACGCCGCCGAAATGGATGGCATAAATGCGACCCAAGCGGAGGCGGGTAGTCGTACAAGTTAGTGATAAATTTCAATAATTTTAACTGCAGCACAATGTATTTAATGACTGCACTTTTGATATTTGCAGAGAAACAAGCACGCAGCGGCATTCATTGGAAGGACTATCACGACTTGGATGTGATATATGCGTTTATGCGCGAAATACGTGGCAAGTTTCCGAATATTTGTCGTTTATATTCAATTGGAAAGACAGCGGAGGGACGTGATCTTAAAGT
>NW_023458556.1:38003435-38021182 GCF_013731165.1 Rhagoletis pomonella | reverse complement strand
TTTTACAACCCCTTAAAAATGTAAGCAAATCTGAATTTCACAACATGGATATATCGAAAAACATAAAATTCGCGGATATCTGCTCAATGCTCGATAAAGTGAAAAATGCTAAAAATCAAGCTTCAAAAGAAAAGATACTGCGTCGCTATTATGAGTCATTTCAAAAGTTTCGACAAATATTTCGCAAAGAACAAGGAGTTCCGCCTGAGTGTCCCGAGGTAAGAGCTAATTGTCCATTGTGCTTTTTAAGCAAAATCTGAAACATTTAATCTGCAGGACGGTAGCTCCAGTTTTTTCAGCGTGCTAAGATGCCTGATACCACGGGACGACATGTCGCGAAAAGCTTATGGGTTGCAAATAACAACGCTCGGTAACGTGTACATCGATGTGTTGCAACTTCCAAAGGATTGTACGTATTTCAATGAAATACTTTAGTTGAAATTGAAAATTAAAATAAGTCATTAATCCAAATAGCCAACGATGTGCAGCGCTTACAAGCGCGCACCTATAATGGACCTCAAGGAGACTATGCCGATATCGTCTATGCAGTGCTGATGCCTCGTTGTAGACATGAACCTAGTGAACTATCCCTATATGAAGTGCATCAAATGTTGGACACTATTGCAGAGGACGATCGACAAGGTTAGATTGAATTTGCTTAGTTTAAATAACGATAATTTTGTCGATATAATTTTCATCCTTGTTTTCATTGTTTGGAATGTAATTAATTCAAGTTCTTTTTAGACACAAAAAAGGTGCTAACTCGCTTGGCTGAAATAGCTTCAGCTCAAGAGCAAATGTGGTTTATACGGCTTTTGTTAAAGAACATGCATCTCGGCATCGGAGAGCAACGTATTTTCGGGCTCATGCATCCGCAAGCCAGAGATTTGAATAGACGTTGCTCAAATTTGAAGCGGGTTTGTTGTTTGCTTGCAGACAATAAAATAAGCACCGAATATATGTCAGCGCAAGAGGCTCCAGGCGAGCAGAACCGGAACGTCGGTACTTTTAATCTGAACAAAATTGTACAACCTTTTCAGCACATACAAGCAATGCTGTGTGAAATGTTTCGAGGCAGTATTGAACAATTAATGGCTGAGGACGTACTTTATTTAGAAACAAAAATGGATGGCGAACGTTTTCAGTTGCACTATGCTAACGAACGGTTCAAATATATATCGCGCAATGGAATTGATTACACCCATAGCTTCGGCGAAAATTATAAGAGCGGACCACTGACTCCTTTACTTGAATCGCTCTTACCGGGAGACTTACAATCCATAATACTCGACGGCGAAATGATGGTTTATGATACGCAGCAAAAATGTTATCGCGACAAAGGGGAAAATACAGATGTGAAGCATTTGGGCAATAGAAAGAATTGGCGACCTTGCTTTGTGGTCTACGATGTGTTATATTTTAATGGCAATAGTTTTCTGGAGATACCATACGCGCAGCGTTGTCAAAAGGTTGTCGAGCTTATTCGGGGAGAAGAGCCTGGTATATTGCAAATAATGCGACCAATTAAGATAACCGAAGTAGAGCAATTCCAGCAGCTCTTCCAGAAAGCTCTGGATTCAAAACAGGAGGGAATAGTGTTGAAGAAACAAAATTCCACCTATAGACCGGGTACGCGGGTTGGAGGTGGGTGGTACAAAATAAAGGCAGATGTGCGTTTGTAACATATGGGTTTATTTTATTGCTTCGTATTCTTGACAATTATTTTCAATTTTTCACAGTACATTGCGGGTCTGACAACCGAATTCGATTTACTCATTATTGGTGGTTTCTACAATCGAACGCGTACATTTATCCAATCATTTTTGCTAGGCGTTCTCAAGTACACTTCAGATACCCAATATGCCGTATACAGTGTTGGTAAAGTTGATAACAGAACGCGTCAGAGTAAACGACTAAATGATGCACTAAAACAACATTGGCAAGATAGCAAAATGGAACCGCCTCCCGATTGGTATCATTATAAAGCCACGAGCCCAGAAGGCAGACCTGATGTGTGGATTCAACCAAGCAAATCGGTAATATTGCAAATTAGAGCAACCGACTTGTCCCCTTCCTCAGCCTTTGCACTAGCTAAGTCTTTGCATTTTCCACGCATAGAAATGTGGCGCAATGACAAACTGTGGAAGGAGTGTCTTTCAATTCACGATTATATGGAAATGATTCAGGTTGAAATATTTTATTAAGATTTCTACTTAAATGCTTATTATATGCATTTCCAGGGAGAAAGGGGTATAAAAAAAATACACAAGCGAGAAGTTGAACTGGGAGATTTAACGGGACCCCAAAAGAAACGCAAGTTAACGTTGGCAGAGCGCCGTAAATTGGGCATATTATCCTATGAAAAGCGCTTCAATCCAGATGAGGTAGGTAGTGCGCAGGAAATATTGCATTAATCTTTAAATTGTACTTACCGCAGATAGAGCAATGTTCAAATCTGTTTGAAGGATTCTCATTTTGCATACTGAGCGCAAGTTTGAAAAACGGCTACACGCCAGAGGATCTAAAAGCTATTGTAGTCAGCAATGGCGGTGAAGTAGTGGAGAATCCTATACAGGACCCTAAATGCATATCAGTAGCGGGTGATAAAACATTTCGAGTCGAAACTTTATGTAAGTCGCGTCGTTATAATATTGCAAAATTGAAATGGTTAGTGGATACTTGTAAGAGACAGGAATTGCAATTAACTCCAACCGATATGGTTTGCATAACACATGAGTTGGAAGCTGAATTTTCACAAATATTTGATAAATATGGCGATCCATTTACGGAATGTACAGATGTTGAACAGTTGATGAAAGTGCTAGATGGCATACAAGATGAAGATGTAAGTTAGTTGATTTGGTAGTTTTGTATATATGTATCTTCAGATTTATTTTGATAACATAATTTGTTTTTAGCTTGTAACTATGGATTCTTCAAAATCAAAGATTGCTGAACTTGAAACGATTTTGTACGACGACACTACGGCCTTCTTTAGCAATTGTTTTGGTACCTTTTATAGTATAGATCAGAATACACAATTGGCAAAATTAATTTACCAGTATTTGGGTGGCCAGTGTTTTGACGATTTAAATGACGATAACATTCAAACTATTAAATATGTTTTCATCAACTCTAATTTGATTGATAAAACTAAATTGAAGGCGTGGATTTTAAAGCGTTTCAAGAAGCGCTTAGGAAATTTGCATGTTGTAAACATTGCTTGGATACTACATTCACATCGCGCTAAGAGGAAACTAGATGTATACGAATATATGTGGAAGGAATTTTAGTAATACATATGTATGTAATTGTGATTAAATTTTTATTTTTTCGTATATATTTTTGTAAATTGTATGTTTTCTATTGTAATTTGTTTTGTTTATGTAATATACTATGTAGGTAACGTAAAAGAGTTTGTTAATTTGGATCAATTCATGACCTGCAAAAGCGTGTTTTTTGCTTTTTTGTTTGTTTTTCAATAGTAAATTTACGTATGTGCACATATACATAATATGTAGGTCCCTTGAGCTCCTCTTTAAAGAAATATTTCATAGCGTTCCCAAACTGTAATTCAACGATATTTGAAGTCCACTTCGATTAAGTGTAACACCTGCATCAACCTAGATACTTCATCAAGACTTCGTTCTGCTTTAAGTTTAGAACACTTGGCAGTTTCAGAAGTGGCATAGACGGAGAGTGCGTGGCCTCTGGTCACGGCTTCCCTAAATATGTGTGCCTTCTTTTAACAGCCGCGTCGCATTCTGGAAGAAGGTCCTTTGAGTATTTGTAAAAAGATAAAGTACTCTTGCATTTCCAGGTAAAGGGAGAAAATATATTCCATTTTCAATTCCTTTCAGGGGAATTGAGAAAAAATTACATTACTTGCACGTGATTAATTCCAATTACAATATGAAATTCCTTGTAATGGGTTAAAAAAATTAAATTTTAAATTAAATACTTGAAAAAGTAATCAATTCCTTTGCTATAGACTGTGTACGGAGGAATGTAATTTTGGTCTTGTTCGAGTTGCATTTACCCAGCTCTAAATCAAAGACGAAAACCTTATAGCAGTATGCATTCAAGCCTTTCACATGATCGTAGCCGAAGTTTATTGCCAGAGCAGATAAAATATTCGATATTTTTCACCACAAAAATAGAGAGAGAGAGTTCTTCGTTAATCCTTCTGTCAACAACCCTAAGTGTCCATTAGACAGCAAACCCTCGTAAAAGCCTTTACCTTCCTTAGCTCTTAGTTTACGAAAAAGTGAGAAAAGCATATGCGCCTTCAGTTTTAACGTGGGCAAGCTTTGGTGATCCGTTAGATCCATGTCCGATGAAGCGCGACGAAAAATTAAAAAAAAAAAAAACAAACATGTCGGATAGCCAGGCAGCGTTAAGAGCACTTGACTTGCAAGTCGGGCCATGAGCGTTTCGAAAGAAACGAAAGGACTGTCACTAACGAAATGGCGGTGGCCAACGCAGCCTAATCAGTACTCAGCCTTTTTGGGGTCCATCTAGAGCAGTGATGCTCAGAGTGAGCTTTTACTCGGTGCGCGTCTATATAAAATCTACAGAGTTTTGAAGAGTTCCGCGCGCGGGCTAGAGGATGTGTGGCAAAGCTTCTAAGGAGATGTGAGGGCTCAAAAGTTGCAACCCAGTGGCACACGACAACCCCTCTTGCGGAATCTCTGAGTGACTGCTAAAACTTAGCAGAGGGCTTAAAAACTCTCACCAGGTACCTGACAGGACATTGCAGACTGAGGTACCACCTACACACATTGGGACTCTTGAGAAGACGAACTGCAGTTGTTGTGATTATCGCGATTCAACATTGTTCTGGAAAAATCGCTGGTATAAATAGTAATTAAAAAATCGCCTGCTACAAAATAGACGTCAAGCCAAATTTTGCAGACGATTATCGCCTGTAAAAAAATCGCCTCATGTAAAGGCAGCTTAAGGGTTAGCACAATAGATCTAGTTAGGTCGCAGCGGTGTATGCCCTTATCATCATAATAATAATGCCTATTACGGTATCCGACGGATGCCATTCGTACGAATCTAATGCTTCGCTCTCGTTTGTTATGACAGTGCGAATCGGACTAGATCCGTGCGGATGGCATCCGTCGTATACCGTAATAGGCATGAATGTTTAAGAAGATCGCTGTAAAGTTCATCGTCCCATTGTCTGCGGCATTCGCCATCGTCAACGCGCAAAGGCCCGTAAATCTTCCGCAGAATGTTTCTCTCGAACTCTTCAGCGGCCTGCTCTAAGAGCCTGATTATGTCAACTTAACTTAACGGAACTTGCGTTAAGTTTCGGCTGTTCAATTATAAGCAACATCCATTTATATTTAAGTGAGAGCCTGTAAGTTACGTCAAGTTGCCATAATCAGACCATAAGAATGTTGTCACTTTCCATACACAGCCATGATGAGTGACTTAAAGCGCAGTTACCCACGGACGTTAAAATGGGGAACGTGTCAGCTGACAGGATCTATCTTAGGGGAACTGCGTGCTAACAAATGCTCACCACCGCATGACCGTGACGTAGACGTTGCTTTTCTCTCTTTCTATGAACAGCAAACTTGATATGTGTCTACGTACTTCTACGCTACGCTACGTACACGTTCTTGGGTAACCACGCTCTTATTGCGTGAGGTATTTGTACGTCGGGAGAGGACTTAACTTCTCAATTGCCTACTCAGTCCAAAGTAGCCATATTTGGCAGGGTGTCCAGATTGTTTAAATAAAAAAGCGCAATTTCTTAAAAAAAAATCGTTTTTATGATGTACGGTGGCGAGAATATAAGTAGGGATGACAGATTTTAGCAAGTTTTGGATATTTTTCTTTGTTTAAAAAATTTTATTATTATTTTTTTTTAATGAAAATATAGCTTACTATCTAAAAAAACCCTGTAAATCAAAATTTCAAACTTTGTAGAACATTCGTAAAAATTCGACGAATTTATTTCCATATAAAAGTCAGTTTTGTTCATGCATTATCTGAAATTCGCAACACCCTCAACAAAAAAAAAATTATAAAAAATCCACGATGATTTTTAGCTATATTTACTTACAGAGTTGTATGCCATAATGCTTGCTAATGACCTACTCACAAAAGCCGCGACCATGTTGAGTGGAAGTTTACGGGTTGAAAAGTAGAATGAATAGTTAATAGAATGTTGAGTTTGATTTTATGCTTTAATGGCATTATTATGGTATTGGAAAAGAAAAAGAAAAACAATTCTAGCTTGTGACGGGTGGGACAATATTTTGTCAAGGGTGGTACAAGACCCATAGTTCGTGAGTAAAATGAACACTACTGGTTTGATATGAATATTTATTATACTTGAAAAAAAAACACATTTTGATGGTTAGGACATCCTATAAGCATTTCTTTGAACGCTGGCAACTTCTAACCATAAATGTCTCTTTGTAATACAGTAGCTGCTTTAGAGTTCATGAATTCTACTTTCTTTTTGGATAATTATATTTTGCATTATGACTTTCAATACACGAGAAATGCCTTGAAACCTTGATGAAAAATTAATACATACTTCAGAGTTAGTGGCACTTCGGCTGCGTTTATAACAATAATAATAAAAAAAATAGAGAAAATGGTAAAAAATAAATCGTTAAAAATCGATTTCTAAAGAATAGTCCTACCTGCTTTAATGTTGTCACAGATTTAAACGCAATCTATGTATTTTTTTTTAACTGCGTAGTGACCCTTAACTTACTCTAAATCTTGTTACTTGCTACCAGCCTTTGACAAGTTTTCTTATTTTATTCTATTAATTTAGACGTGTTTACAAATTTACATAACTTCAACGCCAAGTTCATGGGCTACATAAAATAAAAAGAATATGTTTGGCAAAAACAAACTTGGCGGTTTTTTGTAACCAGAATGAACCGAAATAAATTGAAATTGATTAGCATAAATTTTAAATGTAGGTACAACATACATATGTACGTGTAACAGACAAACCGGTTAACTTGAAAAAAAAAATCTTAGCTTGTGAGGCAGCATCTTGAAATGCAAATGGTTCAATGTTCTTCAATTTGTCTACAAATAAATATGGAAGAAAATACAAGCGTAACAGACTTTAGCTTTTTGTTTTATTTTTAATTTAGGTTTCCATTCTTTCTAATTATCGTATCGATGATTAGTGTTAAATACTTATTTGGTAAATATACATAACTAAGTGAAACTAAATTTTGGGCAATAACACGGTTCAACAAAATTTGGTCGTATTTTATCTCAAAAACGCCGACCTCATCTTATAGTGTTTTTTTGATGCTGATTTGAAGTGTATTTTTGGCATATGTTTGTTTGTTGCTAGTGACCAACAAAAACACAGCTCCAAAATATCACGAAAAACCCTTATTCGTATTGTCTTTGAAGTCAGATTTTTTTAATGAAGGCCTTTCGGTCCTTGATCTTAGCCTGTTTAAAATGTAGCGCTCTCTAGCCTCGTCTCCAATCATGTTATTACATGCATCGGTGACTATTTTCACACATCTCTCTACAGCTTGAGTATGATTAGGCAGCTTCCGGACTTCAGGTTTCAGCGGATCTTCCATTTCTAGGTACTTCTTTAAATCTTCCGAAGGAACGTCGTTAAGTTGAGGTGGCGCAGTTATTTTACATGCTGACCAGTCTATCAGATCAGTGTAATCAACTGCTTCGAAATTAATTACATATATTCTAAGGTGGCTTACAAAATCTCTAAAATCGTACTGATTTCATCTTTGATCTGACAAGTTTCTTCAGATGCAAAGGTTTCTCAGTCTCGAGCTCTCTTGCTACCTGGAGCCGCCCGAAGGCCGCTGTCCTGATATCAATCCGATCCGATCTATAACCATAGCCAGCACAAAACTTTCAGGATGGCAGAAAAAAAAGAATTGTGACGTAGGACCTTCTGAACCAGTTCTTTGCCTTTTTAGCCGTATATCTAGTTTGACTACTTGAACATTCGCCAAATATGAATTACTAAAATTTCTGCAACTAGGGCACTTCACATTTAAAAAAAGTGTATTTATGGGGTACCCCATTATACATGATAGAAACCTTACTGATAGCTTTACTGACTGCAGATGGGCAAAACTCATGCTGCTCTCAATCACAGAGGGCTTTTTAGGTATTTGATTTTATTGAGACGATGAACTGTACAAAAATTGTGGGATTACTGACTGGTCACCTCTTGTGGCACAAACATCTTTTTGACTATTCACTTTGTTTTGACCAACTTTGAAACCTGAAAAGACCCTGCAGGGAAAGCTACTAGTTGTGAACTAGAATTCTACCGGTTTGCGTTTCAGCCGAACTAGTTCACGTTCTATCCTTTTTCAATGTTAGCGACTGGTATTTTTAACATTGCGATGTCCTACGAGATGTCAATTGTCAGGCTATGCATCAGCATCTACTAGTATAAATACTAGTAGCATCATACCAGTTGATGAGATAGTCTGCCAATTCATGCCCCGTGAAAAGAAAAAGTGTGCCTTTTTGCTCGCGACGCTCCAGCTGTCACAATGGCCGACAGAGAAGAGCACTCGCGTGGTAAGCCTGAGGTCCCAGGTTCAAATCCTGGCGCAGGTAAAATTTTTTTATTTTCTATTTTTTATTTTATTTTTATTTTTTATAAATTTATTTTTTTGTTTATGCTGTTTATTGTAATTTTTTAATTTAATAAAAAAATATTTTTGTTTAATTTCTTTGTTTTTATATTTCTTCCTAAATGTTTTTTTGCAACGCAATTAGATTTTCAAATTTGTTATTTATTTATAAATTGAATAAATTATTTTTACTTACTTTTATTTAACTTTAAAAATCTTAACCACCTCCAAGCGGCCTCGAACCTGCGATTTCAGAACCAGAACCAGTAGTCTTCACGTGACGCCACAGCCGACATTTGTAAGAAGAGCAATTAATTGCGTTTTATTTTTGGCTTTGGCAATTCAAAGGCAGATGTCGCTAATCGCCTAAGTTCTTCGAAATTGTCGAACTGGAAGGCACATACTAGTTAATGAACTAGTATTTTTTCTAACTGGTTTGGCTTTTCACTGCAGGGGATATAGGCTTCTAACAAACCTGCATAAAAGGGAAATTAAGGATTATCAGAGGCATCCTCACGGGGCACTGCAGGATAAAAGGGTATCTGCTAAAGTTAGGCAACTGGTCAAATGATCTCTGTTGATTTTTTCGAGTCAGAAAAAGATTCACCGTTACACCAGCTTCTTAAATGTGTGAGGCCCTCTCGAGGCGACTCATTATAGCCAACAGATCAGCACACACACTTCCTATCTTCAAAAGCTATTTAATCATCTTTAACCTGTCTATATGAATTTCAATTTACCTAATGAATTGGCTTTAATCATCTTTAAGGAAATATTGAGTCCAAAAAATGCAATTGGAAATCACTTCAAAGAACGCAACTAATTCAATTCAAACATTCACAGCCGGTTTCGATGTCGATCAAAATCAAGTACAAACATATGAACATATACATACATACATATGCATATGTCGGTATGTAAATCAGCAACATAAATGTTGAAATATCTTGTCAGTTTCAAAAACGTCGAGCACTATCGTCGCAACAAGATTTACATATAAATTTTTTATCTGTCCAAGCAAGTGATTGTCGCTCATCGAGTAGACAAAGCATCAGCCGCTGCCGCCATCCGCTCGTTTCTCACTTTGGTCGCGTGCAAAAGGCGCTTCATAGCCATTATTAATCTAGATGGGATGTTAACTGGTGATTGGAGTGACCATAAGTGGCTTTGAGGAAAAAAATATATGTACATATGTAACTTAAGCAAATATGTAGTGAAATACAAATAAGTACTTAAGTATGGACTTACAAACATATGTACATACGAGGGCGGTCCCAGAAGTACTCGGCCTAACAAAAAAAAAAAGGAAAAAAAACAATAAAAAATTTCGAAAATAGCTAACTAACTAACTAACTTTTCCTAATGACTTTTTGTAGTTTCGATATCTTCTTTATGGTAAGAAGCGTTAAGCTCTTCAGAAAAGCTATTAGCCGCAGACTCTACCTCAACGTTGTTGCCAAATCTTTTAACGCCGACCCATTTTTTTAGATTTGGTAAAGGGAAATAATCGGAGCGAGCTGCATACATCTGGCGAATAGGGTGCGTGAGGATATAATTTGAACTACTGCAAAACCTTTCAGACATTCGATGGAAACATCCATACGACGCTGTTTGTGCTCTAAGGTGAGCAACCGGTGCACCCATTTTGCGCACAGCTTTCTCATGTCCAAATTTCGGTTGATATGCGATGCACAG
Organism: Rhagoletis pomonella; assembly: GCF_013731165.1. Taxonomy (NCBI): domain Eukaryota; kingdom Metazoa; phylum Arthropoda; class Insecta; order Diptera; family Tephritidae; genus Rhagoletis; species Rhagoletis pomonella. The sequence continues at coordinate 38,010,866 of NW_023458556.1, read as the reverse complement.
AACTTTTGGACATGCCTGCCATGTCTGCTATCTCGCGTGCTTACAGTCGCCGGTTATACTACGATTTTTTTTTAGAGTTTTTTCACATTTTTTTCGCGTAGTGACCCCACATGGTCGGTCTCTGCGGTGTTCATCTTGGCGGCTTTTACGAACTCGTTTAAACTCAGGAGCCCTATATTTTTAGCCACTGTAAACGAAGTAGCAGATCCCCAGGGTGGAATACAACAATTCGGCTTTCATATCGGTTGGCAGAGAATGTACCTTGTTTGCCTTACAAGAGTGTAAAATTTTAAGAAACGAACACAACGACATTTTTTGGTAGAAACGAAAACACCATGAGAAAAAACTATACAGCCAAAACGAGTCATGGTTTGGTGTGGTTTCTGCTCTGGCGGAGTCATCATTTCTTCGAAAATGATTCCGGCAACGCTGTTATGGTCGACGGCTAACGTTATCGTAACAAGAAAACAAATTTTTTTATGGCCTGAATTTGATGACAGGGGCTTGGGCAATCACATGTTGCTTCAACAAGACTGTGCTACTTGCCACACATGTCTAATCTTTTGTACTTACTTTAGCAATCATTACTGCCTATTTTAGTAGACAAGAGCCACTTAACAGTAGTAACAGTTTTTGTTTTTTGAATTTTGAATTGTGTCGTTATTGCACAGGACCATCGATATATATGAAGGTTTATTTTATTTTTCATTACAAATGAGTTTATATATGCATTCTCTGTTGCACTTAACATTTTTGTTATGAACCTTTAATAAATACTTTAAAGAGGTATGATTTTTATAATTTAAAGAAACAGCTTTAGAAGAACTTTTACAAAAGGCCTTCTGAAATACGTCCTACCAAAGCCCTTCTATGTGCAGCGTAAGCAGAATGCCTTCAATTTGTGCCAGGTTCGGTACTTTTGTGACCACCCTCGTATGTATGTAAGTATTACCGATAGAATACGAGTGCGTTTCGTTGGCTTGGATGCGGCTTATGTAGTTGGCAGTAGAAGTTCTGGGCGTGCTCCGAGGGCTTATAAAAGCTTCTGTTTATGTCAACAACTAGTTTCGTTTCATTCGACGGGAGAAATAGTGTGGTTCGTTACAGTGCGCCAAAGAGCCTTTGAGCCTCAAATAAATTAGCAGTGAAGTGTTTATTCTAAACTAACATAGAAAATGTATAAATTGGTTTTCGTGGCCATTGTGGCTTTGGCAGCATTGCAGATTCAGCAGAATGAGGCGTTTATAATTGTGTCCAAAAGTACGAAAAAATATTAACAAATATACATAAATATTGTTTTTGTTTAGTGATAAAAGGCATAGTGCATTGATTTTTGTAGCAAACTCGTTAACAAATTTACATTCATACACTTATTGTCAAAATAATAGGATCGAAATTCAAAATGTTATTGTTTGCTACTTATGATTATTTACATATTTATTTTTAATAATTTCCAATTAAAATATAGTTGGATGCACAACACAAACCACATGAATAAAAGTTACAAAGCTCACACAAAGTTCATTAAAATAAAAAAATAAAAAATTCATCAAAATTTCAAACTTTTTATTCGAGTATGCAGTTTTATAGCCTACGCGAATTTAGTATGTATAATAAAGTGCAAGTTCCAAGTCGCTAATAAATAATCTTTTTTTGCAGCCTGTGTTGCGTATTTTTTCCATTTTCGTACAAGTTTGATATTTTGATGAACATTTTTTGAAATTTGATTTATTTTTTTTGAACTTTGTGTAAGCTTTGAAACTTTTCCTCGTAGTTTCTTTTATAAATCAAACTATATTATAGATGAAAATTATTAAAATTAATTAAATAAACATAAGTGGCACAATCAGGGTTGCCACTGAGGAAAACAAATAATTACCATCCACTTGAAAAAAATCTACCAAATCTGGAAAATATCTATCTAAGGCAACAAGGAAACTTCATCATTTGAAATAACTTCAACTGGAGTTATTAAAGATAAATACAGTGAATAAAAAACCGCTTGGTATATTTTTTTTAATATTCAATTTTTTTAAGCAAACAGTTTTGGTACTTTTTTATAACAATATTGTTTGCGCTTTAACCCAACACTTAAAAATCAAGGATGCAAGCTAAATACAACATTTAGAAAAATTCGAAAAATTGTCAAGGATTCAAGCTAAATCTAACATTTAGAAAAAATTCAAATATTTTCGCCTAAATTTCGACCTTTTTACGCTGAATTTTTTGAACAATTTAAGGTATCTTTTAGCCCATAATATTTGAGCATAACCAACGAGGTGCAGCTATAAATTCCCGTTGGTATTTTTTAATTTTCTTGCCGCCAGTATTATGTGTTTTCTTTTCATTTAACAATTACCATTGATAGAACATGGCGTTGATTTAGTTTTTTTTTGCGAACAATCAAAATGCGTATTTACATACCTGTCCATTTGTTTCTTTTTATTTAAATATTAATTTAAAATATTTAGGCAATCAAATGCTCCTCGGAGTTCCAGTAAAAGAGTTTTGAATGAAGCATGATATGTTCGCCTTTTATCGATATACATTTATACGTATGTTTATGAGAAGTGTGCATTAAAGCGTTCGAAAATGTATGTAATAAAGTAGACTGCACTTTTAGAAATAACTTTGTAATAAAAAGATAACTACGGAAAATAAAACGCGAATGAAAAGTTTTATTTGTTTTTCAAACAAAATAATTCCACAAAAATCTACCAAAATGAGAAAAAATTTACCTTTTTACCAACCCAAATTTTGTCTACCAATTTTGGTAACAATTTACCAAAGGGGCCTTACCAAAGGGGTTTTTGACCTTATTATTTTGACCATAAGTGCAATACTAAAAAATTAATTTAAATAAAAATTAACTTAAAGTAAAGTCAAATTCAAGTCGATTGAGCTAACAAAAACTCAGACTTTTGTTGTTGCCTTAAAATTCAAATTCAATTTTTTTAAATTCAGATGGGAAGTGCAAACTGCTTGAATTTAATTACATTTAACAGAAAATTAATATTGGCAAAATCATATAACAAATGGATTTTCTTACAAAAAGAGGAAACGAAATACAAATATTGAGATATATATATTTATTAGAAAAAAAATCGTTTTAGATACGATACTAATGCTTATCGTGCCCTCTATGCCAGAAGCATGAATAACTAATTGGGTTGACTTGATTAACCTTTGGATGTTCTATGTTATACCACAACTCATTGTAATGTACACGGAAATAACATATTTTACAATGTCAGTTACATGGAATGTGGAGATAAGTCTCATAAAAAAAACTTGGAAACTTGATTTCCCAACATTTTTACACATTCATGTTTCTGGCCAAAGGGGGGCGGTATGATAAAATCGTGCGCTTGCTGAACGAGCCGTCTATTCCAATATTCAATGTTTCGATAATTCATCCCTTCCCCCTTTCTAAAATAAAGTGCGTACGCTTGTAATACTTCTCGACTTCCATACATCCAGATGTTACAAGCATACATATGTATATACTAGGCATTTATATATAGTATGTGTATGCACTTAGATATCTGTACATATTTATACCATTATCAACTCAAATCTAACATCTTATGCCCATGACTTTATATGCCCTCCGTTTTTCTTTATAGGTATTGGTGCCGCTCCTCCCAGCACTTCAAGCACTGCCGCTGCACCCGCTATCGATCCGAATGCACTCATTCAAGGTCTAACGAATGCTGTGACAGCAAAAATTCAAACAGTTAACCAACTTGTTGGCGGTTTGGTTCAAGCGAAAGTAAACTTGAAGCAGAGCTTACTCAAAAATGTCCTGAGCACTGTAAATAGTGTCAGCGCTGCTATTCCCAAGCCGACTTACATTACGAAAACCATTCGTATACCGATTTGGGTGAAAGGCGTTGCAGTACCTGCTGCTCCAGCTGCGACAACAACTATATCCTCAGCTGCACCGGAACCGGAAGCCGCAACGACGACTGCTCAATCGGCCGGCTATGCCTACAGACACAGACACCGATACTAAAGATAAATTATGTGTTATGCGTAGAAAAGATTAAGTTTTAGAAAGCCATAGAAAAAAATCGAATGGATATACGATTATATTTGTGTAAATAAGTATTTAACGATCATTTCTTCATATGTCATATGTATGTATGTATTGCTTACAATACTGAAAATAAATAATTACTTATTTAGTTAAATCGAAGGGTTCGTTGTTAAAAATTTATTGGTGTGGTTAATTTTGCAATATAAATATATATTTAGTCAAAATGATGTAAGTATTGAAAAAAGACCAGATGTACTGCTGGAAGAATTTTTGTGATAGCAAAGAGGAGCAGCCGGAGGGTAATCGCTTGAGAAAGTGCTGGCTGAATGACGAGTGGAGGCTAACTCTAGAGAAAATGCTGAATGTTCTACTGAGTGCACATTTCCCGGAATACATTGGGAATCCTGGTTCCCCTATAATTACTTCTGGCTGTCCACTGGTCCTTTCAACCGTACGCGTCTCCAGGTATGCAGGTATGGACGGTATACAATATTAGCCTTGCGTGAGACTAAAATTCATACCCAAGGGAGAAACCAAAGCGATAGTAGTGTTTATACCGAATAGAGGAACAACACTTTTAAAGCAAACGACTTTGGACTAATAATCCTTATTTCTTTCTTCATCAAGGTACTAGATAGACAGAAAATGTATATGCATTAACTAGAAAGTCTTTCGACACACGTCAAACACCTCTTCTACCACTGAGTTTTCCAGAACGAACCGTTTCTAGTTAGCGCGTCAGATATTCCGTTGCTATTAATGTTGCTGTGCCTCGAAACCCAGATTAGTGCAACAACATGCCTATCGCCTAAAGCCATAACCTACTCTATGCACTGCTTTATTATGTTGGAGGTGATACTCGTGCGACATGGCTAACCGGAAAAATAGCAAAGCGGGCCCTGCTTTCTCCGAGGGTGAACTAATTTTGCACGCTTCTTTGATAACAATGGCGTTCAGTAAAAGTGTCCTTCCACTCCTCCCTTGATTGGCAATTGACCGATGATATTTCTTGCTTACGTTGGACATGATCTGATCGACCCCGTAATCGCAATGCGAACTGACCTTTGTACCCTGCCTAACATTGTGTGTATGTACTTAGTTCGTCCCTATGGCTTTCCATCAAACTAGTGAACCGTATGCAATAATTAGGAGAATCACAGCCTTATACATCTATAGCATAAGATCAGGGTGCAGACCACACTTCTTGCCTATAATTTTCTCGCAGGAATACAGGACAGAAAATTGCAAAGAAAGGGTATAGGATATAAGCCATCGATTTTTATTTTTTGGTTTGTTCATGACCCAAATACAACGTGTTTTTACAGTGCAAAGTTTGTTTAAGGAGTTAGGTTTTGCGGGCAGCTCTGAAAAGAGTTTACTTGCAGGCCAAACAGGCCCGCAGGGTTTCCCCTACAACTCTTTATACCATCCTTATTCCCTAGCAGACCCTTCAAAGGAGTTTTCCCTAAGCTGTTGAAGAAGTTGTCCCCCAGATATTTGAGTAATTTTCTTTGGAGTGCTGGGCACTCGCAAATGAAGTGTTGAAGGGATTAGATATCTTCTTCATTCTTGCAGCTTCTGCAGGAATCGTTATACGCGGCTCCGAACCCGGCGGCTATTTATGTGGCCAGTGGTCCAGTGTCGCCTTAACAAACTCCGTGTACTTCGTTCATTGAGCCGTGGTCAGAGTGAGCACGATACCGAGCAGGTGTGCAGATTATTCCACCTGTGGTTGGTATCTGTTTTTTAAATTGTTAATAGAAAAAATACCCAGGCTATTTTTGCTCCTCCTACACTGGCATGTATATCAATCAATTCGATATTATTGTTCCCAATATGAAATTTTTTTGTCTTAGCCAACATATATAGGCATGTTTTCCGGTAACTTTGTTTATACTGTTTCGGGGTTTGTTTATACTGAGTTCGTGAATACATCATATACTGAGAAGTACGTATCGTCGCTTAAAGTACAAAACCGCGTATCGTCATTCTGCAAAACCGCGTAACTGACATTTGCTCCCAAAAATTTGTTTGCTCACACAAGCTCTTGGCATCTTTATCCATTCGTCCCGAAATATACTAGCCAGGAATGCGATTGCTTTATAAAAAAGAGAACCGTTTTGAAATATGAGTGTTTTTATTCTCTAGAAAATAATTTACATAATTCACATACGCGGTTTTGCATTATCTTGATACGCGGTTTTGTACTTTAAACGGCGATATTCTCTTTCATTAAATTTACTTTTATCCTACAAAATGTACATATGTATATTAGACTGTCCCAAAAAACCGAAGTTGTTTTTTCCTAATTTGAGTGGTTTTGTCTTAAAAACTATCCAAAGAAAGTTTTATGCAATTCGGACCACGGCAACCCGTGCCGACTTGCAGTCAAAGTTTCAGCTCTCAATCCTGCCGTCCTATTAAAAACTTAAAGATGCAGATTTACTAGAAATGCGTTCATTATGGGAAACATATCGAGTTTTTCGCATTTCCAAAGTTTTCATGGACGATTAATTCAAGTTATTAACTAAAACTTCAACTAAAAGTCGGCACGTTTTATCGTTATCCTACGGCCATAAAACTTCATATATATGTTATTTAGGCTAAAAAGCAAAAATATGGAAGATATGCATATAAAAATTTGCAAACAAATTTGTTTCCATATATATATTCTTGGGACTAATTATTGAGTCTAATGTATATATTACAGCTTCTAAAGCCACTAGCGTTAGCCTCCACGGTTAAATATCAATAAAGTACTAATTTAAGGAAACTGTATGCTTAGTCTTGTTCCTAGCTGGTTAGAATAAAGGCGCGCCATTGTTTTGACGGCGAAAAAGGACGCATTGACGAAAAAAGACGCGTAAAAAAATGTCGGCGAATAAAGACGCCTAAACATAGATTTATAACTAGCCAAGGATTGTCACCTCAGCATTATTCCCCAAAACTCTTTGGGGAATGTACATACAATTACACTCTCAAACATAGTTGACTCCGAAAAAAAAGTTTACGCGCAAGGCGAATTTATACAAGGTGGTGTTAATGGCGAATTTAGATTTACGCCGCGGTACCTCCTAATGTCGAAATGATGTGTTTTTGTTGTAAACAAGGGGAATTCATATAGGTTAACGCGTCATTCTTCGCCGTCGACTAGGTTAAGACGCCTTTCTTCGCCGTCGAAGTTTTTTTATGGGGTTTTTTTTCGCGGTCAACTTTTGAGCTCGCGCCTTTATTCGTGTCTAGTGACAATATCATCCATACTCAACACGCGTATCTCAACTCACTCGACTTATTTCACTCAGCCAGCTTCCGCATATCCATATAAAAGTGTCTCCACGCAATACAGACACCTTATTCAGCACAATAACCGTAGCGCACAGTATCTTTTTTTT
>NW_023458556.1:38001528-38003335 GCF_013731165.1 Rhagoletis pomonella | reverse complement strand
TCTAGCATATTCTACGTCTACATCCCATTTTAAAAATTTTTGAAAATGAAAAAAAAACATAGGGGCGAAATTTTTTTTTATTGACGGTGCTGCGTATTTTCTTCCATATAAAAATTTTGTCAAGCATACTTTGTATGGTAGAAAATCAAAAAATGGTGCGCTATTCAAATGACGAGGAATGTATATATGTAGTATATTTTTGTTATTTTTATACTACGCAATTATATGTAAGTAAATTTTTTGAAAAATTGTCGTGCATTTTCAAAATATATTTATGGTCACCGTACCTATAGTAGAATTCAGCAAACAATTTTTTGAAGGGATATTTTAACCCACTAATTCCTACCACAACCGGTTATGAAATAATGGCAGCTAGAGGGTTAACACGTTTTACGAATATGTTAAGCACAAAATTTTACAAGGGGATACAAAAATCGAAAATCTTTTGTGGATTAAGGGGAAGACTAAATACATAATGAGATCTGCGCTAAACAGCGTCATGTTAGATAGATAGATAGATGAGTAGGGTAAGCACTGCGACCACTAGGAGTCAGTGAGTCGATGTGCTCTTCACTTGGCGATATATGTATATCCTAAGCGCCTATCCCTTCTTCGTGAAACGGCCTAGCATTAGAAGGTACACTGGTGTCTCTTTGGCGGAGTCACAGAAACGACATCTGGAGATCTGGTCCCAGACTAAACAAGTGGCCTCTAAGCCTGCAATGACCCGCCAAAATGCCTATTTTTAATCTTAGCCTCTCATTAAGGAGGTTTATAAGTAGCCTGCATCTCTTTAGATTGTACCCCCGTAATAATCTCTTGGCTTGACGAGGTCCCGTGATGCTTCGCCAATGCAGTTCCCTCAGTTTATTATTTTCCTTCCTGAGCGCCTCCTTTATCGTACCCGTGGGACCCACCGCAAGGAAGACCTCCGGCCCTATCGGCGTCGTGGTGGCAGCCAGCCCGGCTAGCTGGTCAGCTACTTCGTTTTCTTCGACACCATTGTGCCCTGATATCCATATTATTTAGCAGATATGACGATTAACGAAATTAAATGAGCTTCATCGTTTAGGACGAGATTGCTCGAAAAACTGGCATTCAGTTCTTTTGTCATGCGCTAACAAATCCGTCGGGGTCATTTGAACGATGTGCTCCATAAATCTACTCCATGAACACCTCACAAATGGATTTAAACAATAAAAATTAAATCGATATTCTCGACCTCCTAAAGCTGGAGCATCCTTAAGTAAAATTAAATCTGCGTATGCCGCTCTCCAAAGCGTCTATCGTCTTTTTTTCTCTTACTACTCAGTTACCTTATCAATTGAGGATTTTTTTTTCAAGCTAGCAAAAATGCTAGTATTTGCCCAGGGCGACAATCAAATGAATCCCAAATATTGTTGAAGTCTAATTGCAGAATTTTTTTTTTCATTTCTAAAAAATAACCAATATTTTGCGCTTACACATTGGGCCGTATGCATAAAACCCAAGCAAATGCTTTTTATTTAAATTTCAGACCTTTTACTCGATTTGTTTAAATAAATTTAAGTGAAAGGTATGCAATTTTAAGTAAAACTTCTCTTCCGAAAACTCGCAAGATTTTATTCGGTGAGTATTTGGTTGTGAGTTTTGCACTCGGTGCACATTGTATTTTCTCACAGTTACATAATCCAGCCCCAGGTATCCAACTCTGGGCTTACCGAGTGGTTTACTCATTCATAAATAAATTGTGAATACTCTCTACTTTGAATTACCTCAACACTTTAAGATCACGTCCCTCCGCTGTCTTTCCAATTGAATATAAACG
>NW_023458556.1:37999326-38001428 GCF_013731165.1 Rhagoletis pomonella | reverse complement strand
CGTTTATATTCAATTGGAAAGACAGCGGAGGGACGTGATCTTAAAGTATTGAGGTAATTCAAAGTTTTCACAATTTATTTATGAATGAGTAAACCACTCGGTAAGCCCAGAGTTGGATACTTGGGGCTGGATTATGTAACTGTGAGAAAATACAATGTGCACCGAGTGCAAAACTCACAACCAAATACTCACCGAATAAAATCTTGCGAGTTTTCGGAAGAGAAGTTTTACTTAAAATTGCATACCTTTCACTTAAATTTATTTAAACAAATCGAGTAAAAGGTCTGAAATTAAAATAAAAAGCATTTGCTTAGGTTTTATGCATACGGCCCAATGTGTAAGCGCAAAATATTGGTTATTTTTTTAGAAATGAAAAAAAAATCTGCAATTAGACTTCAACAAATAAATACTAGCATTTTTGCTAGCTTGAAAAAAAAATCCTCAATTGATAAGGTAACTGAGTAGTAAGAGAAAAAAAAGATGATAGACGCTTTGGAGAGCGGCATACGCAGATTTAATTTTACTTAAGAATGTTGCAGCTTTAGGAGGTCGAGAATATCGATTTAATTTTTATTGTTTAAATCCATTTGTGAGGTGTTCATGGAGTAGATTTATGGAGCACATCGTTCAAATGACCCCGACGGATTTGTTAGCGCATGACAAAAGAACTGAATGCCAGTTTTTCGAGCAATCTCGTCCTAAACGATGAAGCTCATTTAATTTCGTTAATCGTCATATCTGCTAATATGGATATCAGGGCACAATGGTGTCGAAGGAAACGAAGAAGCTGATCAGCTAGCCAGGCTGGCTGCCACCACGACGCCGATAGGGCCGGAGGTCTTCCTTGCGGTGGGTCCCACGGGTACGATAAAGGAGGCGCTCAGGAAGGAAAATAATAAACTGAGGGAACTGCATTGGCGAAGCATCACGGGACCTCGTCAAGCCAAGAGATTATTACGGGGCTACAATCTAAAGAGATACAGGCTACTTATAAACCTCCTTAATGAGAGGCTAAGATTAAAAATAGGCATTTTGGCGGGTCATTGTAGGCTTAGAGGCCACTTGTTTAGACTGGGACCAGATCTACAGATGTCGTTTCTGTGACTCCGCCAAAGAGACACCAGTGTACCTTCTAATGCTAGGCCGTTTCACGAAGAAGGGATAGGCGCTTAGGATATACATATATCGCCAAGTGAAGAGCACATCGACTCCCTGACTCCTAGTGGTCGCAGTGCTTACCCTACTCATCTATCTATCTATCTAACATGACGCTGTTTAGCGCAGATCTCATTATGTATTTAGTCTTCCCCTTAATCCACAAAAGATTTTCGATTTTTGTATCCCCTTGTAAAATTTTATGCTTAACATATTCGTAAAACGTGTTAACCCTCTAGCTGCCATTATTTCATAACCGAGTCAACAAGTCCGGTTGTGGTAGGAATTAGTGATTTAAAATATCCCTTTAAAAAAATGTTTGATGAATTCTACTATAGGTTACCTTTAACAAAAATAATGGAGTAGTTTGACACCTTAAACGGCATGTTTAAAAATTGGATTTTTGTTCAAAAAGTGTGCATTTGGATCCACTGCAAAAATAACTGAGATGAGATGGAGTAAAATCTTAATGGAATTTTGACTACATTGCCACGTATGGCAACCCCAATGTCCAGACATAAGTTTGATTGAGACTAGAGATGGGCGCGGGATATCGGGACCCGCGAGACCCACGGTACCGATTCTAGAATGGTCTGTAAAAATTTTGTGGGCGGGACGGGACCAAAATCCTTTCCCCGACACTCCAGATAAAACCGCAACCTTAGTAAATTCAGAAAATCTTATCTTAATCTTAAAAACGTTGTATTGAGACGAAAACGAACAGCAAAGCAAAACAAAATAACTGGAAGATGATTTGAAAGACATGTGAATTTTTCTTAGTGATACATTATGGGATCCACGGGGCCCGCGGTACAATTCTGAAAAACGTCGGGATGGGCGGGTTCGGGACTTAGAAATGGAATTTCGGGATGGGCGGATCGGTGTTAAATATTTAGTCCCATGCCCATCTCTAATTGAGACCTTAGAATGGCTGCCCCTCGGTTTTT
>NW_023458556.1:37994531-37999226 GCF_013731165.1 Rhagoletis pomonella | reverse complement strand
TTTTTCAAGAAGACGGCGGCGATTCCGCAGCCCCATGAGTCTCTCTAATCCAATTTTACATACCCAGCAAGTAGCCTTACAGTATTCAAAAGGAATTGGCCGCCATGCCAAAAGCGTCGCTTTTTCGTAATTTGACTGCACTACTTAATAACAAAATTTACAACTGGGAAATGTAAACCAAGTTATTACCACAAACCTATTTTTTTTATTTGCTTTTACATACTACACAAATGTTTTGAAATTAAAATTTGTTGCTGGTTGTCTGCTCTTTTGATAACAGTCGCAAAACCAAGCTGCGTGCAGTTGACAGTTGATATACATACTTTGATGGTGTTGTTGCTGTAGCGAAAAGCTGCAATTGTGTGATAATTGAATTTTGTTCTGAGGGTCAATTCCCGTTCTGCGTTATCGTGAATTGATAAAAATAACACCTTCACACCGCAATTATTTCGGTGTTAATTTTATACTTTTCACTTCATTTCACGATAACGCAGAATGGGAATTGACCCTCTGGCCACGTTAAATGTGTTGAACACTTTAAAATGAATTCGTGTCATCATAAAATGAAAATATTAAGTACACTAACACAGTCTATCAAGGGCAATGTAGGCGAGTGATGTGCATTAGGGTTGTATCTAACCGGTAATGGAAATTAAATTCCCACATTGCTGTACCTCTACGTATTTCGATATAATATGATAATGCTAAAATCTGCATAAAAAAGCATATTATACTAAATACGGATTTGTGTATCCAACTTTAATTTTGTTTTATACTTTTATTTCCTTTATTAAATTGTTGTATATCATTTGATATTTTTAATCGACTTCAAAAAAGGAGGAGGTAATCAATTTTTTTTTGTGTTACCGCATAACTTTGGTTAACACGTTAGCCGATTTCTAGAATTCATTATAATTTTTTTTTTAAGGAAAGGTGGTCCCGTATGAATTTGGTTTAGATCCGATCATTACATCATGAAGAAATTAACGGTACTCTTAAATTTGTATATGAGAATTGAAGTCGGTTTTAATTTTTGCTGAAAAATTACTTGTTTTCTTTACTTTATTAACTCCCATCACTATTATTTTTTATCAGCCAGTTAATCGATATTTTATGAGCATTTTTTCTATAAAATATAATTTTTTTATTCAAATACACACTAAGTAAGTATGTATATTTTCAAATCTTTAGATTGTGCAAACGTTAGTCGGTTTACGCCAGGCTTAAAACTAGTCTATTTAACTTTTTCCTAGCCACACCCGCAATTAATTAAACCCCGAGAAATAATAATGCCTTTAACTAAAAAATATACAAATTACCTCTTACACTTTCTTTTTAGAATCTCTGAGAATCCACGCGAATATAAAAAAATTTGGATTGATGGCGGCATACACGCACGCGAATGGATCAGTCCGGCCACCGTCACATACATACTCTATCAGCTTATGTCAAACTGGAAAGATCAACCTGCCTACTTCAAGGAACGCACCTGGTATTTTATGCCCGTTATGAACCCAGATGGCTACGTTTACAGTCGAAGAGTAAATCGATTGTGGCGCAAAAATCGTTCACCTTCGCCATCTTCGAACTGTGTAGGCGTTGATTTGAATCGTAATTTCAATATAAACTGGAATGGTCGCGGCTCATCATCAAATCCCTGCAGCGATACATATCGCGGCAAATCACCAGGCTCTGAGCTGGAAACGCAAGCGGTCACGAGTTTCCTTTTAAAACGTAAAAATAATCTAACTGCATATCTGACTTTTCATAGCTACGGTCAACTGATAGTCTATCCGTGGGCATATAAGGCGGCCAAGGTTAAAGACGCTTCCTTGCTGGAAAGCGTTGGTAAAACGGTAGTAGAGCGCATACGCGAGGCGACGGGCGCTGCTTATCGCGCAGGTGTGACGCATTCCTTGTTGGGCATTGCCGGTGGCGGTTCGGATGATTGGGCACGTGCAGCTTGTGGCACTAAATTCGTCTATACGGTCGAGTTGCGCGACAAGGGCCAAAATGGTTTTGAACTATTGCCATCACTGATAGGCGTTACTGCCAAAGAGGGCATGATTGCTGTTGAGACGGTGGCTCAGGCCATCGGTTAAGAATTATACTTACTACTTTTATTTAATTTATATTTGTATATTTGTAGGTGAGTGATCGAGTGTGTATGAAACTTTCAAAAGCAGGGTTTGAAAAACTGTCAGCAAAGCAGCAACAGCATTACTATTTTTGCTTTTGCTTAGCTTTGAAATTTTCGATTTTGATTCGAACTGCTTTGCTTTTGCTGTGACTTTGAAAAGTTTATTCTGTTTTTTTATCGGCAGTTTATTTAAACAATTTTATTGCTTTTGATTTGCTGTGATAGTGCTTTTGCTGTGCTGTTATCTGCTTTTCTGTGTTGTGCACATGACGCTTTTGCAGCATGGTATATACATATTAGTTCCGTTCCCCAACTTTTATGCGTTAAAACCAGTAAAACTATCAAAAGGCAAAATAAGCCAGAGAACCGAGTACGGGAACGCTTTCTGGTAAATTCCTGTAATTTCTTGCAACTTCTTGCGAGTTAGGGAACGCAACTATTAACTCCGCGATCAATGCAAAGTTTATCAGGGTAAGCGACTAGTGGATTTGCGCACGCATACATATAATATCCTCTGTTTCTGCCAATTCGATGTTTCGCAGCAAATTTATAGTCAAATTGATGTTGATTTGCTGCTGCTGCGCTGTCTTTGTGCTTCCACAAATTGCTTTCGAAATTTCATAGCAAAACGGCAGCCAAAGCATTTGTTTTTTTCTGAATTGCTTTTGCTTTGCTTTCGATATCATACATGCCGAAGTCAAAGTACAGCAAAAGCAAATTAAATAAAAATATTACAGCATTTTCAAACCCTGTATGAAAGTATTAGAATTAAGTTTGCATAAGTATGTTCTGTAAAAAATATATATGTATATATATACATACATATGTACATATGAATATAGTTTATATGTACAACAATTTTAAGCAAAAGCTGGATACATAGATACAAATGTATGTACTTGTGTACCATGCAGTTGCATCTAGAAATTAATAAAACAAAAATTAAGAAATTTACATACATACGTAGATGTTGTTAATAAGTGCTAAGGGTCGTTAACTTATCCTTTTTTAAGTATAGCTATATCAATTCCATAGAAACTTCTGTAGTAAAGTTTAACTATTGATTTAAGTATATACTTTAAAATAGATAAGTTAACGATCGTAAGTGTAATAAATAATATCACCGTCCGATACGATTTTCCGCCCATGAAAAAAATCAAGCATTTCGGAAAGGAGAGACAAAAAAATAGTACCCGTAGATCAAGTCATTTACGGTTTCTATGGGGAAAAAACAACCCTTAAAATCCCTATGCTGAATGGGTCAGTAGCAAATTGCCTATAGTTTCCTCTCTTTAATGATTTCTGCTCTCGAAAAAGTAAATAGTTTATTACTGAAAATATCAAGATTACCGACAACAAGTAATTTTTAGCAAAAAAAAACCGACTTCAACTCCCATATAGAAAAAAAATAATATATATATATATATCTCATGATCCACTGATTAGATCTCAACCAGATTAGTATGGGACCACCTCTGAGACACTACCTTTCCGATGCAAAAAGAATTATTGAAATCGGTTGACGTGGTACAAAGTTATGCGGTAACATACATAAAAAAATAAAAAATATTCCGACGAACTGATAACCTCCTCCTTTTTTGGAAGTCGGTTAATAATTAATTGCCACTTTAGCTTTACGATAAGTTACAGCTTAAAAGAAACAGCGAATAGACTGCTAAAGTAGCTGTTAGACGTGGCAAGTGCAAGTAGTTTTGAAAAGTCTGTCAAACTCCAGAATTTTGCAATGGGTAGGTAGTGTCTCAGAGGTGGTCCCATACTAATTTGGTTTAGATCCGATCATTGGATCATGAAATATATAGATATATATATATTTTTTTTTAAGTCGGTTTTTTTTTACTAAAAATTACTTGTATACATTTGTTAATGTAATAAAAATACTATCAAAATCAATTAAACTCTGATTAATATAAATCTAAAACCAGCTGTTTCACATTTTCTATCGATTTGAGTATGTTCGTTTCAAAAACATGACATCATTACATAAATATTACTCCAAAGCTTGTATGACATCTTACAGTAGTTTGGTTGGAACGATAGTGCAGCATTTAATTTCATAGGTACATAATTTATTAGTACATATCGCCACCTGAGTGGAAGATCGACCTATCTCGGCAGCCAGTTCGAAAACGCCTTATCTCAGCTAAAAATACATTGAAAATGTGCTGAAAAAGGGCGTTTTTGAATCGGAAACTGAGATGGGGCGTTCTTCAACCAAATTCTGAGATAGAGCGTTTTCGAATCAAATTCTGAAGTAGGCCGTTCTTGAAAAGTTTTCTGAGATACGTCGTTTTCGAACTGGCTGCAGAGATAGGTAACGATATATAAAGTCTTTAAATTATGTCGCCAAGAGAACTAAACTAAAACTACCAAAAACATAATATCGAGCAAAATTTTTTACATTCCCAATTCGGTTTGAAGTAAAAACAAGTAAGAAAGGCTAAGTTCGGGCGGAGCCGAACATTAAATACCCGGCGCAAGTATTAAATATATGTTTTTTCACCCTTCCGAAACCTTCCGCTAGATGGTAAGCCGAG
>NW_023458556.1:37991369-37994431 GCF_013731165.1 Rhagoletis pomonella | reverse complement strand
AATTTATATTTGTATATTTGTAGGTGAGTGATCGAGTGTGTATGAAAGTATTAGAATTAAGTTTGCATAAGTATGTTCTGTAAGAAATATATATGTATATATATACATACATATGTACATATGAATATAGTTTATATGTACAACAATTTTAAGCAAAAGCTGGATACATAGATACAAATGTATGTACTTGTGTACCATGCAGTTGCATCTAGAAATTAATAAAACAAAAATTAAGAAATTTACATACATACGTAGATGTTGTTAATAAGTGCTAAGGGTCGTTAACTTATCCTTTTTTAAGTATAGCTATATCAATTCCATCGAAACTTCTGTAGTAAAGTTTAACTATTTATTGATTTAACTATATACTTTAAAATAGATAAGTTAACGATCGTAAGTGTAATAAATAATATCACCGTCCGTTACGATTTTCCGCCCATGAAAAAAATCAAGCATTTTCGGAAAGGAGAGACAAAAAAATAGTACCCGTAGATCAAGTCATTTACGGTTTCTATGGGGAAAAAACAACCCTTAAAATCCCTATGCTGAATGGGTCAGTAGAAAATTGCCTATAGTTTCCTCTCTTTAATGATTTTTGCTCTCGAAAAGGTGTAAATAGTTCATTACTGAAAATATCAAGATTACCGACAAAAACAGCCTTTTTCTCAGAAATCGTCACTTGATATTTTGCAAAATAACTCACAAGATTACAAACTGCATTATAAAAGACAAAAAAAATAAAAAAAATGGTAAAATCAAAGCTTCGCATTGAAGAGGAGTTATTTTTAAGCGACTTCCAAAAAAGGAGGAGGTTATCAGTTCGTCGGAATATTTTTATTTTGTTTATTTTTTTTTTATTTTTTATGTATGTTACCGCATAACTTTGGACCACGATCATTGGATCATGATATATATATATATATATATTTAAGTCGGGGTTTTTTTTTTGCTAAAAATTACTTGTTACTATATATTAAGTTTATCGAACATGCAATCACAAAACTCAAAAGCACTCACTTTTTCTTTTACTTTCCATATTTTGGTTAATTTTTTGCATAACCATTAACTAAAATATTAATTGTTCGAAAATAGCAGAACCCAAAACCTATCACAACACTTCGCTCGCGAATTCTGAAATATTGAAGTCAATTCTGATATACCGGTGAATAGAATAGATTTCCGGAATGTACACTTAATTAAGTTTTTCTACCAGCTTTAACAAGGTATCTATAAACATCTTAAGGAACACGTTTTTTTAGTAAAATTGTCAAGTAATTAATTTTCCTTAATGTGCATAAAAATATCTGGTACCATGGTTGAAAGTGAAATTTTCTGCTTACACTGTGTAAAGAGACAAAAAGTACTATTAGAAATTTGGATTTTCGGAAATCAATAACTGATTTCGAAAGTCTCTTTAGATGCAAATTGTAACTGCGCCGCAATCACTTTTAGAAATTCTGGAGTTTGACAGACTTTTCAAAACTATTTGTACTTGCCACGTCTAACAGCTACTTTAGCAGTCTATTCGCTGTTTCTTTTATGCTGTAACTTATCGTAAAGCTAAAGTGGCAATTAATTATTAACCGACTTCCAAAAAAGGAGGAGGTTATCAGTTCGTCGGAATATTTTTTTTTTTTATGTATGCTACCGCATAACTTTGCACCACGTAGGTAGTGTCTCATAGGTGGTCCCATACTAATTTGGTTTAGATCCGATCATTGGATCATGAAATATATAGATATATATATATATTTTTTTTTTTAAGTCGGTTTTTTTTTTGCTAAAAATTACTTGTATACATTTGTTAATGTAATAAAAATACTATCAAAATCAATTAAACTCTGATTAATATAAATCTAAAGCCAGCTGTTTAACATTTTCTATCGATTTGAGTATGTTTGTTTCAAAAACATGACATCATTACATACATAAATATTACTCCAAGGCTTGTATGACATCTTACAGTAGTGTGGTTGGAACGATAGTGCAGCATTTAATTTCATAGGTACATAATTTATTAGTACATATCGCCACCTGAGTGGAAGATGGACCTATCTCGGCAGCCAGTTCGAAAACGCCTTATCTCAGCTAAAAATATATTGAAAATGTGCTGAAAAAGGGCGTTTTTGAATCGGCAACTGAGATGGGGCGTTCTTCAACCAAATTCTGAGATAGAGCGTTTTCGAATCAAATTCTGAAGTAGGCCGTTCTTGAAAAGTTTTCTGAGATACGTCGTTTTCGAACTGGCTGCAGAGATAGGTAACGATATATAAAGTCTTTAAATTATGTCGCCAAGAGAACAAAACTACCAAAAACATAATATCGAGCAAAATTTTTTACATTCCCAATTCGGTTTGAAGTAAAAAAAATACATGAAAGGTTAATATAGATACTTTGAGTTTGTATGCTAACAACAATGCTATTTTTATCAGGTATCAGTTCTGGTCACTTGAATGGCGCACCCTTTTGATATTCAGCATTGACAGTTTTGCTTTTTTTTATTTAATATTAATTACTTTTTTATGAAAATAAAGCATATTCTATAAAAAAAACTTACAAAAAGGAATAAGAACTCAATAAATGTTCATCAAAATTTTAAATTTTATTTTAATTTTAGAATCTGTTAAGAGCACGCCTATTTTCAGGCCTTTAGAGTTTAGTATAAGTTGCGTTCCTTATCTCCCAGAAATAGTTAGGGAAAAGTCCGAAGTAGTCAGATTTAGTCCAAAAAGCGTTCCTTAACTCAAAAATGATAGAAAAAATGAGAGAGCAACACTCAGTGGGAGTGACTCTTTTCAGTCCGAAGTAGTCAGATTTAGTCAGAAGAATTTTTGCTGGCAAAATCTTGAAAAGTGTCAAACTCAGCCGAATTTAAATAAACGGAAATTAAAGAATACACAAAAAGTCAGAATAATCTAAAAATTGATATAGTATTTAAGTGTTTATTGTGCTTGTGCTTGTGGGAATGTGTTTTGTACATACATTTCTATTTTTATTTGACGTTAGTTTTGTTGCTGCCATTCTTTGGACTGAAAATTTGGTTTTTTGCGTTCCTTTACTTT
>NW_023458556.1:37980438-37991269 GCF_013731165.1 Rhagoletis pomonella | reverse complement strand
TGCCATTCTTTGGACTGAAAATTTGGTTTTTTGCGTTCCTTTACTTTTTCCTGTTATTCTCTTTTAGTGAGCGTATTTTACTTACGGTCTTGCATTTTGACACTTTTCAGATTTTCGTCCGAAAATATAAGGATTGGACCTAAATAAGGTACAAGTTTCCTGTTTTTAAAAAATCTTGTTGATTTTTGATTTGTTTTTTTTTTTTTTTTTGTTGAAGGTATTACGCCATTTTTTTTATAATTCTATGGGTTACAAAACTGCATACTGGAAAAAAATTCTAAAATTTTTTAAAGGTTTACAATGTGATGATTTTTTTTTTTAATTACATTACGCTTGGAAACGTTTGTCCTGTTATCAGTAGCACTAAACTACTTGATGTGAATTAAAAAATAAATCATTAGGTGGCATACAGAACATCTTTTTGTCCCTATTTCTGAATTTTGGTGGTGGTTGGAGGTATGTATTTGATTTTTTATCACTCGATTAGGCTTATAACTTGTGCTTTTCGCGTTCCAAGTCACACGAATTTTTATTTAATTTTGGAACGCTATGTCAATATAAGTGTTGGGGTAACTTTTGAAGCGTAAAACGCAATAATTTTGATCACAACTGTCAAGAAGCCTGTAAGTATATACATACATATGTATGTACATATATACTCTTGTGGTCAGCTGATTAAGTTAAGTGACAAGTTGACCAGTTTTGGCAATTTTTTTTTTTTGTTATTTAATATTTAATATTTTTTTTTATAAAAAAGTGCTGCAGGTTATATAACCAACCAAATTAAAAAAATTCAACAAACCTTACCAATTACCTCCAAAAAATTTCAAACTTTTTATTTAGAATTTTTAGAAAAACTTTAGGTATGCAGTTTTATAGCTAGACATTTTCTTCCATATGAAAAAAGTTGTCCAGCATAAATTTCTGGGTGTAAGTAATTGGTACTTTGTTGATTTTTTGTACAATCTTTGAAATGTACTAGATTTATATGGCTCTGGTTATATAAGATGCTATACTTGTATAAAAAAAAATTTTAATATTAAATAAACAAAACAATGGCCAAAGCTTGTCAAAATGTGACTTAACTTAATCAGCTGACCACAAGTGTATGTATGTGCAGATGCAGATGCATATGTATGTACGTATGGGTACCTGATACTGTGCATTTACATTAAAGTCGAAAAACGTGTTATCTCAAAAATGAAATTAAGCGGCATGAAGCTACAAGACAAACTCTTTATTCTGTATTCGTAAGCGGTCCTTGCAAGTAGCATGGCGCTTTGTAAATATTTTATCTGCGAAGTGCTAATATCGCTGACATTTATCAGTGCAGCATTGGGTAATATTTCGAAGCCGCTGTGGAGTAATGCAATTATTGAAGATCAAAATGAAATTGATGGTAATTTGGAATGAAATAAATTACTTCATAATTATAGTTGTTAACATTTTAGTGTATGTACTTATTTATTTATTTATGTAGCTAATTGGGCATAAGACTGATGTCTTTTGAGCCCATCGTATATAATACTGTCGTTTACAACTAAGATAATTCGCATACATAAGAATAAAAATACATTAGCTTAAAATTACATATATTTTATAAAGATGAAGAAGAGAGAAAAAATTTTAGATATTGAACAATTTAAGCACTTCCAGTTTAAAGCGCCTAGCATTTATTTTATGCTTATATTTAAGATCCGCACATCGTCAGTGCCATGAATTGGAATCAATACCATAACTTGAGTGTAATCTATGATTTCCTGCATCAGATAAACAATAAATTTCCTCAAATTACAAGAGTGGATAATATCGGTGTGACCGTGGAAGGAAGAGATATCAAAGTGTTAAGGTATATACATATCTATGTACTATTACAGCCAACATGAACCCAAAATACGTACTACTAAGTATGTATAATTAACTCAAATTTTAATCCACAGAATTTCAGCGGATCACCAAGACGGCAAAACGATTTTCATCGAAGGTGGCATTCATCCACGCGAATGGATAAGTCCGTCGACAACCACCTTTGTACTCAACGAATTAGTGACTAAATGGCATAATCTATCAGGTCATCTTAAAAATATTACTTGGTACATTATGCCAGTCGCTAATCCAGATGGGTATGTGTACAGTCAGGAGGTTGATCGCTTTTGGCGCAAGAATCGTGCCATGATAAACGGTTCGACATGTCGCGGTGTCGACTTGAACCGCAATTTTAATGTTGATTGGGGTGTTAGTGATACCTCTAATGATCCATGCGCTGAAAATTTTGGCGGTCATTCAGCCTTTTCGGAACCGGAAACTCTGGCTATTAGTAATTTTTTATATGAACATAGAAACAACCTCGAAGCTTACTTAACATTTCATAGCTATGACCAAGTAATTAGCTATCCTTGGGCTTACAAGTCTGAAAAAGATTATTCTACTAAGGAGTGGCAACGTATTTGCAAAATTGCTGCCAACCGAATAGAAGAAACCACTGGAAAAACTTATAAATGTAGTGCAACTTATGAAAGCTATGGAAGTGTAAGTGGCGTTTCAACAGATTGGGCGAGGGCTGAATGTGATGTGAAATATCCATATGTAATTGAGTTACGCGATATGGGTGAATATGGATTCTTCTTACCACCGTCACAGATAGTTGACGCTGGTAAGGAAGGCTTAATTGTTGTGGAAGCCGTAGCAGACGTCATCAGTAGTATATATGAATTTGAATTTGTTTTATACTGATTTTAGGAGTTTTCTAGTTGAAATTTATTTATTTTTCTTAATAAAAATCGATCAATATTTGCTTATTAAATAAATCTGTGGTCATAAGCAATAACCGCCTAAGTCGACTTAAGAAAGAATTGAGTTATATATGCTATCGTATTCTCCAACTACTGTTCCATGCGTATGTGAAATCCCCATCGCGCCAGCTAGACTATTTAAAAAGTTATAGACAAAAATATGTTGGCTTCCCCATAAGGCTAACATTACAATCCAAATGTTTAAAACTTTTTTTCTCGACTTAGGCGGTTATTGCTTATGACCACAGAAATGTAGAAGCTGCCTAGTTGACTTTAAATTAGTGAACTTTACCAACTCTTCCTGATATAAGTCTTCTAAGTTATTTTGATCGTTGATGACCTCTGCATGACTTTGAAATGCAGTGATCATTGTTGATATTCAAGTGACGGTATCCTGCACTAATCGCTTTTTCTTAAAATTGTATATCTTTCATTTAAATTTATTTCAAGAAGTCGGGTGAAAGGTCTGTAATTTTAAGAAAAATAATTTGCTTAGTGTTTATGCATACGTCCCATTGTCTGTTGTAACTCTTTGATAGGAGCACACCTGCATGACATTGTCACCAGTGTCATCGTCAGCTGTATGTCGTTTAGGACTCACAGCAAGTGCGATGATATCCCCAAATCCTGTTGTTGTTGTTGTAGCGGCTACAACAACCCCGCCCAGATCGGTTGGTATCTCAGTCGTTGTCGTCAAGTTCCACTAACGGCAGCCCCAAGAAGTGTTCAGCCTCTATGGGGTCGGTCCACAGGGACAGCGCCGTTAGGGTTGTGGGGTTTTCCGGGAATGCGAAGAGATGTTTCGAGTCGTGAGGGGTCTCTCCGCATGCCGGACATTCATTCGGCACATCCGCATTTAGCCTACTCAGGTAAGAGTTCAGCCTGCTGCAGTAGCCAGAGCGAAGTTGGGCTATTGTTGTTCTTGTCTCCCGAGGCAGATGGAGCTCCGTCGCGTCAATGTCCGGTGTTTGTGTGCCTAGAACGGCATTCACAGGTCTAGAGTTTACATAACTCGAGACTGAGTCTCTGTGAATGCCGTTCAGGGCCTGTTGGTATGCTGACGGGTCCAGAGGCTGCTTAATGAACCCCTGGACTTCGTCCGTCAGTTCATATAGATGCCTCCTGACGTGTCTAGGCGAGGGCTCCTCTGCAAGCAGCTGTCTGTTTGGGTGGCCGCATCTGTGGCTCCCAACCAGAAACTGCTTGCAGAGCATTGTGTTGCGCTCCCTAATTGGGAGCATTTTCGCCTCGTCATTGAGGTGGTGTTCGGGTGACATCAGGAGGCATCCGGTCGCTGACCTGAGTGCGGTGTTTTGTGCTGTCTGTAGCTTCATCCACTGCGTCCTACTAGTCCCCGGCGACCACATTGGTGATGCGTAGTTTAAAACCGGCCGGCCTATTGCCTTGTATGTTGCCAGCAACGTTTCTTTGTCTTTGCCCCAGGTACTGCCGGCTAGCGACTTGAGGACTTTGTTGCGGCTCTGTACTTTGTTGACAATAGCGGTTGCGTGCGCAGAGAAGGAGAGCAGGCTGTCGAATGTTACTCGGAGTATTTTGGGGTTATTCACCGTCGGAATTGGTGTATCATCGACATGAATTCCCAGCGGTAGCCTGACCTCCTTCGTTCAGGTGGTGAACAAGGTCGCAGAGGATTTCGTAGGGGAGAGGGCTAGACACTTTGCAGTGAAGAAGCGAGAAAGATCGGAGAGATACCCGTTTACTTTCGAACACAGGTCATCAATTCCATTCCCAGTCGCCATGATCGAGCAATCGTCGGCGTAGTAGACAATCGAGACTCCCTCTGGTGGTTGAGGGAGCTTTGAAATGTAAAAGTTAAACAGTAGCGGGGATAGGACACCACCCTGTGGAACCCCCTGTTTGATTTTCCTAAGATTGCTCGATTTGTCTCTAAACATTACCGACGAGTGTCGACCACTCAGATAATTTGCCGACCACCGTTTGAGCCTCTGTGGGAGAGAGGAAGCCTCTATATCTTCTAGTAGCGTAGAATGGCTGACAGTGTCAAAAGCCTTTGACAGGTCCAACGCTACTAGAATCGTTCTCTCACAGGGACGGTTACGGTTGAGGCCACGAGTTATCTGAGTGTTTATGGCGTTAAGTGCTGTTGTTGTACTGTTGTTGTACTGTGCACTTTACGGAAACCATGCTGATGCTTCGCTGGGGTCAGGTGGTTCGTGAAATACGGGAGCAGCAGGGCCTCAAGTGTCTTCGCTACCGGGGAAAGGAGCGTTATCGGTCGATACGAATCTCCTTTGTTGGCAGATTTCCCCGGTTTGAGCAGTGGGACCACTCTCCCCACCTTCCAGATGTCTGGGATGATGAGAGTGGCCATAGACAAATTGAGGACCTCCGTTAGGTACGCTACTCCCGCAGGACCCAAATTTTTCAGCATCAGCATGCATATTCCGTCGGACCCATGGCTTTGGAGGCTTTCGCCTTCCCGATGGCCACCTGAACTTCACCGCAAGTGAAAGCAAGGGGCGCACAATTTGTTGGCAGTTTGTGCAGCCTTCTGGTCACTCGACGCTTGGTTTTGTCCACCGGAGGATGAAGTATGAACTGCCGGCTAAAGTAGCTCGCGCATCGCTCCGGGTCCAACGAGGCATGGTCGCCGAAAGAAATTTCGACTCTGTCGTCGTGCTTCGTCGGATTGGATAGTGACCTCACGGTTGACCAAAGCTTACTCACACCAAAGGTGAAGTTACAGGTCTTCAGATGTTCTTCCCACTTCTTCCGCTTATGTACGTTCACTAGTTGCCGAATATCCGCGTTGAGATCCCTGATACGGGGATCACCGGATCGGCCTGACGAAGGCTGTCACGCTCATCGGCTAATACAGCCGCTTCGGCAGGGAAATTTGGACGTGGGTCAGTGATGCATCTTGCCGGTACGAAGCGGGATGCAGCAGCAGTGACAGCCCTGGGGAACTTACGTGGACGTCGGTTGGTGTGGGGAGAGCAGCGAAGGTGTTTTCATATGTATGTTCGGTGCTCCGCTGACTATTGTTATGTCTGGCGAGCTGCAGCAGCTGCCCATAATCCTGGTGGGTGCGTCGTCGTTCATTGTGCAGAATGTCGAATCGTCTATCTGCTCAGCCAAATCGGTTCCCCTACGATCGTTTGACAGGCTTGAGTGCCAAGGATCGTGGTGCGCATTAAAGTCACCTACTACCATTCTGTTTTCACCTCTGACGAGCGCACCTATATCAGGTGACAGGGGGTATGTAAACGTTGAATATTTCGAGCTCAACATCGCCTGACTGGATAGCAATGCCCTGACATTCTAGGGTCGTATCCCTGCGGTCGATGTCTTCTTCGATAGGACGATACTGCACGGTGTGGTGCGTGATGAACGCTAAGCCACCACCATTATCTCGCACGCGATCTCGACGGTGCACGTTGTACCCGGCACAATTCAACAATGTTGAATTGCTGTGCAGCTTCGTCTCTTGGACCGCAGCTATCAGTATACCATGCCTTCCCATAAAGACGGTTTTCTCCTCGATCTTGCTCTGAAGCCCGTTGCAATTAAATTGAAGGAGCTTCATGTGGTTCGGGAGACGTGTGGTAATGCGGGGTGTGAGTGATGTGTGTGGCCGTGACGCCATTGGCTGTGTGCGCTGCTGAGGTGGTTGCCGCCCTGTGGTGGTGGTGGGTGGCGTCGCGGTTGAAGTTTGCGACCGTGCTGCGCAACACGGGCCCTCGAAGTTCCTCGTCCAAACTCGCGTGGTGCGCAGACCTGAACATGCCCTAAAGTGGCACCAGCCAAGGCAGGTGTTGCACTTGACTGATGTCACATTACGGAATATCCTGGTCTGACATACTGTGTAGATTGTAGGCGGAACCAAGAGTTGTTGGCGGCGGCGTGTGCGTGGTGTTGCGGTTGTGTGTGTTCTGTGGTCTGTCGCGGTTGTGGTGTGGTTTATTGTGTTGTTATGTTGTTGTGCTGTGGTGTTTGTGTGGGACTGCTCAGGTGGACTGGGGTTAGCCGTGGAGGCTGCTCTGTTTGAGCAGCAGGTGGCCACATACGATTTGGTCCACTGCCGATGTGTCCGTAGTCCTGAGCAGACTCTGAGGTGACTCCACCCCTCCCAAGCATTACACTTGACTGAGGTGGAGTTGTGGTGTAGTCGTCTCTGGCATACAAAGCTGGTGTAGGTTTCTGGCCCTGGGTTTGACTCGATGCCAGCCCTGAGTAGAAGAAAACGTAGCGAATGTAGCCCTATGGACGAACAACTTCTGAGATACTTCGCCGACCTAAATGGGGTTAGATCGCCGAAACAACAGCCCTTGCTCGGGTAAAACCGGAGTCATTCCGGTACGTAGAACCGGCTGTCGTGGGAATGATAACTAAATTCTTGTTGCTGTTGTTGTAGCAGCATACAAATTCCCCAAAGACTTTTTGGGGAGTGTTGCTGGAGTGACAGTCCTTGGCCAGATATAAATCTGGGTCGTTCCGGTTACGTAGACCCGACTGTCGTGGCTCATAAGTGACGATGTCCCCGGTGACCATTTTCGCTACTGGGCCACTTTCACAATTATTGCCATATGCATTCATATGTAGTATAATGTACGTATGTACAAAAAATGTATGCGTACACATGTGAACTTAGATTAATAATATGGATTATTTATTTATAGCCCTGCATAGATGAATAGTTAAGCTTGCGTGAGGGCGCCCCTAACTCACCGTATCTGTATCATCATCGTCTCCATTTACCAGTGCCATGGTTGTCACATCGGCTTCAGTTGCTGTCATATTTTGCATGTCCTTCGGTGTCGACTCTTCAGAAATTACCGACACCGATGGCAAATTATCAACAAAAACATCAAAGCGTTGATTGCCAATTGGTGTGGCGGCAGTTGGTGTCGGCGTCTGAGGTGTGGTAGTAGCTGGGGGTGTAGACATTGTGCACAGCGTTGCAGGCGATCTGTTTTTTTGTGACTGCACTATGTCTTGATAGTTACAGTTGCCGTTGGTCAGTCGAGTGGGCGCACTTACTGCCGTTTGCTTCTGAACTGGGCAAATATTTTCAATGCTCTTCGTATATTTACTATTTAGTTTAATGTTTTGTATTGCCACAGTTAGTGGTTGAGCTTGTTGCAGCGGTGAAGGATTCTGTTTTTGCTCTGGAGATAATGACTGTTTCGAGTGAGCCACTCGTATTTTGTCCACTCCATGTGCGTTAGGCTTTTTATTTTGCCCTGATTTGTCTGTTTTATCAGCACTTCCTAAAAGCGGTTGCTGTTGCATTAGTAGCTCAGCTTCACGCAAAATCTCATCAACGCTACGTGTATCCGAATTGTCTGCCAAACGACTAACTTCCTGAAAAATGCTTTCGGCATCTGCTTCAGTACAACATTCTTGTTCCCTTGCCAGAAATTCTAGAATGGAGCTGCTGGTGAATTCATCGAAATCAACAGTAATGGGCGATGATGAAGTAGATGGTGACTCCGACGAACAAGACAAGGAGCTGGAGACTGTTCCTCTCATGCTGGTACTACCATTTATGCCGCTTTTGTTGTTATTGAGCGATTTTACAGTGGGTGTGGTTTTTTTATTTTCAGATTTTTCGGACTGCTGGGTAGGCAGTGCATTTTGTTGAGCCAACACTTTAGACATAATTTATCACACTTTCTTTGGTAAAATTTTGTAAAATTGTATTATGAAATTTTAATTTGGGCAGCACTAAGAATGAATTTATTAAAAGCTTGGCTGAATTGAATCGAAAAATGCAAAATTTTAATATGTACTAAAGATTTAACAAATTCACGTATGTATGCATACACGAGAACAACTTCAAATAGTCTGCGTATTGCTTGTTTCTTAAACTTTTCAAATTAAACTTGTTTCACTTCAGTGACTGCTTTCAAGAAAAACACTGAACTTTGCACAAAACACTCACCATAACAAGCAAAAATAAATGTAAAATGTTTGGCAAATTTTGGACGGCCCAAATATCAACGCTATTTCCACGGCGTCTTCGCGCAATGACCATTCACAACCGATTGCTCAGCGAGTCAAAACGCCAGCGATTTCGAGGACAATTCGGGCGACCGCACATACGAAGGATAACACGAACAAAATGAAAACACTTGTCCTACGTCTGTGTCCTGTTTTTGCTTTGTCAATTATCCTTTTGGACGCTTCTCAATTTTTGTTTTGTTTTTAATATTGTGGTTGTTGTTGTGATACATTGTATACAACGTTGCCATTTGTCTAATAATTTAGGAAACAGTGTTGAAAAGCATTCCAAAGAGAATGTATTAAAGGCCCTACACACCGATCGATTTATCGGCTAACCAGTTGGCCAAAGAACGTAAATGTATAAGAAGCGACAACTCGTTAAAGTCGGCGAGTGAGGTCTGAAAGGTTGAGATGAGGAGTTCGCGTTCGTTTTAACATCCATTTTCGTAAATGAATTCGCCGCACATATGGTTTCGCGGCGATAAAGAACGTTAAGAAAAAGTGACCGATGATAGAAATAATAAAATGAAATGAGAAAAAACATGGCCGTAGCTCTTTTTGTTTATTTGCTGACGGCATTTAACAATTTGCATGCGCATGTGCATAGATTTACTTTATTTTATAATTTTAAACAAATATAAGTAAATTAAATACATGCGCTATGCAAGACCTTTATAAGCTTCCTTTTTAGTATGGAAGTTGTAAAGTTGTAATTTATGGATGAAATTACCTGTTTTATATCAACCAAAGAACGTAAATGTACATTTGGGCCGGCACATTTTCAAAGTAACGAGTTGTCGCTTCTTATACATTTACGTTCTTTGCACAAGATCACGTAAGAACAAGAGAGTGAAAAAAGTCGATTTTTTAGCGGGTTCTACGCCATCTTGTTTCACTGGAAAACGAGCGAAAAGTAAACAAAGCAAAGAAAACCACGAAAACCAAAATTAGCCAAAATTATTGTCAGCCTCTTTAAACGCACAATTTAGGTAAAATGATGCAACAAAATGCTTTAAAACGTGTTGTCATGTTGAATTAACTCTTCTTTACTTGAATAAAAGTGTCAAATAGTGGTGCTTGTAATGTTAACAAACGCTCAGCTGACGAACTCGCTCTCGCAAACTTTTTTCTCAAAACCAGTTACAAATACAACGTCGCGTTCTTACGTAATCTTGTATTTTTGGTTCATGGTCAAAATCGGCAAAACCAAAGTAGCGGTACCACTGACGGCGCCTCCTTTGTTCGCTGCACCATGATCTTTCCAAACATTTTTTTGCCTCTTGCGCAAAATTATCTAAAATTCTTCAAAGTCCGATGGAATGGTTCTGAGAAAAATTATTCCAGGGGAAAGTTAAAAGATTTAAATATTCAGTTTCCGCTGCTTTGCTTTCCTTCAAAGTCAAATAGTGAATTGGCAGGTCCCTGAAAGTCGCCCTCTTGTGATTCACACACTTTTCTGGTGACAAAATCAAATCTTTTTTAAAAGTATTTAATTGACTAGGTAATCGTTTCAAAAGTACTTCGATTAGGGTGATTCAATATTTTTGAGTCTTTTAATATGCTTCTTAAGTCAAGTTTATCACGCAGTTCATTAGCCTCTTCTGTAAAATTATCGTGGAAAACTAAGTTTTCTATATTTTTATAATTGGAAAAAATTTATTTGAAGGGAAAAACCCGCCAATGGCGATTTCTTAAATTTTTACGCGCAAATATCCAAAAGAAAATCTGGCCACTCTGTTGGGTACCGAAAAATTTTGGGAGTATTTGGTACCGAGTACTAGGTACCGACAATGCAGCAAATCACTATTGTCAGAAAAATTCTTTGGACAGTGCTATTGGAGAGACGTGTTTTTGCTGATTTTTCTTCAATTTGTTGCTAATAAATTTAATATTTGAGATTTTGCGACTATTTGGTCTTAACTTGTGCATAACTATCTAGAAAACATGTTATATCTAGAGGATTATCTTGAAAGTAAGTTCATGTTCCCACAACCGTATAAAGTTTTCAGTGCTTCGCGGATCAAGCGCACATTTGGAGGTTACGTGTGGTG
>NW_023458556.1:37977738-37980338 GCF_013731165.1 Rhagoletis pomonella | reverse complement strand
TTCAGTGCTTCGCGGATCAAGCGCACATTTGGAGGTTACGTGTGGTGGCCCGAATTTTGTTTACTTTAAATTTGTTTATTTTTTTGCTGGGCTAACACTGCCGTATTAAGTAAACAATGCATTCATAGAAATTTTTTCCTCACTACAGTGATTGAGCATTTGCCACAGGAGCTCCGTGACCGCTTTACAGAGATGCGCGAATTGGATTTAACTGTGCAAAGTAAATTGCTGCTGGTCCTAATATACATACGTATACGCTTAAATAATTCTATATAATTCGCTTGTTTCCAGATAGCATGGACTCATTGGAGAAAAAGACACGGACATTTTTTCAACAATGTAAACGCGGTGAGTTACAAAATGAAACTGCCGATTCGGATTTTCAAAATCTTCGCAAAGAGTACTACAAAGTGCTGGAGGATGCCGATGAAAAAGTAAACATTGCCACACAAATACATGAGCTGGTCGAGCGTTACCTGCGCCGTTTGGACAGCGAACTCTTCAAGTTCAAATGTGAATTAGAAGCTGATAATAATGGTATCACAGAAATATTAGAAAAACGTTCATTAGAGTTAGATGGGGGTTCAAGTGCAGCAACAGCTTTGATAAATGTAATTGGTGTTACACAGAAAGAAAACAGATATTACGGCTCAATAGGTGTACCGGCAACTACAAATAGTCATAGTATATTAAGCGTACCAGGTGCCACCATGGGCGGGTTATCACTCCCGGCAACGCCATTGGCAACACCGAAAGATAATCGCTATCGCACACCTAAACCAGAGAAACGACGAGACAGTACTACAAATATTTCCGGTATACCAGAAAAACGTCCAAACATTAATAATACCATAACGTCAGCTAATCCTTCGGTTGCTGTTGTGCGTCCCATAACGCCTGGAATAGGTACACATGCTGTGCTTAATTCCGCCACGACTGCAGTTACCGCAGCAGGCAACCCTTCTGCAGTTACTTACAATTTACAACAATTAGGAGGATCTGCTTCGAGTGCAATCGCTGCTGCGGCCAGTCAAGCCATAGTTGCAACTCAACAAATGCCGCAAGGCCGGCGCACTGCAAGTCTTAAAGCCAGCTATGAGGCTATACATGGTGCTGGCGGCGGCCCACCCGAGTTTTGGATAAGTCGTGATATCGCAAACGCTGCGACGGCTGCTGCACAAACAGTACTCCCGACCCCTAGCCTAGAAAAGAAACAGAAAAAGTATGTCAAACAACTATTTTTGAGTACTAATTTATTTGTGTGTTTTGTAGGAAAATAAATACCAGCAGTATTACTCACGCCAACACTACTATCAGTGGCAGCGCACCGTCATCAGCCATTTCATTAGCATCATCTTCGTCTTCTGTCAGTGTAGACTCAGTAGATATGCTACCGTCTTCCTCTAATTTGTCTACAGTTGGAAATCTTAGCGTCACGTCTATTGGTCTAACAGCTATTGGAGGAGGTGGTGCTTCCACTTCAGCTGCTGCAGCAAATCGCGCCAGCTCAGTCTCGTCTTCGATCTCATCAACCACCCTTGCTCCTACCTCAAATATTACCATCAATGAAAATGGGTTGGTGGTGGAGCAAACACCTGAGGGAGAATGGTCCTATGATCCGAATGAACCACGTTACTGTACTTGTAATCAGGTCTCGTATGGAGACATGGTCGCTTGTGACAACGATGCTTGTCCTTACGAATGGTTTCATTATCCCTGTGTGGGTATTACACAACCGCCAAAAGGCAAGTGGTATTGTCCGAAATGTACAGCGTCTATGCGTCGTCGTGGGAACAGGAAAAACTAGTACAAATCCAAATTTTAAAACTTTCCAGACCATTAAAGTTTCAGCAGCCTTATTTAAGTTATTAAACAAACCTCTATCCGCGTTGTGTATTTCTCAACATTTATCTTTGAATGGATTTGAATAAACCTAGGGCTATAAAACATTCGCTGCTTTATTGCTCAATAAATAGCTATCCTAAAACCTCCCCTTAATGACTTAAAACTTTTTTTATTTGTTATCGTGGGTTACATGTGATGTGTATGTTAGATCTGTTTAACATATCATATACATGTAAAAAAATACGCATTTTGGTGGGGCGAAAGCATCAATTCAAAACGGTATATAATCCAAATTTTATTAGTTGCGCAAAAGCCTCATATATGCTTCGACCCTCCGTGAATCCTATTGTGAAGAAAGCAGTTAAATATACGGGTGAACATATCAGCTGGTCAAGCATAATTTTTAGCATTGTTGTCTTCACATTCACTGCTGGCATACGTTTGAAAAGACATAATAAACGGATTCAAATTATTAAAGATCTGAAATCTTCGATTGAAATCGGAAAAAAAAATGTTACGAATTGGAGTCCGACGTCATCTGAAGGATTTTATTTGCGTGGAAAAGGACGTATGGCTAGGATATGTTATTTTGTTGATGCAGATTTTTGGTACTGGATTTGCGAGCAATTTCATTATCTTTTATTGGATACTCATACTAATGTACATACTATACAAAATAACTATATCTATTCACTGAGAATTTTTACAGCACACGGTATAAGTATACCTATCCCTCATTAGCTTTTATAGTTAAA
>NW_023458556.1:37974236-37977638 GCF_013731165.1 Rhagoletis pomonella | reverse complement strand
CACCACACGTAACCTCCAAATGTGCGCTTGATCCGCGAAGCACTGAACATTTTATACGGTTGTGGGAACATGAACTTACTTTCAAGATAATCCTCTAGATATAACATGTTTTCTAGATAGTTATGCACAAGTTAAGACCAAACAGTCGCAAAATCTCAAATATTAAATTTATTAGCAACAAATCGAAGAAAAATCAGCAAAACACGTCTCTCCAATAGCACTGTCCAAAGAATTTTTCTGACAATAGTGATTTGCTGTATTGTCGGTACCTAGTACTCGGTACCAAATACTCCCAAAATTTTTCGGTACCCAACAGAGTGTCCAGATTTTTTTTGGATATTTGCGCGTAAAAATTTAAGAAATCGCCATTGGCGAGTTTTTCCCTTCAAATAAATTTTTTCCATTTATAAAAATATAGAAAACTTAGTTTTCCACGATAATTTTACAGAAGAGGCTAATGAACTGCGTGATAAACTTGACTTAAGAAGCATATTAAAAGACTGTCAAAAATATTGAATCACCCTAATCGAAGCACTTTTGAAACGATTACCTAGTCAATTAAATACTTTTAAAAAAGCTTTGATTTTGTCACCAGAAAAGTGTGTGAATCACAAGAGGGCGACTTTCAGGGACCTGCCAATTCACTATTTGACTTTGAGGGAAAGCAAAGCAGCGGAAACTGAATATTTAAATCTTTTAACTTTCCCCTGGAATAACTTTTTTCAGAACCATTCCATCGGACTTTGAAGAATATTAGAAAATTTTGCGCAAGAGGCAAAAAAATGTTTGGAAAGATCATGGTGCAGCGAACAAAGGAGGCGCCGTCAGTGGTACCGCTACTTTGGTTTTGCCGATTTTGACAGTTGTGGTAACTTGTAAATAAACCTTTGTTTACAAATCAGCGAAGGATAAATTTGGACTATAAGTTAAAAATCAGTTTAAATTGTGTTAATTTGCAATTTGTGAGTGATTTTTGAGTTGAAGACTGCGTAAAAACTAATACAATGAAGTGCTGTGCGTTAAATTGCGACAGCCGTCAAGATGAAAGAAGCGTAGATGCAAGTGTAGCGCTGCGACGATTCGCTGCATTTTGTATACATAGGGCACGGCAAAGCCGTTCCCGAAATGTTTTTCTATTATTATATTAACAGCATTTCCTCAGAATGAGTTTGCTTCTGCTCCAAGCAGTTTTCTGCAGCAGCCTTAATTGCAAAGCAATTGAGTGCACTAAAACGTTTGCTGAAGCAGCCTCAATTGCAAAGCAATGGAGTGCACTAAAACGTTACCTATTCTCTAAAATATTAGATGAAAAATTCAATATTTTCGCATTTAGCAAAATTAAAACACGTTTTTCGCTGCAAAGTGAACTGTTCTGGCAGTTTCAACTCGTTCTTCTTTTCACTTATACTTTGTTTACTTGTGGTACACAAATGTCAACGG
Organism: Rhagoletis pomonella; assembly: GCF_013731165.1. Lineage (NCBI taxonomy): Eukaryota > Metazoa > Arthropoda > Insecta > Diptera > Tephritidae > Rhagoletis > Rhagoletis pomonella. Next base: position 37,976,198 of record NW_023458556.1, on the reverse strand, counting down.
CCGGGACGGCGCAATCTTGTATTCTATCATTCTTGTGGAAAGATAAGTAAATTCATATTATTATCCTTGCCGCACTCACATGCTTTGTTGAGCGCGTTTTTCCGTAATGAATTCAACAAAAACTAAGATTCGAAAAAGGATGAGGTTGGAAAGCCTTAATTCAATAGTTCGAATAAAGTGTTATATGTATGTTGCCAAGGTTGAATAGCTCAATATATGACAACAACAGAAATGTAAATCATTCAGACACTACAGGTGATTTTGAAGAAATTGTAGAATTTATTTAATTTTTAGCGCCGAGATCTTAAAAGCGGATTATGCGATTAATAAATTAATATGAGTCATAATAAATTTAATAATTGCGCAGTCCTATTGCAAAATGAGTTTAAACAAATAGTTTTAAAAAGCATGCGTAAAGAAAATTGTTTGTGTTTGTTGTGATTTGTATTATTTATTATTACCCTCTGAAGGTATTATATTCGTTTTTGGTTTTAAAAACTATATTATAACAAGATCTCATTTTTTTAAATAAAAGATTTGTTAAATCGATTTCATGAATTTTATTTATTAGAAAAAAATTGGCGATTTTTGGCGATTTTTTTTTTTAGAAATTGCGCTTTTTTTTAAACAATCTGGACACCCTGGTACCCAAAACCATGAACCAAAAATACAAGATCACGTAAGAACGCGACGTTGTATTTGTAACTGGTTTTGAGAAAAAAGTTTGCGAAAGCGGGTTCGTCAGCTGAGCGTTTGTTTACATCACAAGCACCACTATTTTACACTTTTATTTAAGTAAAGAAGAGTTAATTCAACATGACAACACATTTTAAAGCATTTTGTTGCATCATTTTACCTAAATTGTGCGTTTAAAGTGGCTGACAATAATTTTGGCTAATTTTGGTTTTCGTTGTTTTCTTTGCTTTGTTTACTTTTCGCTCGTTTTCCAGTGAAACAAGATGGCGTAGAACCCGTTAAAAAAAATCGACTTTTTTCACTCTCTTGTTCTTACGTGATCTCGTGTCTTTCGTTCATGCCCAAAACCAAAGAAGGTAAATTTATAAGAAGGGATAAAGCTGAAATTAGTCAAGAACGTAAATTACCGGTACGTAAACCCGAGTCAGCTGACACTCAACATCGCAGAATTTTTCTGTAGTTGTAGCCCGTAGCGCAGAAATCTGCGGAATTTAGATTTCTCCGTGTCAGCCGATTTCTTCCTTCTATAGATGGTTGCCACTTCGTCAGTTTTGCAGATGGTAAAAAAATTATAAGTTCCTATTCAAAATACGTTTTAAATATTTGAAATTTACTATTGAATAAGGTTTTTTGTTGAAAACTAAGTAGCTTATATTATACCATGTTCTGACCGACAACGAACACACCTTGAAAACGAGTTTTGGAATTGTGGGCTGAAGGCTGTTCACACCGACTGGTGGTGTTTTCGTTGACATTTCTTACATCCTTTGTTTACAGTTTTTCTGCACAAATACAAAACCAAAATGCTTTTCCTTCAATTTCTTTTCATTAACAACCTTTTATTTCCATGCATATTTTATTTTGGTCAGCCAATTAACAATAAATCGGAAATGGCGTATTAAAGAAGATAAAATATGACTTCCACTTCGATAAATAATCGAAAAAAACTAGTGCAGACAACGATTGGAATGAGTGGAACGTGAGTTTTCAAGTGGTTTTCAGCGAAAACTTGTTTTCGTTTGACAGATTTTACATTGACGAAAACACAAGTTTTAGGTCGAAAACCAGTTTTAGCAACGAAAACATGTTTTCGATGTCGGTCAGAACATGATATTAAGCTACTATCTATTATAGCACGAAAAATTATAGTTGAAAAGGTAAGTTTATGAAAAGGCATCGATGAGTTGCAACACTGCGTTTAAGCAGAGAACGTAGATAACAGAGAACGTATATTTATAGAGAAGGTCCAAGAACGGATCAGCGTGG
>NW_023458556.1:37971091-37974136 GCF_013731165.1 Rhagoletis pomonella | reverse complement strand
TCATTTACAATTGACGCTTTCGCATTTACAACTGGAAATGGTGTAGACACAAAAGAAGAAAGTGTGGTGCACTGTAATTCTTAACCAAATTTTCGTGATTTGCTTTTGATGTTATAGGCGGCATACACGGTGCGTCTGACTCGTGAGTCGGTTTGGATGTGTTTGTGAAAATAAATATGTGTTAGTTACACCAACATGACTCCCGGCATGACTCTGACTGATTCAAATGTGTGTAGTCGAAGGCGAGTCAACACGTACACAAATGACTCGCGAGTCAGACGTACCGCGTATGCCACCTTTCACATATGTATATTCGTTTGAATAATTTCAAATGGGGCTCTTTGGGGAATTTATTTTTAGCAAAAATTTTAAAAACAGTAATTTTGTTTACTTGTTGGATAATATTTTTTTCATAGGGATATACATTGGATCCATGGCTAAAAACTTCTGTGGTAAAACTGTCCCTTCTTTGCTACTTAAAGTCAATGAGTAAGTTCCTTCAATAGGGATTTCCAGTAGAAATGATCAACGTCTAGCTATAAAGAGAATCGATGCTACAATAATTAAAAAGCTATAGGTCTGACCTTTAACTAGATAAGAATTACCTAACTATCTGTTATTCAAATGCTTGTAAAAAAACGGGATGCTTTAAAAAAAAAATAACAATATTCTGATCCGATTCGGCTGGCAGCCACGACTTTGAAAACAGAATTTTGATCAAAAATAATAATCTATTTTCCATATCCACCTATTTAGCTCGCTATAAGCACAAATTTTTCAAAGCGGTCGCAGAAGAAAGTATTAAAAATGAATTACAAAAACTAAAATCGAAAAGTGCTGATAATGTTACAGGTTCTCCAAATTCTGAAACAACATGACATATGTATCTGGTTTGGCTTGTAAGCGCTGTTTAAACAACGATCTCGCCATTACTAGATTCTAATTGTTTTTAAAAAATACTTGACATCCGCAATCGCATCCGCATCCGCGGATGTTAGCTGTTAGATATTCGCATCCGCATTCGCATCCGCGGATGTCTAAAATTCCACGTCCGCAACATCCCTAATACGAAATATGAAAAATATCATTTTCTTCCCTTCTTCTGTTTCTTATTTGGCGCTGTAACCGCCAACTCTCTGTAACTCTCAAAGCTGGAGCGTCGGAGTCCATTGGAATGACATGGCCAAGCCAGCGGAGCCGATGTATTTTGATTCGCTGCACTGTGTCCATGCCGTAGCAAAACTCATACAGCTCATCGACCCATCGTCTGCGGTACGCGCTTTCGCCAACGCGTAAAGGCCCGCAAATATTCCCTAATTGTGCCTGAGCGGCTCTTATTATCTTCTCCAACATCAGATTAAATAAATCAAATGAAAGGGAGTCACCCTGTATGAAAGCCCATTTGGAAGCAAACGGCTCGGATAGAGGTCTTTACCAATTCTGACGGAGCTGGTGGTGTTGCGCGGGGATACCAAATTCAGACATCACGACGTATAAGGCTACTTATTTTAGTGATGTCGAAAGCGGCTTTGAAGTCGATAAATAGATGGTGAGTGTCGATCCTCTTATCGCGGGTATTTTCCAAGATTTGGCGTAAAGTCTATGTTTTTACAAGGTTTATAGCTACACTGATAAGGTCGTTGAAGGTGGCCTTCAGTCTTTCACACAATACACTCGATAAGACCTTGTAACCTATGCTTAGGAGGCTGATACCGCGGTCGTTGGCGCGTCTGGCGGGGTTCGCTTTCTTTTGGATTCGGCAGAGCACACTGCATGCATGATCAAATACTTGCAGTTAAGAAGCACGTCTGAGCAGACCATGCTACCGCCGATTCCACCACTGCAGGAATGCGCACGAAGTCCAGACTTCTCCCAGGCATGTCAGAAGCCATCCCATTGTATCTCAAAGACCAAAATCAGCCACGTATAAGCTGAACCAGACGTACTATGTACAGAGCGGCATTCATTGACATCTTCGTTAACTCTCGCTCACGGAATACCATCATCGGAGACCAGTCAACACATATCTCAGACGAAGACCTCGAGTTGCCTCCTAAGATCAGCTCTCTCTCGATCAGCCCTCTTGCTTATGTACTTAAACCAACTTATCTAACACCCTTCTATGGGCTAGCCCCGTCGAAATCGGCCTTGTATTGGGTCTACTGATAGATGAAATTGGCGAAAACGCTAAGTGCATTCACTGATTTAAATTTATTCAGCGGCCACCACGACAAAAAATATCTAATTCTGACTCATTAAATATGTGTGTAATACATACGTAGAACAAACGCTAGCGGCCGAGAAAATATGATCCTAAAAAGTAACACTTACTACATTAAATTAACCAACCAAAATCTTGATTGTTAAAAATAAAAGCGAATAAAAAACTTTTATTTATTAACTTCTTTTCAACCGACTGGAGGAGGAGATTATCAATTCGTCGGATTTTTTTAATTTTTTTATGCATATTACCGCATAACTTTGGACCACGTGAACAGATTCCCATAAATCTTATCGGAAAGGTGGTAGATACATCAAGGGTAGTCCCATACTAATTTGGTTTAGATCTGATCATTGCATCGTGAAGAAATCAATGGTGCTTCTGAACTTTTATGTGAGAATTGAAGTCGGTGGTGTTTTTTGCTTAAGAATTACTTGTTTGCTTAAAACTTGTTGTCTTTTCTTTACTTTTGGCGAATGTAATAAAACATTTGCATATTTCTTTCAGTAACTAACCACACACATCCACTTAGCCTTATAAAATCTTTAAAGAATTTACCATATACATGCATATACATACATATATACGTACACTGGAACTTTAATAAGTCCATGCACGTTTAAATTTTTGGAAACTTATTAATGATTTGCTTTTCTTTATTAATTTATTCCAGCTTTACGCCAGAGTGCGCCTTTTTTTGCTTGACAAGAACGTCGATTGATTTGCTTGAGTTAGCCAATCTACGTGCCTAACATACACGCTTTTTATGCATAATCAAGTATGTATTCATAAATCTAATGCATAAATTATTTATTTAAAAAAAA
>NW_023458556.1:37966703-37970991 GCF_013731165.1 Rhagoletis pomonella | reverse complement strand
GTAGCGCACAGTATCTTTTTTTTTAAATAAATAATTTATGCATTAGAATTTATGAATACATACTTGATTATGCATAAAAAGCGTATATGTTAGGCACGTAGATTGGCTAACTCAAGCAAATCAATCGACGTTCTTGTCAAGCAAAAAAAGGCGCACTCTGGCGTAAAGCTGGAATAAATTAATAAAGAAAAGCAAATCATTAATAAGTTTCCAAAAATTTAAACGTGCATGGACTTATTAAAGTTCCAGTGTACGTATATATGTATGTATATGCATGTATATGGTAAATTCTTTAAAGATTTTATAAGGCTAAGTGGCTGTGTGTGGTTAGTTACTGAAAGAAATATGCAAATGTTTTATTACATTCGCCAAAAGTAAAGAAAAGCAAACAAGTTTTAAGCAAACAAGTAATTCTTAAGCAAAAAACACCACCGACTTCAATTCTCACATTAAAGTTCAGAAGCACCATTGATTTCTTCACGATGCAATGATCAGATCTAAACCAAATTAGTATGGGACTACCCTTGATGTATCTACCACCTTTCCGATAAGATTTATGGGAATCTGTTCACGTGGTCCAAAGTTATGCGGTAATATACATAAAAAAATTTAAAAAAATCCGACGAATTGATAATCTCCTCCTCCAGTCGGTTGAAAAGAAGTTAATAAATAGAAGTTTTTTATTCGCTTTTATTTTTAACAATCAAGATTTTTGTTGGTTAATTTAATGTAGTAAGTGTTGCTTTTTAGGATCATATTTTCTCGGCCGCTAGCGTTTGTTCTACGTATGTATTATACACATATTTAATGAGTCAGAATTAGATATTTTTTGTCGTTGTGGCCGCTGAATAAATTTAAATCAGTGAATGCACTTAGCGTTTTCGCCAATTTCATCTATCAGTAGACCCAATACAATGCCGATTTCGATGGGGTTGGCCCATAGAAGGGTGTTAGATAAGTTGGTTTACGTACATAAGCAAGAGGGATTAGTATCGAGCTGATCTTAGGAGGCAACTCGAGGTCTTCGTCTGAGATATGTGTTGACTGGTCTCCGATGATGGTATTCCGTGAGCGAGAGTTAACGAAGATGTCAATGAATGCCGCTCTGTACATAGTACGTCTGGTTCAGCTTATGCGTGGCTGATTTTGGTCTTTGAGATATAATGGGATGGCTTCTGACATGCCTGGGAGAAGTCTGGACTTCGTGCGCATTCCTGCAGTGGTGGAATCGGCGGTAGAATTGCCTGCTCAGATGTGCTTCTTAACTGCAAGTATTTGATCATGCATGCAGTGTGCTCTGCCGAATCCAAAAGAAAGCCAACCCCGCCATACGCGCCAACGACCGCGGTATCAGCCTCCTAAGCATAGGTTACAAGGTCTTATCGAGTGTATTGTGTGAAAGACTGAAGGCCACCTTCAACGACCTTATCGGTGTAGCTATAAACCTTGTAAAAACATAGACTTTACGCCAAATCTTGGAAAATACCCGCGATAAGAGGATCGACACTCACCATCTATTTATCGACTTCAAAGCCGCTTTCGACATCACTAAAATAAGTAGCCTATACGCCGTGATGTCTGAATTTGGTATCCCCGCGCAACACCACCAGCTCCGTCAGAATTGGAAGAGACCTCTATCCGAGCCGTGACTCCCTTTCATGTGATTTATTTAATCTGATGTTGGAGAAGATAATAAGAGCCGCAGAACATAACCGCTCAGGAACAATTAGGGAAGATTTGCGGGCCTTTACGCGTTGACGAAAGCGCGTACCGCAGACGATGGAACCAGCGTTGCCATTTTAGCCGTTTTCCGGCTAGATTTAGCCGGTTATGATAGCAACTAGCCGGAGAAAATTCGATCTAGCCGGCAGCCGATTTGTTAGCCGGTTTGTAAAAAAAAGTTAGCCGTTTTTAGCCGATTTTACTATTTGCCTAATTTTCAGGTGCAAAAAGTAAACAAGTTGTTCGAAAGCAATAATGCAGACCCAATGAAGATTTTTAATGAACTCAATGGCCCGTAGTCATAGTCAAAATAAAGTCGACTTTAAAGTTAGTTGCAGCTTTTTGACATAATTTTCAATGGGATATCTGTCAAAAAAAGCTGCAACTAACTTTAAAGTCCAATGTTTTACTTTCGCATCTATGATCCCTAGTGGTTATTAGCGCGGACACATTTGATCCTATATGCTCCCCGTTGGAACCATACCTTGCTCCATTTCCTCAGTTTTATCACAGTTTTGAAGAGTATTTAAAAACAAAAGTAAGCACAAACGCTTTTGACCACGAAGCCGAGAAAATAATTCGAGACAATGGTCGCTATTTTATTATCACTTTAATAAAGGAATTACGCCAACGCCTCCCTACAAATATTGCCACACTAAAAAAAATTGACTTTTTTCGGTTGGAAATGCATTAAGAGTAATTAAACCAAAAGTATTTGTCCAACTACAGCAACAAAACACAAATATAATGCCGACGAAATAACATCCATAGGGATGCAATGGCAACGGTTAACGTTACATACCTGGAGTAATTTAGACTCAACTGTAAAATTTTGGGCCGAAGTTTATCAATTTCGAAATGCCTTAGGAGAAAACCCTTTTGCTGACCTTTGCAACCTAGTTTTTAGTTTTCTTGTTTTGCCTATAAGTAATGCAGAAGTAGAGCGAATATTTAGTTCAATGAATATAATAAAAACTAAGCAAAGAAATCCAATGTGCGTTAAAACGTTAAACGCTATTTTATATATAAGATACGGTTTAAAACGTGAAGAAAAATGCTGCCATAATTTTACTGTAGATGACGATCTCTTAAAATTAATGAATTCAGGTGATATATACAATAGTGATTTATTTGATGATGAGGAATATACACTCGATATAAATTAATGGTGTTAACTAGTCTTTCGTTTCTTGCGATTTATTTAAATAAAGCATGTGGATTTTCACTAAAACATTTTAGCCGTTTTTAGCCGCTTTTTTTTGCCAATCTAGCCGGTCGGCCCAAAAAGTTCTGGCAACACTGGATGGAACGATGATGCAGCGAATCAAAATACAACGGCTCCGCTGGCTTGGCCATGTCGTTCGAATGGACTCCGACGCTCCAGCTTTGAGAGTTACAGAGAGTTGGCGGTTACAGCGCCAAATTAGAAACAGAAGAGGGGGAGAAAATGATTTTTTTCATATTTCGTATGCATGTATGCATATATTGGTCTTATTTAAATTTTCAATTTAATAACTATAACTAATTATGAAAACCATCAAACGCAAAATGACCTACTCCAAAAGCGTTTAATACGGTAATAAAAGAATTTAATTGCAATAAATAGTTCATGCTGCAAAAAAAAATGCGCCTAACATTGATTACGTCAACTGCATTGACTGGCCAACGGCCAATGTCTAAGTTGTGATTTAAAAATAAACAAGAATTCACTAAGCAGAAGCTATTGACTCCAACCAATGCCATCACGACTAATTATTTATAGTATTTTTGTATACTCATTCAATTATATAACTTAAGTACACTTTGGGGCAAAAAAGAATTCAAAATCGTACCTCGAACAAGTGAATGACCCTTGGAATTCGTTAAAAGTCTCAAAGAAAAGTTAGGAATAGGGAAGCTTTCAAAGTTATTATGCGGAAAATAGCTCCCTCCAACGCTTACGGGGTGTGTCTGCAATATTAATTGCAGAGTCATGATTAAGAAGGGAGATTCTTATATGATTTCTATACTAATTCCAAGCCATTACTGAGATATGTAGCTCGGTATTTCATTTGAGTTAATTTAATTTTTAGAATGAAAAACCAAATAAAGTTTAAAAACAATATTTTGACGCCTGATTTCATTTTTCACTCCATAGTGTATATGCGTATGAATGCTAAGCAGGCGTTTAAACCAATGTTAACAAGTTGCAATATTACCTTTAGCTTTTATTTATATTTGTATGAAAATGTTCTAAACTACTTCAAAGTTCCAAATCTCTTAAATCAATAGACGTTTACTCCAAAGACGAGACTAAATCGATAAATTCATTACTCGCTAAACCTGTTGCTGTTATACACCCCAGCCGCCTACTTGGGATAACCATTTTAGTATTGATACAAGGAACAGGACAGAAAGATGATTTGATTTGGAAGGAATTTCCGGCATACCTTGACAAGTTTGGTTGTGAGATGAACCGGTTTCGCCGCTGTACCGTCTGTGTAAAGGCTTGGGGTGCTAGCACCGACGAAAACATTGACCGCCGAATAAGTAAAGCCAGAGTGGATTTTGGTATAATGCACACGTT
>NW_023458556.1:37959494-37966603 GCF_013731165.1 Rhagoletis pomonella | reverse complement strand
AACGTGTGCATTATACCAAAATCCACTCTGGCTTTACTTATTCGGCGTTCAATGTTTTCGTCGGTGCTAGCACCCCAAGCCTTTACACAGACGGTACAGCGGCGAAACCGGTTCATCTCACAACCAAACTTGTCAAGGTATGCCGGAAATTCCTTCCAAATCAAATCATCTTTCTGTCCTGTTCCTTGTATCAATACTAAAATGGTTATCCCAAGTAGGCGGCTTGGGTGTATAACAGCAACAGGTTTAGCGAGTAATGAATTTATCGATTTAGTCTCGTCTTTGGAGTAAACGTCTATTGATTTAAGAGATTTGGAACTTTGAAGTAGTTTAGAACATTTTCATACAAATATAAATAAAAGCTAAAGGTAATATTGCAACTTGTTAACATTGGTTTAAACGCCTGCTTAGCATTCATACGCATATACACTATGGAGTGAAAAATGAAATAATGCGTCAAAATATTGTTTTTAAACTTTATTTGGTTTTTCATTCTAAAAATTAAATTAACTCAAATGAAATACCGAGCTACATATCTCAGTAATGGCTTGGAATTAGTATAGAAATCGTATAAGAATCTCCCTTCTTAATCATGACTCTGCAATTAATATTGCAGACACACCTCGTAAGCGTTGAAGGGAGCTATTTTCCACATAATAACTTTGAAAGCTTCCCTATACCTAACTTTTCTTTGAGACTTTTAACGAATTCCAAGGGTCATTCACTTGTTCGAGGTACGATTTTGAATTCTTTTTTGCCCCAAAGTGTACTTAAGTTATATAATTGAATGAGTATACAAAAATACTATAAATAATTAGTCGTGATGGCATTGGTTGGAGTCAATAGCTTCTGCTTAGTGAATTCTTGTTTATTTTTAAATCACAACTTAGACATTGGCCGTTGGCCAGTCAATGCAGTTGACGTAATCAATGTTAGGCGCATTTTTTTTTTGCAGCATGAACTATTTATTGCAATTAAATTCCTTTATTACCGTATTAAACGCTTTTGGAGTAGGTCATTTTGCGTTTGATGGTTTTCATAATTAGTTGTAGTTATAAAATTGAAAATTTAAATAAGACCAATATATGCATAGATAATGTGACCAACCGTACTTCTTTCGGAAGTACAGTACTTCTTTTTTCGCTCTTGTACTTCGTACTCCGAAGTACATTCAAATGTACTTCTTTGCGATATTTTGTACTTCAGGAGCGAGATTCTGTTACCAGTTAGCGACAATTTTCGGATCGCTATCGCACTTTTTCACGCATGATATAAAAGTTTTTGCGTCAAAAAATGCGATAGCGATTCGAAAATTTTCGCTAACTGGTTACAGAATCTCCCCCCAGGTCCTGTACTTATCCGATCTTCTGGACCATCGTCATATGGCCTGGGCGATAAATTCTTTCAAAACATTAAAATTGCCGGGGACCGATGGCATCATACCTGTGCAGCTGCAAAGGCTCTGCAGGTGTCGTGCAATTGGTTGGATCCGGGTACATCTCCAAGGCTTGGAGGGTAGTCAGTGTTGCGTTTATTCCGAAGGCCGGAAAAAGCTCTCATGTTTCCCCTAGGGATTTTAGGCCTATCAGTGTCTTCGTTTTCATTAAGAGCACTCCACAAGGTGGTGTTCTCTCTCCCCTGCTCTGGATTGCGGTTGTAAACGACCTTCTAGAGAAACTGGAAAAAGTGGGTTGTCGGGTGATCGTCTATGTAGATGTTGGTGAACTTTTGGTAACTAGGTGGGCAATCAACGGCGGCTGTCGTGGAAGCCTAACATTGAAGAGAGGGTGGGAAAGGTGTCGGTTGCCTTGTACTGCTGTAGGGGAGCTATCGGTAAAAGGTCTCTCGCGCAAATTAATTCATTAGCTCCAGGAAACTAGACTTAAGCCTTTATTTTCTGGTGGAACGCACTAAAGAAGTCTACACTTGTAAAACAGGAATCAGCGGAGCATTAGGAACCACACCTACACTGGCGCTTATATAACTGCAATTTTTAAAAAGGCAAAAACTGAAATATTTAACTAACTACAAAGGCTAAAATGCCCAAAATTTATATTTAGAATTTCCCTATAACAAGGAACTATAAAATGACAGAAATGGACTTAAAAATAAATATTTGGAAAATGTCGATAAAAAAGTCAAGTTGGGTCAACCAAATTCCGTTATAAGTTCGATATTTCTTGCTCTATTTACAAAAATGGGATGCCATTGGAAAGGTAATGGAATCAGGCTTTCTCAATTCAAAGCGAAAATACAAGAATTTGTCTCGGTCGAGATAAAATGCAAGTGAATTACTCGAAGAAAATTAAATTCCTAGTAGGCCTGAAAAAAGAAAATTTCAGCAAAACCTGCACTTTCCAGCAGCTAAAATTGTGTTGTTTTAAGTCTAAGAGGAGCAGTGTTGCCACGAACAATTTTTTTTTTTACCAAAAGTTCCTACCAAGACCAACCAAAACCTACCAAAAATTTTTTTAGTTTTTTATTAGTTTTTCCAATGTCAAGTTTATTAAAAATGTAGGTAACATAACTTTTCGTAAATCCAAAAAACACAGCTAGTACAAACAAAACAAGTTAACTACGTATAACAATTAATTTTACAGTACAGATTTACACAAATTTTTGTCTCTTTACACATCGTCACTTGAAATGCAAAAAGACTTAACAAACATCGTCGCTGAAATTCAAAAAGTCGTAACTAATAAAAAATTCAAAATTCAGTTTTTGATTAATATGATGGATTTCGTCGAATTACAACAACCACATCATTTAATGAAAAAAATTAAAATTTTGAGTCACGACTTTTTCCACTTCAGTTGCGATGTTGTTACGTCTTTTAGCATTTCAGGTGACGACATACATATTATTATTATTATTCGTCAGGGATACTCGCGCTGCGACCTAAGAACATCTATTGTGCTTAACCCTAATTGTAATACTCCAGCCCTAGACTATTTAAGAAGTTAAGCCCTTTGGAGGGCGCCATGTTTCAAATTTTGGATGAAGAAGATCGTTCCCCAAGGTGTATGAGTCTGCTATTTATGATATGTGGGCTCTGGGATTTCCTCCACCAGCTCCAAAAGGCTAGGGACCATGCAAGCGCATTTGGGCTCCATGCTTTGCGAGACAGTCAGCCCTTTCGTTGCCTTCAAACCCTTCATGTCCCGGAACCCACCACAGCATTACGCTATTGTGGGCTTCCAAGTCTTTCAAACGAGTTTTACAGCTGTCCACAAGCCTAAGCCGTTTTAAAAGAGTTTAAGGCCTTTAACCTGCCTGAATATCCGACATAATATTTGTTTTGGACAAATGGGCCCTCTACACAGACTTCGATTACGAAGACTTCTGCCTGGAATCTTCGTCCAGATACGCCTGCCATAGTACTCTCGTAGTCCATCTTTGATCCGTCGGTATACCATACTTGGGACCCTTCGTCAATCATAGTTATTATCACTTCACAGCAGTCCCTTTTAGGAATTCTGACCTTGAAGGGTTTGTAGAAGGATAACTTTCTTCCCGATCATATTGGACAGTAGTAGGGCGCTCCAGCAAACAATGGTGGACTTCAGTGGGTTTATTGACAGGCCCTTTTCAGCACACTGGCCTTCAGGACATATACATACTACATATCGCACACGATCTTCAGAAGTGACACAACTCAAAATTTGGATTTTTTCAAATTATGCACTAAAAATGTACACAGAGCTCTTATTTGCCTTTAAGCAAAAGCTGGAGCAAATTTTTCCTATAATTTGTTTAAAAAAAAAAACCTATTGGCAAGGGAGACTACCAACATGATTAGCATGTGCTACGAAATAGTTTTTCGTGTTTTCTAACGAACGTGTAATTTTGATTTGTGTTACTTTTGAAGAACGTGTGCGATATGTAGTTTCTGTTGAGTTCAATTGAAACTATGTTGTAGGCACATAAAGTATATACCTTGGATGTTCATATTGTACATACTTACATATACTATGTGTATGCTCCTTTTCTACACGGTTATATTCTACTCGGGTAAATTCAACCCACATGCATAAACAGCTTTTTTAATTGAGTTAGGAAGTCTACTCGGGTAGAATATACACATTTTTTCTACACCGGTAGAAATCTTAACACGGGTTGAAATTTGTATATAAACGATTTTAGAAGTGTTAGCCAGGGTTGCATTGGGTTTTATAACTCGAGTTGAATTGACCGTTTATGCTTGTTGGCTCTACCCTAGTTCAATATAACCGAGTAGAAGAAGCATAAACATAGTAAAATATTGGCAATAGTAAGGGTATACGTTTGTACTTTCGAGTCAGTTATGTATATTTACATATTTACGGAGGCCGTTATGCGAAGCACCGATGAAACATTCGTGTAAACAAGATTTCTAAAATGTTTGGAAACATATATTTTATATTTTTCGCAAATAACTATTTATGTTGCGGAACCTACCAAAATCCAATCTAGCCTACCAACCTACCAAATGGAAAAAAACCTACCAGTTTTGGTAGGAAAAGCCCATGTTTGGCAACACTGAAGAGGAGTCGCAAATAAACTGAGATAAAAACTTTATCGAATAATTGCGGATAACGAGTTTGCAGGTCTAATGAAATTAATAAATTGCTAAAAATAAATTTCAGTTAACATCGTTTTACTTTAGCATGAAATACTCAGTCCTAGTTTACTAAAATCCCAAAAATGTAAATTCATTATAAAGAACATACCTAAAAAAATAAGACCAAAATGATATTTTAGCAATTGTTGCATAAATCACATAACACCGACAAATTAAACATTGAGATTCAGTTTCAAATATACAAGTTTTAATATTATTGCGCTTGGTAATTTTCCAAATCAAACCCCGTCCCGCCCTACACTTTGATTTAAATTTTTTAGTTGTTATTTTTTCGTCTTTATCAGGCATTTCTAAAAACTTTTTTCACGTTGTTTTGAAATTTGGCGACATAAAATAATGTAATAAATATTTTCTAGATTATGGAAAAAATACACTGTGCGGCGCATGCGGATATTGCAGACAGAATTTTCGCAGCACGGACTGCTATTAGGCTAAGGGAAACCGGGTCCTTTTGTGACATAAAAAAGGAAAAGAAGACGTTTCTCTGGTGTAGAAAATGTTTTTATAGGGCACTTTAAAACACGTTACCTCTCAAGGACTAGTGATGGGGTTCTTACAGGCCATGGAGCGATTGGTATTCATGCGGTGGGACTAGGAATTTCAACTGATGGTTTTGTATCAGCTGGCAAGAGGAATATGAAGTGGAATCATCTCCACACTTTCCTTTTGACTGTCCAACGATCGCGAGGCAAAAAAATAACATATTGTAGCCAATATGTTTGCTTGTGGTCGTAGGAGTATTTGTGTAACAAAACTGGTCAATATTTATCAACTTTGATAAAAATGTCTTTAAAATATTATTTCTTAAGCTATTTAACCGAGCTATCAATGGGCAGCCATAAAAGTTCCCACTTCTACTTGACCTTTGACGTACTTCAAAGAGAACATATTCCTTTTAATAATATTTTTTTTCTGTGCGTTAAATACCTGCTTTGGCTTCTTTCTTTATTATGATTTTTTTGGACCAATGCTAAAAAAAACTACTACACCATTTCCAGTTGTAAATGAGAAAGCGTCAAATGAAATTGCGAAAGCGTCATTTGGAAATGAGAATAGTCAATTGTAAATGCGATATCGTCATTTGAAATTGAGAATAGTCAATTGTAAATGATAAAAGGTCAATTGTAAATGAGAAAGCGTCATTTGTAATTGAGAGTAGTCAATTGTAAATGAGAAAGCGTCAAATGAAAATGCGAAATCGTCTTTTGGAATTGAGAATAGTCAATTGTAAATGAGAAAGCGTCAATTATAAATGAGAAAGCGTCAATTGAAAATGAGAGTAGTAAATTGTAAATGAGAAAGCGTCAAATGAAAATGCGAAAGCGTCATTTGGAAATGAGAAACTCGTTTTCATTCAGAAATTATTTAGATGTTATTAAAAATGCAAGTTTATTATGTCCCAAACTTGCATATCTTGTAAAGATAAAGCATTTCCATGGAAAGATGTTGCGTGCTGAAATGCTCTCGCGCAGTCTCCTCCGGTGATTATAGTTTTCGCGTGATCCACCAACTTCTCCAAATATTGCAGCCGTTGCTAAACAACGTTTGGCCCATTTATGACTGGGTTTGAGATGTGCACCTTTACATGCATTTTGATTTTTCCCCAGATTATTTCAATGGGGTTTAGCATGGGGGAATATGGCGCTAAACGCAGCACTTTATTAATGAAATATCCAAGTAATTTATATATATGCATATTTTTAACATACTTAATTTATATACTTTTTAATCGTAAAGTAGTTCTTCCGCCAGTGTAAAACAACTGAGACTTCTCGGCGAAAAGAAAACCGAAGAGTGTTCTCTATCGAGCTACATACATTGATCCGAGACATGCCGTAATGGTTTAAACAGATTCAAGAAGGTCATGATGACCTACATACATACATTCATATGTATATAAGTAATTCGTGAAGGTTTTTCGGAATTCGACCGACATCGTTTTCATCCGAATCTTTACCAGCTTTATTTTCCTGCCTTCTTATCTATGTACATACTCTAATACGAAGTAGCTTACAAACAGCAAAGATGAAGATCATAACCTTCTGAAAACTTAAAAATTCCTTTTTCAAACGCGTTTTATAGCGACATATTTAATTGATTAAGTATTATCAGTGATAAGCGACTTTAAATCATCTATTATATATGCAGTACGCAGTTAATTTACTTTTATTTCTCAGTTCCAAATGACGCTTTCGCATTTTCATTTGACGCTTTCTCATTTATAATTGACTATTCTCAATTACAACTGACGCTTTCGCATTTTCATTTGACGATTTCTGATTTATAATTGACTAATCTCATTTACAATTGACGCTTTCTCATTTACAATTGACTATTCTCAATTACAACTGACGCGTTCGCATTTTCATTTGACGCTTTCTCATTTACAATTGACTATACTCATTTTCAATTGACGCTTTCTCATTTAAAAATGACTATTCTCATTTACAATTGACGCTTTCGCATTTACAACTGGAAATGGTGTAGA
>NW_023458556.1:37952072-37959394 GCF_013731165.1 Rhagoletis pomonella | reverse complement strand
CGCCGAATAAGTAAAGCCAGAGTGGATTTTGGTATAATGCACACGTTAAGGCGAAACATAAGTCTGAGTTTCAGTTTAAAGATCAGGCTTTTCAACTTCAAGGTGCTATCCATACTTCTGTATGGTTGCTCTACTTTGAAAGTCACCATTGCAATAATTAGACGCCTGCAAGTTTTCGTAAACCGATATCTTTTTTTGTTTTTTTTGGTTAAGCAATCTCAAATGAGGAGTTGCTCAGAGAAGCTAATATGAAGCCCCTTGACATCTGGATCTGGAGACAGAAATGGATGGAGATAGGTCACACTTTGCGCAAAGAAGATGGCAGTATTGCAAAGAAGGCCATGGAATGGAATCCCCTAATCGGCAGGAAACTGACAGACCACATGGAGCGTGGCGAAGAACAGTTGAGCAGGAGGCGACTCAACTCAGAAGGAAATCAAAGCGGTTGCCAGAAACCGAACCAAATGACACGTAGGCGTAATGGATGTCCTATGTCCGGATTGGTATTAAAAAATGAAGAAGAAGAATAGATAAGCTTGTATAACGATTATACACCACCTGAAATATAATTCCAGACCCTTCGGGGTCATTCTACCGTCGAGAGCCGACTGGGACGGGTGAGCATTGATGGTGGCAAAATGGAACGCAGAGTTGGAAAAGGTGTTTTCTCTGAATCTCTCGGATTGAACAGATCAACCTATCTACTTGGCTTTGCTAGTGCTTTACAGGCAAAAGTACTCACTATCGCTGAAGGATGTACTCTTTTGAAAGGTAGTAGTTTACGCAACCGTCAAAGCGAGCAATTTTCTCGGACAGCCGGGCGGCCATTAACGCTCTGGCGTCTTTAAAAACAAAGTCAAAGTTTATTAAGGAGTGTAGAACTCTTTTGATCTCAGTTAGTAGTCAGTACAAAGTAAGTGGATGTTGTTTGTATTCCTAGTCATCGCAACACTCCCAAAAATGAAGCTGCAAATGAGTTAGCCAGGGCGGATTCCGCATTCTTCAGTAACATTTTTTTTTCAGAATTAAAAAAAAATCAAGTCAAAGGTTGCGCATAGCGTCAGGCTGCCCTATAACAAAACTCATGTGGCCCATAGACCTGACATTGCGTTGCTAGTAGCTGTTCTTACTGGGCATTGGTCGGTTGCAATGACTTCTGATGAAGATGCAGGAGGGGAAAACGAGAAGATAACAGTAGAGTATTTTCTTTACAGATGGGCAGTTTTAATGAAGAGCAGCAATACCATACCCTGCAGAAAAAAATTATCAACTGAAAAAAAATCACCCACTTGTAGTTAGCTTTTTTGTGGGATTTAAAAAAAATAAATAACTTGTAGTTAGCTACAAAAAGCTAACATGAAACAAGTTATTGTTTTCTTTAAACGCGTTTCTATTTAAATATCCTGCACTTCGCAAATACTTTTTCGAATTGAGGACAAATAAAAGGCAGATCGAAATTACATATTTGAATTTTGAAGTTATGTCTGACGTAGTTCGAATATGGAACCACCTACAGCAGAATATGTAAGCAAATATGAAATGTAATAAAATAAATAAATAAATAATAAAAAATAAATAAAAAAAATGTTTTGGTTTTCCTATTGATAATTGATGTCCAAAAGTGGTTAGTTACAAGTTAGTAACATCAAATGCAGAGGTAACCATCCTTGACTATTTCGCGGCCATCGCCATAGAAATATAGTTAGCTTAAAGCAAATATACAGATAATAGTGACTTTTAGCTCCATCCTAATCAACTTAAAGTTAGCTTATAGTTAGATACATTTCCTGCAGGGTACTAGCGGCTTATGAGTTTGCATACTCAATTTTATCAACCACGCTGGTTGGTTAGTAGTAGTTTGCCTTTTTAGTTTGGCTATGACAGATGTCGCTAAATGCATAGATGAAGGTTGTTAAAAATTATCGAACTGGTAGGCTACCGCATCAGATTAATCAGTTAATGAAGTTTTCGGTCGCTACTACATTCAAACATACATACATATTAACTAGTTAATCTACGTGAATTTGATTTTTCCCTACTGGTTATGCATATGCAATGTAAAGCTTAGACCATTAGTTTGCAGCCTACGTCTTGTAATGCCAAGTTCATTGCCATGTTTATTGAGTTTTTTAGTTTGTTTTGTATTTGCAGAAAAATAAAAAAGTGTCGTTAATTATATATTTTTCGTGTGTGTCAAAGTTGTTTGTACTCTTAATGCTCCTAACTGGGTAATTAATGTTAAATTATGTCTTAATGAATGTTAAAGTTATTCTAGTATCATAAAAAAAGATATTTGGCGTTTACAATTTTGCCAAGTTTTTGGGAACCGCGAAGTCAATTCTTGCTGTAAGTTTTAATGTTGCCACTCAAATGAAGTGACCTACTGTTTTACGCTTCCTTCGAACGGCTGATAGTTTTAATTTTGAATTATTTGGCACTATACTTTGTGGATTTGGGCCCAGACCTCAGCAGAAGAGAGCTGCAGTTAGTGGAACGTGGGGAAAAGTTAGTATATGAGACTTATTTGATCTTGCCATTGGATTGATTTTTTACATGGCGGGTCCCATGCTCAGCGTGGGAAGGGTAAGGTTTTTAAAGAAACTACTACTAGTTGTTTGATCGCTTACTGAGCCGAAAGCTGTATGCAACCATCACTGAGGTAGACAGGCTTCGTTAAATACATTCGGAATCTGCTAACTGCAAACCATTCAATCGAGACGGAAACGAATGATATCCGGAATTAGGGGAAGACGTATGTATATTCAACACCTCCCAGGTCTACGAGTTGGATTTCAAGGCTGACATTATTATTGTGGTTAATGCTGATTCCAAAGTATTTGAAGTCCCCCAAAACTGCAAAATTATAACTGTCAACAGTGATGAGGACCTAAATGTGCTGACTGCGTGTTTGATGACAGGAAATACTCCGATGTGTGTACATTGAAATGAAATGTATCTATATGTACATAGGGTGATCCAAAAATGCATGTGAAAAAATAAAGTCGGAATTTTTATGCTCTCACCCTCTAGGATTGTTCTATACCCTTATTTTTTATTTTTTGTTTTATATGGAGAAAAAATAACTTTTCGTAGAAATGGCACAGAAAAGTTAAAAAACAATATTTTTCTACCAGAAAACTCTGTTTATCTGCAGGAGATTCCCAATAATAATACCCAATTTTTTTATTTAACCTTTTTTTTATCGCAACTATAATTTATAGGTCCGCCAAAAACACACAAAAACCCCGAAAAATGCAATGGGGCGACCAATAAAAAATCGTTAGTAATAAAAAATGGTTAAATAAACAATTTGGTATTATTATTGAAAGTCTCCTGAAGAGAACCAGAGTTTCCCGATCGAAAAATATTGATTTTCAAGAATTCTATACCATTTTTGGGAAAAATTTTATTTTTCCCATATAAAAATATTTTTTGCTTTCAAAATAAAAAAAAGGGTCTATTTTTTTTGGCATAGAAAAATCCTAGGGGAGAGAGCATAAAAATTCCGACTTTCCTTTTCCACATGCATTTATTGACCACCCTAATGTACATACAATGAATATCCCTAAAAGCCAGTAGTTAGAAATCTAAAAGAGTAAAGCCATAGCTCAAGTATTACCAATGTATTTTTTTTTGCTCGAAATAACTAAACAATTTTGATAAAATTTTAATGTTTATAATTAAAAATTCTAAACATCTATTAATTGTTTATTCCACACACAGGGTCAGTAGATATAGAAGATTTATGCAAAAGCAAACTATCATCGCTCTGCTTGTGAATTGCGAAATTAATTGTAAGAAACTTCGATATTTTGGGTACGTACGTACTTATCTATGCATAAAAATCAAAACAAAGATGCAGAACGAGATTTAGGAAGAACTATGCGGACTTCTTCTCTTTTGATTTCGCTTAAGATCTTCTTATGTAGATTCATGCAAACCAATACACGTAAGCGTACACTTGCGCAGGCAAATTATTTAACACTTTTTGCAAAACATGTATGCTCCAACTACGAATTTTGTCGACCGTTTAAGTGTATAATTGTCAGAAGCAACCACTTCAGTACAAATTTGGCACGCGAACGCTAAAGGCGTAACGGCAAAAACGAAATCCGCGAAAACAGGAAGTGGTCTTTTTTGCTTAATAAAAAAGTGGCGGAAGTATAATTTTGAAATTTTGAAATTTTTTTTTATTATCATCATGTCAAAGAATGCAATTATTCTACTTTTACTTGGCGCCACAGCAATGTTATTGCAACATACAGAAGCGAAACCATTTCTTTTGCTGCCAAAAAATTTCTTTGTGCTTACCACTAGAGGTATGTATTTAATATGTACATACATATGTACGTGCATACATGTGTTTATTATTTTTTATGAAAGTATAGCTTACTGTCTAGCCTATTAAATTTTAGTATAAGAAAGTGTAAGTTTGAGCTATGCTTTTATAAAAAAATAATATATGTACATTAAATAAATAAAAAACCGCCAAAAATTGTTAAATTATCGCATCCCATTTTGTTTGTACATACCTTACGGGGTAATGTGAATTCACAAAACCTGTGATTTAATCAAGCCAAGTCGAATGCCTCAAATACATGAAGCTATGTTAATATTTATTCGAATCTTTTGAATTAAATACATATGTACGTACTACTTTAATAATATTTAATTTAGCAGAATAAATAGAACGAAATTTTGGAAAAGGCGGAAATTTTTGCTGATAAGACGAAAGATATTCCATTTTGCAGATGTTCACTTAAATTGAAACTAATTTTTTAAAGTGTTGATAATCTCTTCAAAACTGTTCGCCTAAAAAAGTTTTCTTAAACAACTTTCGTTCGACATCAATATTGTACCTAATATTTCATTGAATTGAATTTTACGTTTAAAGCTTGGAATCCAGCTCTCAAGAAAAATCAAAAGAAATACATATTTCTCAATATTTCTGTTGCTTGGAAAACCACTTTGCGTTTGCTGTAAATTTGCTTGAAGAGATAAATATTAGAGCATTTTTTTCTTGAGAGCTGCAAACTGATTCAAGAAATTTTGATAGAAGAAAATTGTTTTCCATTTCTTGAGCGTCATTTTGTATGAATTTTTCGTTTTTCTAGAGAGCTGGAAACAGCTCTTAAGCAGGAAACAACTTTTTAAAAAACTTGTTTCGTGTGACCTACGTAACTGATCAAATTAGTTACTATTAAACATGTGGAAACCCTCTTTGCAAATATTTTCGAAACAACGCTTTCTTATACATACCTCTTTTGATTGACATCCATATTGTAATACTACATATGGACGACTGAGTGGAAGATCGACCTAACTCGGCAGGCAGTTCTAAAACGCCCTATCTCAAAAAACTTTTCAAGAACGCCCTATTTCAGAATTTAATTGAAGAACACCCTATTTCAGAATTCGGCTCAAAAATGCTCTATCTCGGCTGCCGATTCAAAAACGCCCCATTACAACACTTTTAATATATTTTCAGATGAGATAGGGCGTTTTGGAACCAAATTCTGAGATAGGACGTTTTTCTTTGAAATTCTGAAATAGGGCGTCCTTCAATCAAATTCTGAATTAGGGCGTTATTGAAAAGTTTTCTGAGACGGCGTGTTTTCGAACCGGCCGCCGAGATATTTCGATCTTCTACTCAGCCGTCGATATATTGTGCTAATGATAAAATAGGACTTCCTTGTAAACAGGTTGCAACCGTCTTCAAAACATTTTCTAAATAAAACATTCTTAAACCTCTTTAGTTTTTCACCCATATTGTAATATTCGATTAAACCTATTACTAAAATCAAATTTAAATTATTAAAAACGTGGCAATTTTGTTGAACTTATAATTTAAATTTTAAAGTAGGTGGCAACCCTTTTCAAAAAATTCGTTTGATACCAATAATAAAATACTTTATTTAACTTGTTAATTAAATTGATTTAGAAAATCATATACAACCTCAAAATTAATCGCGTATTTCTATACATTTGTAAAATATGTATGTTTAAGTAAAAACTTGTATGCTTCCGTTTTATTTTCAGCGCCTTCCACGTCTACTGCCTCTTCCTACTCCTCCTCCTCTTCAAGCTTTTCCGCATCTGGTGGTCTCTTCCAGCTGCCTGTAAATCTTATAAGTCGGAAATTGACTTTGGTAACTAATTTACTTTCCTCCTTTGGTGGCAGTGGTGCCGGCAGTGGCATCTTAGGTAATAAGCTTGGATTCAAGTTCAATACAGCAACGACTACACGCCGACCTAGAAGAACAACAACGGAAAGAAGCACAGAACCGAATACTAGTTTCACACCGGAAGTAACTACAGGTGCGCCAAAAACAACCACAAGCTATGCCACTA
This sequence comes from Rhagoletis pomonella, assembly GCF_013731165.1. Taxonomy (NCBI): domain Eukaryota; kingdom Metazoa; phylum Arthropoda; class Insecta; order Diptera; family Tephritidae; genus Rhagoletis; species Rhagoletis pomonella. The sequence goes on along the minus strand of NW_023458556.1, from coordinate 37,953,043 downwards.
CTACCACAACCACAACAACAACCAGCAGCAGCACCACCACCACCGCTACTGAGAGACCTTCGACAACAATACCTACAACAACAACAGCAACGACAACCACACCAGAGTCGTTAGTAAGCACAACAACTGAGGAGACTGAGGTGATCGTTGGCACTACAACAGGCATTCCGTTGATCTTTTGGCCAACAGTGCTTCCTCAGCGTCCAGCAATCATTTCAACAACAGCAACGACAACCACACCAGAGTCGTTAGTAAGCACAACAACTGAGGTGACTGAGGAGATCGTTGGCACTACAACAGGCATTCCGTTGATCTTTAGACCAACAGTGCTTCCTCAGCGTCCAGAAATCATTTCAACAACAGCAACGACAACCACACCAGAGTCGTTAGTAAGCACAACAAATGAGGAGATCGTTGGCACTACAACGGGCATTCCGTTTACCATTAGGCCAACAGTGATTCCTCAGCGTCCAGCAATCATTACAACAACAGCAAGTGATCGTGAATCCACCACTGAGATGAACAAAGGTTATGGCTATGAAAGACCGTGCCAGTGCCATAGTGATAATGAAATTTTCGAGGGTGATATAAGGGCCCGTTTCTAATGAAAGCAGTAAAGTTGCTTTTACTAACAAGGCAGATAAATTGTTCCTCACTTTAAAGTATTTTCGTTTTGTTATCTTACCGGTAAAAATAAATTTTTTATTCCGAAATTACGGCAACACGAAAGTGAAACTTCACTACATTCGTCATAAAATTTCAAAAGTTGGCAATGCAACATTAGCAAATAAAGAGAAAGAGCCACTGTCAGCAAAAATCAATGCCTTGGTTGAAATATCTAATAACCAGGAAATATCTTATATCCGAGACCCACGAACCAAAACCAAACCAACTTTTAAAGTTGGCTACAAATTTTTAAAGGCTGTACTGGGTGAGCAACAGTTTATCGATTCGAGAAATTAATATGTACG
>NW_023458556.1:37942051-37951972 GCF_013731165.1 Rhagoletis pomonella | reverse complement strand
GTACTGGGTGAGCAACAGTTTATCGATTCGAGAAATTAATATGTACGCTTATGAGGAAACGAAAACTCGTATATCGAGGCGATAAAGTAGCCGGTAATCTAAAGGTTAGATGAGAAAACGTATGTATTTACCTATTCTATACCATCACAAGTAGTTCAGAGTTGTAAAAAAAAAAAATGTTCCGGGTGGCGGGTGTGCACAGACTAGTCCAAAAAGTGTTGTATATTTAAGCTAAGTAGTTAGTAGTAAGTATGATCCGAATGCGAAAATGTATGCATAAATTATTGTATTTATAAACGATTTTACTAAAAAATGAAGAATAAAATGGAAATAGTGAGTCATTTACTTATGTACACTCTACAAAATTTTTGTTTAAATTTGCGCATATTAAGATAGGTAACCAGTTTCCTCTCTTAATGAATGCAAATTTAAACACTGCTTGCTTACTTTTACTTATCATATGTGTGGCGTAGAACAAATTTCAAATTTGTTTTTTGAGTTTTAAACATTTATTGTTCACATTTTCACAGTTTACACATAAAATGTTTAAAATTTCCTCTAAAAAATTTTCGTTTAAATTTACGCATATAAATAGAGGTAACCAGTTTCCTCTCCTAGTGTATGCAAAATTAAACACTGTCTGTTTACTTTTACATATCAAATTTGTCACGAAGCGCACACAAGGGATGGGTTTTGGGGGTAAATTTATTATGATATAAGAAATTTTGATAGAAAAAATTTTCTTTTCCATTTCTAATGCGTCATTTTGTAAGAATTTTTCTTTTTTCTTGAGAGCTCTTTAAAGTTTAACTGCGAATGAAAGCATTGTTCTAAAAATATGCAATGCATACTCACTTACTGTTGGTTTTTACACTTTACAGGCTAAAAATGTTTACCACTGATATGTACTTAATAAGCATTCGAAGATTTAATTTGCTAACTTCGAATTCGTTCCACCAAAATGAGCTACATGATAAAAATACAAGTTCAGTTAAATTTTCGTTATTCGAAGTATTAAAAAATTAGAAACCAGAAATCGACGAAAATGAATAAAAAAAGTGTAAAAATTTAGTTAAGTTATTTAATTTATTTATATTAGAATTCTTTTGTAAAACTTTGTATTACTTTTGAAAGTTGAGTGCATCTTTAACTGTTAATTTTTTCATGATTTAATGATCGGATCTAAACCATCTTTCCTGTAAAAAAAAAATAATTATTGGAATCGGTTCACGCGGTGCAAAGTTATGCGGTGGAATAAATTAAAGAAGTAAAATTACTCCGAAGAATTGATAACCTCCCCTTTTTTAAGCCGGTTTTAAATAGTCTGAGTTCTTTGTAAATTTTATATAAATAAAATGCAATTGATGATACTTTAAAAAGTTTATTTATTTATTTCATACTGTATAAACCCTTTCCCCCCAAAAATATATTCCTGCGTGCACCCCTGGCACTTAGTATTTATTATTTGTAAAAAATATATTTTTACTTTCAAAATGTTTGTAATTTTAAACATTTCATGTGTGTATTTCAAACAACTCATGTTCAAAACCAAATCTTGAACATCTTGTGCGTATACTTGAACAGATTCTGGTTGAAAAATAACCACTTTTCAGTAGTAGTTTTACATGCTCTTTTTAGAGTGTAGATATTCTCTGTATTAAAAAAAAAAAACGAAAAGTTCCCTTGATCAACCAGAAGAGAGACAACGTCGTACTTAATTGCATAACAAAATATATATTAATTGCATAACAATATATATTCAGCTTAGTGTTAATTTTTTTTGCTTTTGGTGTTTCTCGTATTTTCTCATTTTGTTTTATTTAATATATTATATGATTATATCTTTTCATACTTTAAAACTTTAATTTTCTTTTATATTTTGCTTCCATAAATTGGTTCTTTTAACTAGTAATTTTGTTCTTATTTCGTGGTTGTCTTCGTTTTTTGTTTTTTATTTCCAGTAATTTTTTTTATTACGTTTCGTTATTTTCATGAAACGTGCATGGCATAAAAAGTGAAAGGCGTGCTTTGTCGGGCAAAAAAAAAAAACTATTAGTCGCACTATGGCTATAACTACGGTGACCATCTGTCCTGTATTATACGGGACAGTCATCTTTTTTGACCCATTGTCCTGGTAATGTATTTATTTTATACGGGACGCGAAATGTTGTGTATTTCTTTTAATGCCCTGTATTTGTCCCGTATTCGGTGTTTCGACGCCTCAACAGCTCATTTAAATGGCATGCCTTGAACGAGTTTTAAGTGAAGTTGATATATGATCGTAATTTTCTCCATAAACAGTTATTATTTTCTATTTCGAATGCCTGTGATTCGAATCGTGGAATACATACAGTGATCAAAATAGAAATTAGGACTTGATATTTTAATAAGTTTTGGTTATTTTTCCATAGTTTATTTAAGGTTTATTATTAATTTTATGAAAGTAAAGCTCTTTTCCCAACAAAAACCATATAATACCAAATTTCAAACTTTGTGAAAAAAACTATAAAAATTAATTCTGCAGTGTTTCACCGAAATTTCAAACTTTTTAATTAGAATCTTAGAAAAAAATTTGGTTATCAGTTTTGTAACTTTGTGGAAAGTGCTGCTCATTTGCTTCTGTTTCAAAAAAAAAAAAACGGTCGAACATACTTACATACTTTGTATGAAAAAAATGCGTCAACCAAAAAAAAATTGCCAAAAATTAATGGTAAGCCTTAGCGACTTAAAATAGCACTTTATTATACTATAATTTAACGGATTTTTTATTTAATAATTAAGGGGAGAAAATTTGCAAAAAATTTTTTGTCCCGTATTCGGCTCTCATAAATATGGTCACCGTAGCTATACCTAACTGATTTTTGTTCGCTCATACATTCGTATATCCATAGTATGTATGTACATAACGTCGTTTGTGAGGTTGCCTAAATTTTACCTGCCTTAATTGAAAACGGTTTTTTGTTTTATCCCTAATAATCTCTACATTTTATATCTAAATATTACAGTTACGTACCTATATGATGTACAAATTAAAGTTATCCTTCTTTGCCCGGCTAATCGCCATTCTTTGTGAATTTCGATTGTGTCAACCAATAGGTTTGTTCATGTAGAAATTATCCAGTAACTTTCCAGCAACTCTCCAGTAACTTAATTTCTAAGAATTGGCTCTCATAGAAAAAATATGCAAAAGAAGTACGTGAACGCGAATCCAGTAATAATTTGCAAGTTGTTTATTCGTAGTAACTTCATAATAAAATAATATATTTAATATTTAAGTAGGTTTATTTTGTCAATTTCAACTATAAAAACCCCACAAACAGTTTCCTTATTGGTAGTTTTGTTCGATATGCAAAAAACTGGTACCAATTGTTACCAAATCGCGTTCGTTTGAACAAAAAACTTGTAAAACTTGCAAGGAGAGAACCCAATTTTGACATTTCAATTGAAGGGGAAGTTGCAAATTCATGCTGGGAAAATTTTTTTTGCACACGGTTGCATTTTTGTCAAAATATTTTGAATCAACAAGTTCGTTACATTTACAATCTTGCCGCGATTCACTAATGAAAGAAGTACGTAAATATTTGCTTATTCAATTAATTTAATTAATTCCAACGATTTAAAAGGTACTCGGCTGAAATAACTGTATTCGTAATCGGAACGCAGTCGACACCACTGTCGGTATAGGAAATCCGACAGTGACTACAACAAACAAATTCAACCGTATGTTGAAGAAAGTCAGAATAGAAGAAATATACGTATATGTAGGTCCTGTTTTGTTTTCCAATATATTAAAAAAAAAGATTAAAAAAAAAATAATTATGTTTGAAATGCAACCGCCGAGGCCAGTTGGCAGTGAAGCTTGCAAATTCCTGTTTGCACTAAACATTGTAAGTTGCTCTCTTTCTTATTCTCCGAATTTCGTTACTGGCTAATAAAATGAGTTTCAATTGCATCCAGCAACATCCAATCAGCTGTTTTTCGTACTGGCAAATTGTTACAAGTAAACATTTATCCAGTAAAAATTCGGTAAAAACTTGCAACTACAGCTGTCATTTTCGCTCTATCAATTTCCCTTACTTTGCAAGTTTTTGCGTACGAAAACGCCAAAACATGAAAATTCGTAACAATTTTTAATGGATCTTACTGGAAAGTAGGTGAAAAAACACAACTAATGTCTTATCTTCTGATCCGAAGTAATGTAAACGCCAAATGTTCTAATTTTGAATTTTTGATCGAAATTCCATTATATCATTTTCATATCCAGCAACTGTAAATGGAACTCCTAAGAATGTATGACGCACTCTAACCTACATAATTTTTTAATATACACACAATTTGGACCTTAGAAACCATTTTAATTTCACTCTTACGATTACAGATTTCCTTGAAAATCACTGCAAAAAAGACAGTTTAATGATGATCCGTTCTAGAGTGACGCTCGGACCTAGTCCAGAATTGTATGTCAAATTAAAACTTTGGCAGCTGACAGCTGTCAATTGTCTAGGAAAAAGAAAATTTCCCAAGAGTTAAACGTACTATGTTTTAAGGCTCACTGATTTCGATTTCTTTATTTTGCTGAAAAAAAACTGTTTAAAAAAATACTGTACTCTAAAAATGATTTTTTCTGTAAATGGAGATACTGCGAAACTAATTATTTTCGCTGAAAAAGATAAGAGCGTTATATATGCACAAAACCCCTGAGGGTATTGGAGCAGGAGTATATGGCCCTAGGCTGAAGCTCTCAGTCCCTTTGGGGACTTTCCCCAGCATCTTCCAAGCGGAAGTCTATGCAATCAGTCTTTGCGCAGAGATTAACCTTCGCAGGAATTATCGAAGGGAGAGGATGCTTATACTAAGCGATAGTCAGGCGGCACTCATAGCTCTCTCATCCTTTGAGGTCAAATCCTCTTTAGTCTTGGAGTGCATCGAGAAGCTTAATGCCCTTGCTGTGCACAACACCGTCCGGCTAATATGGGTACCAGGTCATATGGGTGTCGATAAAAGCACGATAAAAGAGGCACTCAGAAAGGAAAACAACAAACTGAGGGAACAGCATTGGCGAAGTATCTCGGGACTTCGTCAAGCCAAGAGCCTATTAGGGGGTATAACCCAAAGAGATACAGGCTACTTATAAACCTCCCCAAGGCGAGGCTAAGAATCATAACAGGTATTTTGACGGGTCATTGTAGGCTCAGAGGCCACTTGTTTAATCTGGGGATCTGATCAAGCGACTTATGTCGCTTCTGTGACTCCGCCAAAGAGACACCAATGCACCTTCTCCTGGAGTGTGAGGCCATTTCGCGAAGAAGGGAGAGGTGCCTAGAACACATATGGCCAAGTGAAGATCACATACACTCCCTGCCCCCGGGATCCATTCTGAAATTCTTGGAGTCCCTGGGTCTGGATTCAGTGTTGTGATTAGCTCGGGGCACAATAGACCTATTGGTCGCAGTGCTTACCCTACTATTATTCTATTCTATTCTATATATGCACAATATAAAAAAATATTAATAATAATAATAGATTGCCGCTTACACATATAATTGGATCGTGAAGAAATTTACGATAGTATTAAATTTTTATATGAGAATTAAAGTCGGTTTTGTTTTTTGCTTAAAAATTACTTGTCAACATGCTTCTACTCAACATGGGAAATATAGCTTATAGATTTTTTAGAATTTTTTTTTGTGGAGGGTGTTGCGAATTTTCTTCCATATAATGTGTGAACAAAGCCGACTTTTATATGGAAGAAAATGCGTAACACCCTCCAAAAAAAAATCTAAAAAATCAATTGTAATTATTAGCGACTTGAAACTTGTACCGAAATTGAATGGGCTATAAAACCGTATACTCCAAATCTTTCTAGGACATTGTACATACATACAAATGACAAATGTTCTTCTTCTGCCTGGAAAATATATAGAAATATCTTATAAAAATGTTTAAAGGGATGTAGAAAAAGACTCAAGTTTTTAAAATAATCTTAAAAATTGGCAAAATATGCACTGAATTAAATGAATTCCTAGCAGTTTAATATTTTAAAGCATTTTGGTCAATTACTCCTAAACTCAATAGAAATTTTCTTGCTGGTTTTGTCAGAGTCCGTTTAAAGTTTTTTTTTATATATATTGATGTGTAACCCTGCAGCCCATTGAATCAGGTGATCGCAGCTGTGATTCCTTTCGGGAAAACATGGGATTCTTTTTTCACTTGTAAGTATGCACAATGTTCTAGGCAATCTAATTAAAAATATTGAAATTTTTATGAAATTAATTTTTAATTTAACAAGAAATAAATAGAGATAAGTTGCCAACGGCATCATTTTGAATTTTGCTACTATTATTTTACCGTAACTGTATCTCTTACTTTGTTTTTATGGTTTTGTTAATTATATGTTTACGTACATACATATTTTTGTGTAAATTAAAAAGTGTTGCCGTGAAATAAACGAAATTTTTCATAAGATTATAAATAATTTGAGCATTACTTCGTTGAAATGGATCACCTTTGTTAATATATGGTTCGTAGTTGGGCTTTTAAAGCAAATCCTTAATTTCTCATTTGTCTCGTTAAATTTTTGTACAGGCTGAACAAAAATCTGTGTTGCAAAGGACCATCGATATATAAATATGTATTAACATTCTTCGCAACTTAAATACACTGTAAACACCTAACAAAACATATTTTGCTCTTAATTTTTTCATTAAAATCACAATTTAATAAAACTGTTCACTAGACAGCAGAAAAACGAGCAACAAACACTAGCGAAAGTTGAAACACGACTGCGGATACGGAATTGGAATTGGCAGAAACACAGGGAGAAAGGAAATCAAATTTTAAATTATAATACATATTCAATGTAGTTGTGACACAAACCTCATAAAAAAGAAATTAAATAAAAAGCATGTATGTACTACTAAAAGTATTTCACATGACTCACCCTTTGATTAGGTCGAAATTTTTGTAGGCACCACTGTGTCCAGATTGTTCAAAAAAGCGCAATTTTTGAAAAAAAATCGCAAAAAATCGAAAATTTTTTTTTATAAAATTCATGAAATCGATTTAACAAATCTTTTATTTTAAAAATGAGATCTTATTATAATACAGTTTTTAAAACCAAAAACGAATATAATACGTTCAGAGGGTTATAATAAATAACACAAATCACTTATATAATAGTGAAGTACAAACAATCTTCATGCATGTGGTTTTTAGAATAAAGAAATATGCAGATGTTATAGACCACGGAGCACCCCGATTTTTGGGAGTTATTACTAGTGGCCATAAATGTTAAACACGGAAAATTTAGGATCTGCGCAGATTCCTTCTAATTTTTTCCAAAAAAAATGTATGGGGCTGTACCACTGTGCGACGGCTTAAATACGACTGAGGAAACGGAACTGTTGACGATAGGAACACAGAGAGGAAAGGCATACATTTTCACCAGTATCAAATTTATTAATGGTTTTTCAATAATTACACAAACCATGACACCAACCAATTATATTCATTTAGTTCACAGGGTGGTAGCAAAAAAGCTGTGACAGAAGTTATGCTATTTACATACAAACATAAGTACATACATATGTTAAGAATCCCCGTTTCCTTAAATTGTTTTCTTTTATTTTCAGTTTAAAGTATATGCATTCATGCTTTCCACATCCATTTGAATAAATGGTTGGAAAATCTCAGCACATGTATCTTCCTGTGTTTGCAAAATCTTCGATGCGCAAAATACTCTTGGTTAGTGCCGTCGCTGGTATTGATGGGAAATCGGAAAATATAAAATAATAATTTTAAAACTAGTTTCCTTTCTCTCTGTGTTCCTTTCTTCAGCAGTTCCGCATCCTCAGTTCTACATACTTGAATCGTCGTTTGTATAAAGTGCTCGTGTGCTCGGTTTTTCTATTTAAGTGAAAAGTTTAATAAATCAGTGCTAAAATTAATTATTTAATGTGCAAATGTCTTTTAATTATTGGACAAAGGCTTTTTAAGTAGCAATTTCAATTCATATAATTAAATATTTGCGTTGTGAAAAGGGTATGCATTGAAGTGCTTGCAAGTCATTGTAGTGTCATTTTACAAGGTGGCGGCGCGGCTTAGAAAGAAAAGGTAAGATGTGGAAACGAGTTCCAGCGAATTGGGTGCATTTAAGAGTATTTATTTGTATGTACTTACGTGAGGGTGCCTATCGAAAATGCTTTTTTTTGGAAATTTCAATATCCTACCCCCTAATTTTATTCGTTTTATGAGAAATATTATTGCCTGTTTTTATAGATTTCTTAGAGGTCAAGCACTGTCAATTTAGGTCAGAAAATAGTACATATTTTGAAAATTTATGAATTTTAGAATGACTCTTTTTGATTCGAATATGATTTCTATTGGAAAAGTAGTATCTCACAGGTGGTCCCATACTAATTTGGTTTAGATCCGATGATTTGATCATGAAAAAATTAACGGTACTCCTAAATTTTTTATATAAGAATTGAAGTCGGTTGTGTTTTTTGCTTAAAAATTACTTGTTGTATTTTCCTGATCAGCTGATTGTCACTTTGTCAGCTGTAAGCCACATCAAAAAATTCCTGAACTAATCATGAAATTGAAGAGAAAAGACTATAGAAAAAGGGGCATATAAAAATATGTCTGCATGCAGAGCCTTATAAATGCTTTTTGGAATAAATTCTCTTTATTCAGAGCCTTATAAACCCTTATAAGAGCACAGTCTATGAAAAGAGCCTTATAAAACCTTTATAAAACCAGTCGTTCTCCAAACTTAGAGTTGTGTGTTATCCGGGACATATCGCGTTGATCAATATATTAAGTCTAGACTAATTGAGCCTTTAGTGTATGGCCGAGCTTCTCCTCCGATTTGTGGCGTGCGCCTTGTTATTGTAACACAAAGGGTAGGGACCTATAGTTTTACGCCGACTCCGAACGGCGAGTGTATTTTTATGAGAAGCTGTTTTCATGACAGAAATACGCTCGGAGGTTTGCCATTGCCTGCCGAGAGGCGACCGCTATTAGAAAAAAAAAACTTTTTTTAATTAATGGTGGCTTAAATAATTTGGCTTTTTGGTTAAAATATTGGCGAATAAAGTCCAATGAGTCAAAATCCGACCAGTTGACAGGCAACCTCAAACAAGATACCTGCGCGCCCGTCAAACTCAATGGTTTGTACATATACCTATACCTCAAAGTAACGAGACTAAATATCTTGGTATGTACCCCGATAGAAAGTAAACCTGGACAACGCATATATTTACAAAACGAAAAGCTCTAGGACCTAAACTCATTAACCTGCAATGGCTTATGAATCGTAGCTCTCAGTTGTGTATTGACATTAAACTTCTCCTATACTGTATTATTATAAAACCGATCTGGACTTACGGAATTCAGGTGTGGGTAACTGCAGCAAACTCTAACAGAGAAATACTTCAAAGATTTCAATCGAAAACTCCCAGAAGTATTGTAAATGCACATTATTATGTCAACTGGAAACGTTTTCACCAGACTGAAGAGAAAATCCACAAAAGAGTATACAGAGAGTAGAGAGAGAGGTTGGGCTAATGGGCACACCCCATTCAAATGTAAAAAATTAAAAAAAAAAACAATCAATGGACCAAAATTAAATCATTTATTTCATTTCTTCTTAACTGCTGCTGCCAAATTAGAGCAAAGAACTTTCTCTCAAAATGTTTCCGGCTGAAATCATCAAATTAATTTACCGTTTTGGTCCAAACAGAAAACTATCCACCAAGAACAGTCTATTTAGTTACATATATTACTAGTTAGACGGGTATATGTATGTATGTATGCATATATCGACGGCTGAGTGGAAGATCGAGTCTATCTCAAAAAATTGATTTCAAGAACAGTACTGGGTGAGCAACAGTTTATCGATTCGAGAAATTAATATGTACG
>NW_023458556.1:37918948-37941951 GCF_013731165.1 Rhagoletis pomonella | reverse complement strand
TTTTTGTCAAAACAAAATCGACGGTTTGCCGTCACTAGTTGAAAAAAAGAATAAGAACAATAATAAGAAAAAATCTGGATGGAGAAGAAAAAAAGAAATATTTATAAAAAGCGAACTGCTTGGTGCGCACAAAGCGAAGCTTTTCTTTTGGAGCTCTGGGAGGCTTTATTTCACTTGGAGCAATAGAGAAATGTCAACGAAAACGCGTTAGTAAACACGACGAATGCCGTTTGGACGGTTATGTTTAATATTGAAAACATCTCCTGAAAACAACTTGTTTTCATTGCCGTGTGGACATAATATAAATATTGATATTTTGGTAGGAATGCACAATGAGCAAATTCCAGTATTTCTCTTACAACATTAGGTTTGTTCGTCGAGCAAAAAATTTGTACGAATTTGTACGAATTATCATGATTTTTGCCCAAATCGCGTTCGTGCAGACCAAAAAATTATCCAACACTCAAAAATTGTGAGAGCAAAGTGACAGTTCTCTTGGAGAGAAGTTGCAAATTCTTGCTGGAAAAAATTTTGCCAGCAAGAATTTGCAAACACGAAAAACATGTGGTTGTGGCGCATGGTTGCATTTTTGTCTACAATAATTTGAATAAATTAGTTCGTTAAATTTAAAAATTTATAAACACGAGCGATTTTTTTATGAAAAAAGGAAGTAAATAATTGTTGATATAATTACCTTAGTTAATTCCAATGATTTGAACTTAATTCGGCTGAAAAAAATGGTATTCGCAATCGGAATGCAATTGCAACCAGAGTCGATTTAAGAAACCCGACAGCTAGTACGATGAAGAAATTGAAATGTATGTTAAAGAAAGTCAGAACAACAAGAAATATACATGTATATCCTGTTTTTGGCCATCCAAAAGAATTTTAAAAATTCTATAAAATTTTTTTATGTTTGAAATGCAACCGTGGACGCCAGCTGGCAGCGAAACTTGCAAATTCCTGCAAATTTGCGTTCGTGCAGAAATTTGCAAGTTTCTCAACATGAGAGAGAATTTGAGAGAATTTTTTCTTACTCTCTGATATTTTGAGTGTTGAATAATTCTTGCTGGATTTTCGACGAACAAACCTATTCTTGGCGGCACACAGTGGGAGAAATGGTCAATCTAGCGGCGCTTTCTTAATAGCTTCTTAAATACAATGAAAAAATGCATTACTTTATTCTAAAAATATGTGTTAATTATTTATTTATATGTTTTTATGTTTTATTAGAAAAAAAAAAACTATTCAGAGTCGGAGCTCTCAGAATTACTGCCGTCAGGTAGATCATTTATATGTAAAAGAAGGTTTTTGACCTCATCATCTATTTCAATGTGATTTTTGGAGTACTTGGAGGTGCTTTTAGACTTAGATGTAATAATAGGATCTGAAGAAACTAAAAGAGTGTGTATTAAGTCTTCCATTGTATTCAACCTTGAGTTTTTTCGCGTATGGTTCCGTCTATAACTGCGAAAATCTTTATTTCTTGCCTCAAGTGTCTCTTCTGACATCATTCCTATTGGTAGCGAAACTTTTTCAATAATATCTGCTCCGTGTATTAATATTTTATGTACAGATGGAGGCATATAAAACCAAGGATATTCGGAAACAAATAATTCTGCTGTATTCCAAGCATATATGCGAAAAGCCTCTATGTTAACTGCATACCCACATGCCATAGTACGCAAAATTATACCAAACCTTTTTATAAGTTCTACTTTTACGCCAGTTACTGTAGAGGCTAAAATTGGATGCTGGAAAAATATTCTTGCAGTATTCCCAGTGTTTGTATTGCCTGATCCTTTCGTGGGAATGTCCACCAATATACCCATTTTTTCTTTTAGCTCAAGTTGAATCTTTCTTTTGGTTTGCTGAGCGATTTCTTTATGTTCTCCACGAATTTGCCAATTTTGTATGGGTATTCTATAGGCGATATGAATTATACACTCAAAGCACCGTATCCAAGCATGGAGTGTTGACAATCCGTACTCATACAAGTGCTCCTGTGGTTGTCTCAATTGAACATTATTTAGATTATTCATGAATTTTGGTGTTGCTCCACAAATTCCACAGGCCTGCGATGATGAGCCCGCTAAAGTGTTAAAAACTTTCCCATCAATCATTGTTAAATGGAATTCATGTACTACTTCGAAAAAACTCAACTTTGTCGGAACAATGCTTACAATTTGCCTTTTAATATTATCTATCTCAACCTTAACTAACTCCGCTGACTCTTTTTCAAAAATTATTTTAATGGGTCTGCAGAACCGAGTTGAAGAAGGCCTGTTATTTTGCCATAGAACAGCGTCTCCTTTTTTAATTTGTAAAGGCACAATACATACAGAAAATAAATACTCATCAGTTATTTCACAATCAGAAGCACTAAAACGTTGACGGTAAGTGGAGTGACCACTGCTGCCGTCACAGCCCCATTTAAATATTGCTTTTATGCTGTCATTAATATTGGCTGCAGTCAAAACACCTTCAAAAGATTTGGAAAATCCTTGTACTATACGTGCAACAGTATGGTCTACAACACTTTGCAGGGCAACTTCCGCTGAAAGTTCAGTTACGTGTATGCCACTGGGGTAACACTCTGTTTTAGCCTTAAGTAAAATATCGTAGCTTGGATAAATATTGCAGTTTCGTTCTTTGGCACCATATTGCATTATTTTGTACGACCTTTTTGAGTATCCGCCATCTATATAAAGAGATAAAGCTTCCTCAGGTGTATACGGAATTGGGGTTTTTTGTTCAGAGCTTACAGACTTAAGCATTTTCGAAGCAGTCGAACTTTCTTCAAACAATTTTGAAACAACCTGTGAAGCATTTCTTTTTCCAGCTTTGTAAAGACTTACGCTTGCCGCTACCATTAACTCTTGGTTAGGTGTTTCGTTAACAACTGATGCAATTTTTTTTTTTTGAGTTTTCATTGTACACTCTGAAAAAGGTTTTTGTATACGGTGATGAACAGTTGGCTTACAGGCTAACCTAATATTCGCGGCTTGCGTTTTGGTACGCACGCCGTCGAATTTGTTTTTTTGCGTCACCCGAAATTGACTTGCATGCGTTTGCATTTGATTTCATTGAGCGAAACGTCAAATCAAAATGTCACGCAGAACAAAAATTGGAAATTGAGTAAGCTTCATACGCACGCCGTTCAATTTCGGTTGATCTCATACAAGTTGCATGTGCATGAGAAATTTTTGACAATAAATTGGCGGCGTGCGTGAATATTAGGTTAGCCTGTTAGAAAAAATTATATTTTCATCCAACCATTTCTTATTTCACTCTTCGAACACTGACATAACCCTATGACATTCTTTCCACTTTTCTACAAGTTTGCTTATGAAATTTATTAATTGTTTTTGAATTTTGCGAGTTTGCTCTTCACTATACTTTGAGCGATCAATGACGTTAGAAAATATATGATTTTCACTGTGCCATATTAAAAAAAGCGTGCGTTTAGACTCTGCCATAGTATCTAAAAAAGGAAAAAAATCAGTAACTTGCAAATACTTGCAGCCAATTTTTGGACAAGACGTAGACCACAACATATTTTAACAAATTATACAAACATTGAATCGAATCCCATCGAATCCACCACACTTATTTTCTACGGAACATTGGATTACACATATAAAAACACTTTGATATAGGACAATTTCTTTTTCCATTGTAAAGATCTAAAACATATATTAACAGACCACAATGACTTTTTTTTTTATTTAACATATACCAAATAATAATAATTAAGTCACAAATCTTATTACAAAATTTTATATTTAAGTTTTTCAGTTCAACAAAAATTGCACTTAAAAATAGGTAAATAGTAATTATTGCACTTGCTAAAACATGTGTTAAATTCGAAAGCTCACAGATATGCGAATATTTGGAACAAAACAAAAACGAAAACAGAAAAGACCCCGTTAGGAAATAAATTTTCAATAAAACAAACAAAATTTGGAGAATTCTGAATTTAAAAATTTCGCTAAAGCGCCGCTAGATTGACCATTTCTCCCACTGTGCGGCAGTTACGTACCTATATGATGTACAAATTAAAGTTATCCTGCTTTGCCCAGCTAATCGCCATTCTTTGTGAATTTCGATTGTGTGAACCAATAGGTTTGTTCATGTAGAAATTATCCAGTAACTTTCCAGCAACTCTCCAGTAACTTAATTTCTAAGAATTAGCTCTCATAGAAAAAATATGCAAAAAAGTACGTGAACGCGAATCCAGTAATAATTTGCAAGTTTCATGGATAGCTGATAAATTGGTTGTTTATTCGTAGCAACTTCCTAATAAAATAATATATTTAATATTTAAGTAGGTTTATTTTGCCAATTTCAACTATAAAAACCCCACAAACAGTTTCCTTATTGGTAGTTTTGTTCGATATGCAAAAAACTGGTACCAATTGTTACCAAATCCCGTTCGTTTGAACAAAAAACTTGCAAAACTTGCAAGGAGAGAACGCAATTTTCACATTTCAATTGAAGGGGAAGTTGCAAATTCATGCTGGGAAAATTTGTTTTGTCAGCAACAATTTGCAAGTAATGTAAACGCCAAATGTTCTAATTTTGAATTTTTGATCGAAATTCCATTATATCATTTTCATATCCAGCAACTGTAAATGGAACTCCTAAGAATGTATGACGCACTCTAACCTACATAATTTTTTAATATACACACAATTTGGACCTTAGAAACCATTTTAATTTCACTCTTACGATTACAGATTTCCTTGAAAATCACTGCAAAAAAGACAGTTTAATGATGATCCGTTCTAGAGTGACGCTCGGACCTAGTCCAGAATTGTATGTCAAATTAAAACTTTGGCAGCTGACAGCTGTCAATTGTCTAGGAAAAAGAAAATTTCCCAAGAGTTAAACGTACTATGTTTTAAGGCTCACTGATTTCGATTTCTTTATTTTGCTGAAAAAAAACTGTTTAAAAAAATACTGTACTCTAAAAATGATTTTTTCTGTAAATGGAGATACTGCGAAACTAATTATTTTCGCTGAAAAAGATAAGAGCGTTATATATGCACAATATAAAAAAATATTAATAATAATAATAGATTGGCGCTTACACATATAATTGGATCGTGAAGAAATTTACGATAGTATTAACTTTTTATATGAGAATTAAAGTCGGTTTTGTTTTTTGCTTAAAAATTACTTGTCAACATGCTTCTACTCAACATGGGATAGCTTATAGATTTTTTAGAATTTTTTTTTGTGGAGGGTGTTGCGAATTTTCTTCCATATAATGTGCGAACAAAACCGACTTTTATATGGAAGAAAATGCGTAACACCCTCCAAAAAAAATTAAAAAAATCAATTGTAATTATTAGCGACTTGAAACTTGTACCGAAATTGAATGGGCTATAAAACCGTATACTCAAAATCTTTCTAGGACATTGTACATACATACAAATGACAAATGTTCTTCTTCTGCCTGGAAAATATATAGAAATATCCTATAAAAATGTTTAAAGGGATGTAGAAAAAGACTCAAGTTATTAAAATAACCTTAAAAATTGGCAAAATATGCACTGAATTAAATGAATTCCTAGCAGTTTAATATTTTAAAGCATTTTGGTCAATTACTCCTAAACTCAATAGAAATTTTCTTGCTGGTTTTGTCAGAGTCCGTTTAAAGTTTTTTTTTTATATATATTGATGTGTAACCCTGCAGCCCATTGAATCAGGTGATCGCTGTGATTCCTTTCGGGAAAACATGGGATTCTTTTTTCACTTGTAAGTATGCACAATGTTCTAGGCAATCTAATTAAAAATATCGAAATTTTTATGAAATAAATTTTTGTGAACTATTTGCTAGCTTTGGAACTTTTATTTATGTGGTATCTGATATGGATCAACTCATATTTTAAATGAAAATTATTAACAAGAAATAAATAGAGATAAGTTGCCAACGGCATCATTTTGAATTTTGCTACTATTATTTTGACCGAAACTGTATCTCTTACTTTGTTTTTATGGTTTTGTTAATTATATGTTTACGTACATACATATTTTTGTGTAAATTAAAAAGTGTTGCCATGAAATAAACGAAATTTATCATAAGATTATAAATAATTTGAGCATTACTTCGTTGAAATGGATCACCTTTGTTAATATATGGTTCGTAGTTGGTCTTTTAAAGCAAATCCTTAATTTCTCATTTGTCTCGTTAAATTTTTGTAAAGGCTGAACAAAAATCTGGCAACACTATTCTGTAGTTGGTTTTTTTTCAGTTTTGAGTTGTGTCGCTATTGCAAAGGACCATCGATATGTAGTTATGTACATAAATATGTATTAACATTACTTTAACTTCGCAACTTAAATACACTGTAAACACCTAACAAAACATATTTTGCTCTTAAATTTTTCATTTAAATCACAATTTAATAAAACTGTTCACTAGACAGCAGAAAAACGAGCAACAAGCACTAGCGAAAGTTGGAACACGACTGCGGATACGGAATTTGAGATGGAAGAAACACAGGGAGAAAGGAAATCAAATTTTAAATTATAATACATATTCAATGTAGTTGTGACACAAACCTCATAAAAAAGAAATTAAATAAAAAGCATGTATGTACTACTAAAAGTATTTCACATGACTCACCCTTTGATTAGGTCGAAATTTTTGTAGGCACCATTGTGTCCAGATTGTTCAAAAGGGCGCAATTTTTGAAAAAAATGGCCAATTTTTTTTTATAAAATTCATGAAATCGATTTAACAAATCTTTTATTTTAAAAATGAGATCTTGTTATAATACAGTTTTTAAAACCAAAAACGAATATAATACGTTCAGAGGGTTATAATAAATAACACAAATCACTTATATAATAGTGAAGTACAAACAATCTTCATGCATGTGGTTTTTAGAATAAAGAAATATGCAGATGTTATAGACCACGGAGCACTCCAATTTTTGGGAATTATTACTAGTGTCCATAAATGTTAAACAGGGAAAATTTAGGATCTGCGCAGATTCCTTCTAATTTTTTCCAACAAAAATGTATGGGGCTGTACCACTGTGCGACGGCTTAAATACGACTGAGGAAACGGAACTGTTGACGATAGGAACACAGAGAGGAAAGGCATACATTTTCACCAGTATCAAATTTATTAAAGGTTTTTCATTAATTACACAAACCATGACACCAACCAATTATATTCATTTAGTTCACAGGGTGGTAGCAAAAAAGCTGTGACAGAAGTTATGACTGCATGTATGTGCTATTTACATACAAACATAAGTACATACATATGTTAAGAATCCCCGTTTCCTTAAATTGTTTTCTTTTATTTTCAGTTTAAAGTATATGCATTCATGCTTTCCACATCCATTTGAATAAATGGTTGGAAAATCTCAGCACATGTATCTTCCTGTGTTTGCAAAATGTTCGATGCGCAAAATACTCTTGGTTAGTGCCGTCGCTGGTATTGATGGGAAATCGGAAAATATAAAATAATAATTTTAAAACTAGTTTCCTTTCTCTCTGTGTTCCTTTCTTCAGCAGTTCCGCATCCTCAGTTCTACATACTTGAATCGTCGTTTGTATAAAGTGCTCGTGTGCTCGGTTTTTCTATTTAAGCGCAAAGTTTAATAAATCAGTGCTAAAATTAATTATTTAATGTGCAAAGGCTTTTTAAGTAGCAATTTCAATTCATATAATTCAATATTTGTGTTGTGAAAAGGGTATGCATTGAAGTGCTTGCAAGTCATTGTAGAGTCATTTTACAAGGTGGCGGCGCAGCTTAGAAAGAAAAGGTAAGATGTGGAAACGAGTTCCAGCAAATTGGGTGCATTTAAGAGTATTTATTTGTATGTACTTACATGAGGGTGCCCATCGAAAATGCTTTTTTTTTTGGAAATTTCAATATCCTACCCCCTAATTTTATTCGTTTTATGAGAAACTAGCTTATTATACCCGCGGGTTTCACCCCGCGCTTTTATGCAAATATGAAAAATAATTTAATGATGTTAGATTTTATTTCTGTGCCCATTTCGTTATAGCTCATTATTTTTTAAGCGAGTTAAGGTATTTAGGCCGTTTAAAACTATGAAATTATATAATCTCGTCTGCGCGCTAGGCATACGAAAGATATCAATCCCTCTTAGTTTACCTTAAAATGGTTCCAGGTATACGACGCGTGAACGGTGAACCTTCTTGGAGGTGCCACGGTGGGTTCTAATATTTCCAACTCAAATTTAGTAACCTGGCCTTGATAAAATACCACTTATCATTACTGTAGCAAATGCCTCAAGAGAGCTTTAGATGAAAAGGCCGAACCCGGCTCTCCCTTTTCCATTTAATGAAATTTATTCTGTCAGTACGGAACTTATAAAATAAATCTCCATAACAAATTTAAAATACTTCGAGAGATTTTCTATCCTTCCATAAGTATAAAACAGTAAATTTGTACGGGAGGAACCACGTCCCCTTTTCGAATAACGCAAATTTTTCTCCATGAGTATGGAATTAATTTTGTATACACATCTCGGTGCCAAGTTCCAGTCCTCTGCAATAAACACCTCCAGAGATATGCAGCATACAAAAATCAATTTGCATGGGTATTAGTTTCACATACATACATACATATGTATTTCCATACCAAGCTTGAGTGCTTTACCCCAAACATTTGAAGAGATATGCAATATGAAACTTTTATTCAGTATGGGAGGTGCTACGCCTCTTTTCCAAAAACGTCCATTTTTCTTCGTGAATATGAACATGATTTCACACAGTGTTGGCAAACTGTTAATCTGTATAACGATTAAAAATTTACGATTAAAATGTTAATCGCGTTTGACGATTAAAATTAATTAGTCGTAATCAACTGTACGATTAATGATAACATTTTTTTAATCGTTAATCGCTAGCTGCGATTACGTTTAATTAATTTAAAACATTAACCGTTAATCCAATTAAAAATAAAATCTGATTAATTTGTCTAGTTTGTCCGAGTTTGAAACCAAATACCAGTTGTAATAATTATTTTGTGTTTTACGCTTATAAAAAGCACATTATGTAAAAAAATTATAACTATTGTTATTAGTAATACATAAACTGGGAACTTTTACAAACCTAGTTTGTAAAACGTTTGTTTATATATATCTTAATGAAAATGCACACCAAATTGCTTAGATTGATAAGGAAACCCGACTTAGCCATACCGGATTAACTTGCTTTGTGTTCACAGGGAAATTCCAGCATAACTTAATTAATCACCAAACCTACTTGATCAAATTAAGAGTTAATGATTAAAAATTAATTTTTTAATCGCGATTACGATTAACTGTTTAGTCAGATTAAAATTAATCATGACTAACTGTAATCGAATTAACTAACTGATTAAAACATCAATCGATTAATGCCAACATTGATTTCACATACATATCACTATACCAAGTTTCAGTTCTCCCCCACAAATACTTCCAAAGATATGTATGTAATATGAAAATTCCAATTTGTATGGGAGGGGCCTTGTGTTACCGGACTTACTTTCAGTCTAAGACCATCCTTCCGAAATCCGTAGTAAGTGTTCTAAATTTCGTTCTGATCGGAAAACCGGTTAAGGAAGTAGCCTATTTTTTAATCCAGGTCATAAACCATCTTTGAGCAAAATTTTATTTTCAAGCAGGTGGCAATTCTTAAAAAAGTTGTCTATTTTCAGCCTAGGTCATAAGCTATCTGTGTGCAAACTTTCATGCAAATAAGTTCAGTCATTTATGCGTATTAATTTAATTAACGTGATAACTCTTAAAATAGTAGCCTATTTTCCAACATAGGTCATAAGCTATCTCTGAGCGAAATGTCATGCAAATCTGTTCAGTCGTTTCCGCGTATTAATTTAATTAAAATTAGCCTATTTTCCACAGACTTTTCCGCGTATTAATTTAATTAAACTTTTTTAGCAGGTGGTAACTCTTAAAAAATGTAGCCTATTTTTCAACCTAGCTCATAAGCTATCTGTGTGAAAACTTCCATGCAAATCAGTTCACTCATTTCCGCGTATTAATTAAATTAAACATTTCTAACAGGTGGCAACTCTTAAAAAAGTAGCCTACTTTCTAACCTAAGTCATAAGCTATCTGTGTGCAAAATTTCATGCAAATCCGTTTAGTCGTTTCCGCGTATTAATTTAATGAAAATTTTTTAACAGGTGGCAACTCTTAAGAAAAGTAGCCTATTTTCCAATCTAGGTCATAAGGTATCTGTGTGCAAATTTTCATGCAGGTCCATTCAGTCGTTCCCGCATATTAAATAAATTAAACTTTAGCCAATCTGGCCCATAAGCTATCTGCGTACAAAATTTCAGTCCGTTCAGTCGTTTCCGCGTGATGGTTTCCCAAACATCCAAACATACAAACTTTCACATTTATAATATTAGTAAGATATTATTGCCTGTTTTTATAGATTTTTTAGAGGTCATTTAGAGGTCAAGACCAGTCAAGTTAGGGCAGAAAATACTACATATGTTGAAAATTTATGAATTTTAGAATGACTATTTTTGATTCGAACATGACTTCTATTGGAAAAGTAGTATCTCACAGGTAGTCCCATACTAATTTGGTTTAGATCCGATGATTTGATCATGAAAAAATTAACGGTACTCCTAAATTTTTATATAAGAATTGTAGTCGGTTGTGTTTTCTGCTTAAAAATTACTTGTTGTATTTTCCTGTTCAGCTGATTGTCACTTTGTCAGTTATAAGCCACATCAAAAAATTCCTGAACAAATACGTATCGCGTTGATCAATATATCGATGGCTGAGTGGAAGATCGACCTATCTTGGCAGCCAGTTCGAAAACGCCCTATCTCAAAATTCGGTTCAAAAACGCCCTATCTCACTTCAAAATGTATTGAAAATATGCTGATATAGGGCGTTTTTGAATCGACAGCTGAGATAGGGCGTTTTTGAAACGAATTCTGAAATAGGGCGTTCTTGAAAAGTTTTTTGAGATAGAATGTTTTCGAACTGGCTGCCGAGATAGGTCGATCTTCCACTTAGCCATCGATATTAAGTCTAGACTAATTGAGCCTTTAGTGTATGGCCGAGCTTCTCCTCCGATTTGTGGCGTGCGCCTTGTTATTGTAACACAAAGGGTAGGGACCTATAGTTTTACGCCGACTCCGAACGGCGAGTGTATTTTTATGAGAAGCTGTTTTCATGACAGAAATACGCTCGGAGGTTTGCCATTGCCTGCCGAGAGGCGACCGCTATTAGAAAAAAAAAACTTTTTTTAATTAATGGTGGCTTAAATAATTTGGCTTTTTGGTTAAAATATTGGCGAATAATGTAAACTCATTAACCTGCAATGGCTTATGAATCGTAGCTCTCAGTTGTGTATTGGCATTAAACTTCTCCTATACTGTATTATTATAAAACCGATCTGGACTTACGGAATTCAGGTGTGGGTAACTGCAGCAAACTCTAACAGAGAAATACTTCAAAAATTTCAATCGAAAACTCCCAGAAGTATTGTAAATGCACATTATTATGTCAACTGGAAACTGGAAACCCACTCTAACCCGTTTATATTTAACAGAAATGATATCCTGCCGAAACGTTTTCACCAGACTGAAGAGAAAATCCACAAAAGAGTATACAAGTTGATTGCTCGAACGCACTGGTTGGGCTAATGGGCACACCCCATTCAAATGTAAAAAATTAAAAAAAAAAAACAATCAATGGACCAAAATTAAATCATTTATTTCATTTCTTCTTAACTGCTGCTGCCAAATTAGAGCAAAGAACTTTCTCTCAAAATGTTTCCGGCTGAAATCATCAAATTAATTTACCGTTTTGGTCCAAACAGAAAACTATCCACCAAGAACAGTCTATTTAGTTACATATATTACTAGTTAGACGGGTATATGTATGTATGCATATATCGACGGCTGAGTGGATGATCGAGCCTATCTAAAAAAATTGATTTCAAGAACACCCTATTCCAGAATTAGGTCGAGGAATTCCCTATTTTAGAATTCGGTTCAAAAACGCCCTATCTCAGCACATTTTCAATGCGTTTTGAGTTGAGATAAGGCGTTTTTCAATCAAATTCGGAAATAGGGCGTTCCTCAATCAAATTCTGAAGTAGGGCGTTCTTGAAAAGTTTTCTGAGATAGGGCATTTTCGAACCGGCTGCCGAAATAGGTCGATCTTCTACTCAGCCGGCGATATGTACATAGTTCAGGCTAGGATTATTAATATTGTCAAAAATATCGCTTTACGATATATCGAAATGGCGAAATTGAGATAATCGTCGTATCGATAATTTGTAAAAATTTTGCCTGCAGACTTTCAACAACTTAAAAATTTAGTATCAGAATTTTAATCGTAAAAAATCTTAGGTACTGTTTTCAAATAAGAATGAACGTATGGACACATTTTGTAATATATATACTTATGTATTCATTAATTAATACCTCCTTTAAGCTAATTCGCTGTTTAACTCACATACGTATAAGTATTACAGTTTCTTGAACTGATATAAAAAATTAACCATATGAATACAAAAAGTATTTTTTCTGGTAACTAGGCGATATTTGTGCGTAAAATATTGATATCTGATATTATCGTCCAAAAAATATCGCGCCAATAATATCGGATAGGAGAAAAAAATATCGTCAATATCGATATTTCGATAAAATATCAACAATCCTAGTTCCGGCATCATTTGGAAAAATATTGAATGCTCAATGTTTATAAAAATATGTATGTATGTACATATGTACACATGTGTCTGGTACATATGTATGTATTTATGTATGCATGTTTGCACATAAAAGCGGAAATAAACTAGTCAATAATACCGAATTCCCCCCAGCCATTGATATTGATATTCTGGTTTATTGGTAATATTTGTTTGAATCCGCCTTTTGCTCTTCCTCAATATACATAAGTAAGTAAGTTTGTTTGATTGTTAGCAATTTGTAGCCATCTTCGGCAGATACGGACGAATAATTCGTGGTACACGTTTTGGTGTAAATTAGTTGAGTCAAGAATTTAATTGCAGATGCATATATTTAAGTGTGTTCGAATACCTACTTATGTATTATGTGTATAAAAATGTGCATGCAAACACATATGTATGTATGTACATTCATGCATAAGTTAGCGCAGAGCTTGTATTTAACATCTTTTAGTATGCCAGTGAGAATTGATTAGACAATAATAATAAAAAAAACAGGTTTAAAACTGCTGTTTCAATTACTAATCTAATGAAGATGTTTAAAAATTGATACTTTAAGGTACTTTAATTGCTCTAAGATTCAATAAAAACGACGTTGTAAAGTGGAGGTAGAAAATAATGAAATACATAGAATCCAAAATTACTTGCTGGCCTAACGGACCAAGAATAAAATACCACACATAGACAAGTTTTAGCAATTTTTTTTTTTGTTATTTAGTTTAGTTATAATTTATAATATTTTTAACTCAACTGTGTTATGCTGGTGTTTGGCCGAGCCTTGAGGTTGTCACGCGGAGGGGAGGGACCTACAGTTTTCCGTCGCCTCGGAACGGCAGAAATACAGTCAGATGTTTGCTATTGCCTGCCGAGGGGACCGGTGTTAGAAAACAACTTTTTCTAATTTATATACTGCCCGGGCCAGGGATCGAACCCAGGTCCTCCGGAGTGGTAGTACGTACCTCTAACCACTCAGCCAGTTACTTAAAACATATATATATTTCGTTAACAAAAAGCATATACATAGGTAAATCCATGTTTCAAATTTTGTGTAATGTTTAGAAAAAGTTCAACAAATTTTCGTAAATATTTTAAGCTTTTTTATTAGGCTTCTTAGAGTTTGCTGTTTTGTAGACCATTCAATTTTAGTATAATAACTTGCAGCTTGAAGGAGCAAGAAATTACCGTAGATTTTTTAATTTATTTATTTTTTTGTTGATGGTGTTGTGCATTTTCTTCCATACAAAGTGTGTACATATCGCACACCATTACCAACACAAAAAAATTTAAGGTATATTGGTTTGCATAAATCGATTCGTAGGATTTTCATCATGATAATATTAAATATCTAACTAAAAAACTGCTGTTATATTTGTTTTTGTATTAATTGCGTTGATTGTATTAATTGCGTTGAATCTGTAGCTCCACGAGTTGTACCTCTTTTTAAGATGGTGTGCGATATGTATGTATGTTCGACCACTGAAAATTGAATGAGCCACAAAAAACCGCGTGCATACTCAAAATTTTTCTAAGAAATCTAATTAAATAGCTCGAAATATTTACGAAAGTTGGATGATTTTTTTATAATTATTTACGCGATTTATACAGTCTTGGTGAAAGACTATCAAAACTATATTTTGATGAAAGTAAACTAAAATTAAATAACATAAAAATAAATTTAAAAAACCTGGTACGTGTGGGTGCTCTTATAATCTTGTTACGCGGTGTATATGAATGCTTGCTTAGAAGAAAATAACTACATAGGTAGTTCCCTAAATTAAAGACTAAAGAAATTATGTTTATGTAGTAGTTGTCAAAAGCTTACAATCGCCAACCTGGTGAAAACTGAGAAATTACTTTTTTATATACTTCTAGGGGGGTTTCTCTGTAATGCGATGCGATAGGCGTGTTACTTACGACGTATTTGCCTATCGCATCGCATTTCTCTTTCGCATCGCATCACAGAGTAGCCCCCCAGGGCTTGAATCGTGAAAAACGATATCATATTTTTCGTCACATACAAACACATTTTTCGGATTAGGATATACTTTATCCTATTTACGTAATTTTATTTCGTATGGATTTCGATCCGTGAACGGATGTTACGATTCCAGCCCAGATTTTCAGAAAAACGTGGTTTCATCTATTCCCCAGCCGACTGCCGAACAGCATAACAAATCTGAAGTGGTTTGGGGATATGGACTTGAATTCTATAAAGAATTACAGCTCTATTCTCAAGAAACAATAAAAGTCCCATGAATAAGACAGAACTAAAAGACAAAATCTTGAACGCGTGGAAAAAACGAAATAACTGTTAATTTCAATACATTTGTTAGTGAACTGACATTTTTTTACATTAGGTTTGTATAGTAATCAATAGTCAGTACTAATTTGTACTGGAACCAGTAAATTTTTACTGGAAAAGTGTATGATAACCCAACAAATTTGCAAGAGAGCACTGAATCCCGAGCGTAACAACACGGGAGAGCTGCAAATTCTTGCTAGTGAAATTTCTACCAGCAGAAATTAGCTAGCAGCAGAAGAAGAAGAATAAATGTCAAAGGCCGCCAATTTTTGAATTGGTTTAGCACAAACAAAAGTAAAATGAGTGGAAATCAAAATATTAATGATGTACTAGACTGTGTAAGTGCTCTTGTGTAAAGCAAAGAGTTTAAAACTGATTTATAAATAGTAAAATGTTTACAGCAGAATGTCAAAACAGTGCAACAGCTGTTCACTTGCAAGTTTTTGCTAGTTTCGTGTTCATTAACTTTTTCTGCTAATTTTCTCTTGTTCTCAATTTTACGCTCTATTTTGCTTTTACGCTCTCGCTGCAATGTTTTACTGGAGAAGTTACTATACAAACCTATTATCTAATAGAAAAAGTGTTGCTCATACCATGCCATGTTAAGCTAATATCCTTTTTTGAGATTTTGTACTAATTCAAAATATTTTTGTAGAAATTATCGCACTTTTGGTTTTGGCTAGTAAATTCTTTGCAAATTCTATCCTGTTTATTTCTATTTAAAATACAAGATTACTTCAAATTGTTCTCTAACATGTTGTCAGGAATGCAGCAACAAATTTGATAAACTATCTTTCAAGAACCGTTATGAAAACAATGGAAGCATAATGCTTACACTGGTTTTGTTTAACAAATAACTATAGCATTTTTGGAGTTTTTAGATACAACTTTTTTGTTGTTTTGTTGACCCTCGTTGCTCATCCCCCAGTTGCCTGCTTCCTTCCTGGAAGATTCATGGCACATTTCCATCCCTAAATGTATGTTGTCTACCGGAGGGGTACTCTTCTAACTTTCCTCTTAATTATGAATTTATATATAAATACGCCACAAGAAAATTTTGAACTCCCTTTTATGAAGGCACTGTTCGCTCGATTTCAATGAAACATATACCGATTTAAAGAATATAACTTCCTCTAATCCAGAAATGATAATCCCGTAACATAGGGGGCGTGGCATCTGACATACAGACTAAAATGTGAAAACCGATATATGTATCTCTAAAACAAATTACGCAGAGGAACTGAAAGTTTACAAGGATGCATAAATTGTAAATACCCTACTTACAATGCAAAATGGTAGGTTTTGCAAAAGGGGGGCGTGGCACCTTCCATATAAACTTAAATTCTCAAATCGCTTATATCTGGAAACGCCTATGCCAACGTCCTGAAATTTTACACAGCTACATATTTCATCATACTTGTTGTGAAAAGTGGTAGAGGGCGTGGCACATCCCATACTTAATTAACTTCTCAAAACGTTTTTATCTGAAACCGGTTATGCTAACGGCCTGAGATTTGACACAGCTACATATGTTATCAAAAGCATGCTTATGGCGAAAGGTGGCAGGTATTGGAAAAGAAGGAACAGTTTGTCTTCCGATAGGTGGCGCAGGGATCGAGAGCTATCCAGATTTTTTTCATATTTAGAACACATATTAGTAATATATAATTTGGTGCAAATTGTAAGCCAAACGTGATGGAAAAAAAATATTGGGCTTTGTCCCCATCTTGACAAAAAAGTCTGTTAAACGACCTTTAGAGAAGGAAATAAAATATTTCGTTGTAAGCTTTGGGGGTAATGCCTTAACCCCTAACGATTCTGATGAAAAAAGGGAAGGTTAAGTGGATGTGGACAACTTAGTGTTTAACCTTCTAGCAAATTTCAAACCAATACATTGTAAAAACGTATTAACAGTCTGAATTGGTATATGTTTAACATATTTGTCGGTAAGAAACCGTTAGGCATCTCATCTATACATACAAATATATGGAGATTTTTTATAAAAGAAAAATGGGGCTCCTTTTGAGGTATAATTTCAAAAGCTGATAAAGAAATTGGGAGGAGACTTGGTACTTTTAATTAACATTGTTATTGACCTTCATAATTAGATTTAAAATTTTCCTGTAAGTTCGCTTTACATTTTTCTTAGTGCGGTGTATGTTTTGTTGTTTATTTGCCTTATGCCGATTTCGTTTCTACCGAAAAAGGCAACCTTCTCTTTGCCCTCTACGCACAAACACTAAGGAGAGGGCGATGAGAAGGCAAGATTTTTTTGTAGAAACGAAATCGCCATTACCGATTTTTGGCGCACGATATTCTTGACCAGAGATACAATTTAATTCAAAGTTTTTTTTTGCTTTTTTTCTACCTGATATAATTGTTGCAAAGTAAAGAGTCCTATCCAATTTCTTTCCTGTGAGTTTTCACGAAATTTAAAATATGCTTAGGATTATTAAATTATGTTTAAAAGGATATATGTATGCATATCACGCATTAGTGAGGTAGATGGGCTAGAGATCTATATCATTTTCTGTGTTCTATTTAGTGAACTTCAAAATGGCCATTCGCATAAAGGAGTAGAGTCCGACCGATTAATCGGCCGATGTCGAGGCTAGTATCGGCGAAAAGAATCGGCATCGGCCGTTTTGGCCGATTCTCGAATGAAAGGCGAATTGCAGCTTGCTAGTGCAGCACGAGCAAGTTGAAATATATTTCCGAAATCGATTTGCGCTCGCTCAATTGCAGTCACATCTTGCAGCTTTTATTTCTGAAACTGATTTCCAAAATGTGACAAAAAGGTCTTTCTGGTTGTTCACACATCGAAATAAAATTAAATTGTGGGCATATTAACTTTTTAGGGTCTCACTTTTCAAGCCGCGTGGCCTAATTTCATTTTTTTATTGCGGTCTTAAAACACGCTGCATTATTCACGGGACCAATAAAAATACTCACTTTAAAAATATTACTAGGGGTATTCCAAATGAAATGCACAACATATAATTAAAACAATTTTTTTATCGCTTCAGCGTCGTTTAAAACTTTTATTTTTTATAATTATGTATCAGAATTGAAGATTTTCGCACATTTCGCTGCACATATTTTTTGTTTCATAAAAATTTTTACAAAATACATTCCATAGCATACGGAAACTCAAATAAGAAATCGCTCAGCATTCAGTTTAAAATCAAGGAATTTAATTTCTTTTTTCACATTTTTAGGCCCATTATAGAATTTGGAAAAGTTATTTCAATAAATAATGGCAAACTGCAGCTTAATGTCAAAACATATTGTTCTAAAAAGTGGTCTTCTTGCGAGATTTTTGAAAGTTTTGCATAGTATGTACTCAAATTTAAGTTATATAATTTATATATGTACGTTTTTATGTATAAATTAGTAAATTCAGCCTTTGTTTGCGTCTCCGTAGTTTACTGCTGCACATCATTTAGTTTAGAAAAAATAAAATAAAATTTAGCTGGCGGCAAATTATTTATTGAGTTTAATACTATAAATTCATGAGTAAGTTGGTACAATAAAATACAAATACTTCATAAAGTTTTATTTATTTTGTATAACGAAAACATAAAAATTTAACCAATATAAAACGCGTTTCTATGCTTTAAAAATACGCATAGAGATTTTACGATAAATTCCAAATGAACTCAGTTTGATTACAGCCAGAAATCATTAATAACGTTAACGCATATACGAACATACATAAAAGTAGTACATTATTGTAAGTTTATCTTCAGCAATGAATATTTAAATTAATGGTATTTGAAAATGTGTTTGAAACTTAGCCCCCAACACTTCCTATTCCAAGTTGCGCAACTATCACCGGACTTGCCACACTTCGCATAACCAAATAAAAAACAGTTGTTAGTGAGTGTTGTTGGCGTGGAAGGGCGCCAATAGGTTCGAAAGCGTTTGACGCGCAAAGAGGCGCTTCGCTGTTGTTGGCAGTACTCGCTGTTTGACTGTTGGATCCATCTGTTGTGACGGTAGAGCCGGTGTGCCTGTTAACTTGACTGTAATTGGCGTGCTCGAAAGACTTTTCGATGTTGGCTGCCGCTGAGGAAAAGGTGTAGGCGGGAACTGTTTACGTTGTGGTGTACGAGGCATTGTAAACGAGTGCGATTTCTTCACAATAGAAAGTGATGGAAAGCTGTAAATAGAAAGATTCAAATATGGAAGTTCATAGAACAATTGAAAAGCAGTTTAATAAGCAGCGAGATCTTAGCAACACCACAGTAACATACACACATAAACAGATACATACCACAACATAAATGCGCATAACACAAGCATAGCACAAAAGCACAAATATGTATCCAATTCATTTTATGTTCATTTTGCGAAATAATAATTAACTGACATACTAGCAATCATTTTATGAGGGCACATAATTTCTTCATTCTTTGGATTATCTTCGCTATTTTAAACACATATTAACACATTGCGTCAAAACACATAACACTTACGCATCCATTTCCTCTTTAGGATAGCGTAGCAATGCAGTTTTCCAGGAGTTTATGTTGGCATATTTTGTTTTATCAATATCAACATGAATAATGGCATTCAATACGTCCACATCGCGTTTTGTCGGTTCATTGCTGTAAAAGAATAAATGGAAAATTATTAAATTCCAAATTCTACAATACCTATTGTTATAAATTTGTAACGCTATCGGCCTATAAAATTGTCCAATATTTGTTTGGTTATTATACAACAATAAAAATGGATATGAAATGTAGAATACTGCAAACTGTTTACCCATATATAAAAATCTTGAATGTCTCCTCAGGTTCTTCCATTAAACTCCACTGGGATGGACTCTCGGGTGGCGTAGCCCACACCTCTTCTTCATTGTCTGAATCCGTATCTCCAAAATCGGACTGAAAACAAAAGATTATATACATATAATTTTTGCTGCCTCAGCACAAAAAACTGCTGGCACATGTAAAATAGTACATTTCGAAGACAATAATAAATACGCCTAAATAGAGGGGTTTCAATGATTTTTTGACATGACTTTCTATCTAAAAAGTTAACTTGGAGTGAATTTTGGAATTCTTAGTGCCGTTTTCGCAAGTAGCTTTTAATATTTATATGCCTTTCAAACACATTTTTCAAAACTAAGTTTGTGTTTAAAGGACATATAAATTTTAAAAGTTATTTTAGGGTGCTTCTCTCACTACCAAATTTATGTCAGAACGGCAGACGAAAAACGTTGTTTACTATAAGAAATCGATAATCACTGCAGCTTGTACCATCATTAGCCCTCTGAGAGCCTAAAAGCGTCGCTATATACGAGGGTAATTGGCGCCTGATCGCTTGTGTTAAAAAACTCAAGATTTCGTTTTTGTTGTTGTTGTTGTTGAACAGCATAAAATTTTCCCAAATAATTTTGGGAACGTTGCTGTAGTGACAAGTCTTGGGCAGGTATACATCCGGCAACCAAACTGAAGCTTTCTTTGAATACAGCTGGTAGCATGGTACATACATATGTACATATATGCAGACAATTCAACTCTTCATGAATGTTATTTTTTTCGTTTTGTTGTCCATTAAGTAATTAATTTCAAGCAGGGCATTGCATGCCGGGCCACTAGTTTGTTTTTAGTTTGCTTGGTAAATACTTTATTTTTTAATTGAGAAACTTTTTTAAAGAATTGGTTTTTTATCAAAATAAGACCACAAATCTCATGTGAATTTATAAAAATAAACAGAAGGGAACGAAAAATATAAATTTTTTCTTACCCAAAATATATCGTTATCGGGTGATTCATCACGTATATTGGCATCGCGCCATCGTTCACCTCCTCCCTCATTGCAGTCAACAGGATCGCGCCATTGCTCGTTAACCTTCATTGCATCCGAGTCGTTGCACGGAAATGGATCACGCCACTCAATACTACCATCTACATTTCTTGAATTGGCTTTTTGAAAATCTTGTTGCTGCTGGTGTTGTTGTTTAGCTTGTTGATGGCTACGATAACGCGCTTCCATACGATTTCGTCGACTTGTTTTACGACTGAGATTAGTTTCCCATTGGCACTCGCATTCCTGTTCCTTCTCCCACGCACTTGAACACATTTCTTCGGTTTTAAGTTGTTCGGGCAGTATTTGATCGGCTGGAAAGTAAGCGTTTATAGAAATTTTATTCATTATTCTTTTTCATTGTGGTGTTAAAAAATCACTCACTTGGTGACTCCAACATTTTAAGTATTCGCCAGCAAACACATTCGATGTGCTCACGCCGCTCACCAGGCGTAAGCATGTGCTTAATAAGACCTTTAATCTGGTAGAATAAACGTAATTAGGTGCTACAATTCCATGCGTTATTTGAAATACTCCCACTTACCTTTGATTTCATGGCAGATGTTACTTCTTGTGAATTTGCCAAGTAGACTGAAATTAAATTGCCAATTCTTGAGTGTACTTTTGCGAAGTTTACATTTAGGAAACGCGTATCTTCCTTAAAACTACATATTAACGATTTCAGTCTTTTTAACTCGGACAGGAGGGTGTCGTTAATAGATACCACGTTATCAATGTTATGTATAATTGTCTTTGTCATCCGTTTGGCAAACACTTGTACCGATTTTTCAACACATGTGTAGGGTGTTGTAGATTGAGGCGCCGTTGTACTTGTTTCGCCGGTACCCGTCATGTTTGCGAAGCGCGCCCTTTCATTATTAAAACCATTTCGAAAATCATGCAGACTGCCGTTCTCAGGAAAGTGTAACTTATCCAGCGCATTGCATACACTGTCCAAAATTACCGCCGACTTGGCCATTGCTTGTGCAGTTTTCTTTGTCATTTCCTCCTCCTTAAGACGCTGTGTGAAGTAGTTTTCTAGTTTACTCAAACCATCATCGGATGCAATGTTGATGAATGAGTCTAAAAAGTCCCAATATTCGCGCCATTCTACGTTTTGTTCCTTAGCCAGTTCACGGCCAATCAATTCTAAGCCCTTTTCAGTATCTGTAATTTTAATATGACGCTCTTTGAACCCCGGACTGTCGAGGTATTCAGGCTCATTTAGCAATATGCTACGCGAATCATTGCAACAGTCTGAGTCTGGCGAAGAGACTGCGCTCGAATCGCGATAGGTGCTGAAATTATCCTTAAACAATGGCATTTTACGGCACAGGGCAGTTTTTAGCATGCTCCCTTTTAGCTTGAATGCATGCTGCTGAGGCTGCTCCAACTGCTGAGTCTCATTATTAGTGGCAATTGCGCTCAGGTCCAGGTCACCCAACATAGATGTGTTAGGCGAATCATTGGCTTCGGGTACATTCTGCTCCACTGGAGTATTAGGATGTGGTTCGCGATACGTGAAAAATAAGTTGCGTTTCATGTGTAGAACTGGCGTGTTTTGTGATGTTATATTTTTTAAAACATTGATATCTCCGCCTTGCGAGGTTATTTGTTCGTTACTATTATTATTTGTTTCCTCTTCGCTCACTAGTGCCGGGTTGATGTTGTCGTCTTCAGTGCCTTCGCCTTCTTCAGCAGCCTTATGATTCCCATTTTGTTTATCGACAACTAAAGATATATCATCATCGATACCATTCTCAACAACTGTCTCAAAACTTGAACGCTGTGGAGTGGAATTAAATAGTGCCCGTCGATTAGCTTTCATAATTGGTGTGCCGATATTGGGACTACCGTTACTGGTATTTGTGAGCGATGTTTTAGATGGTGTACTGTTAGAGCAGCGAGATTTAACCGGCGATATGAATAAATTGCATGCAACTGGGGAAGATGTGTTGCTGCCAAGCCGTGGAGGCGTTTTCCAACGGCGACAAAATTGCTATTAAAAATGGAAGAATAGGTTTTGTTAAGTATGTATGTATGTATGTGTATTAAAGGCAGATTCATCGTTATAGTTTTGAACTACAGTTGAAGTTTAGTTCACAACTCAAAAGGGTTCAACTTCAACTTTAGTTCAGAACTATAACGCTGAATCCGCCTTTGGTTC
>NW_023458556.1:37910157-37915948 GCF_013731165.1 Rhagoletis pomonella | reverse complement strand
CGATTCTTATTTACATTTCTATAGGTACGTATGTATATACATGTACATGTATGTATGTATGTATATACATATATATGTACGTTAGTGGCAAGATTTCCCAAACAATCAAAACATATTCATTGCACCTGCTTTTCTGGGAAAGTACAAAACATATGTACAAATTCTTTCTTTTCACTTTTTAACAGATACATTGCCAGTGCAGTTAGTCATTAAAATCGATCACATGGCTACTCACGGTTAAGTATCCATTAAAGTTTTTTTTTTTGCATTTCTATGAGGTTGGATTGCAGGTTAGTTTGAGGCTGGTACAAAAAAAAAAATAAAATTAAGAGGACATGACACCTCCCACCTTTTTAACTTCAAAGGGTAAATACTAAGTAATTCAATGGCCCATTCTTTTTTCTCCATGGACTGCATTCAAGACCGCAGGCCCACCTACGACAACGCTAGGGAAAATCAGTACATAATCGTTCCCACGACAGTCGGGTGTACGTAAGCGGAACAACCAAGATTAACGTTCAAATCGTCATTTAAAATACAAAACCCGAGTAGGTATCTTGGTTCCGCAAAACCTCGTAACTGACATTTGTCCCAAAAATGAGAGTTGCTCACCGGAAGCTCCTGACATCAAACCTTATTCATTCATACCAAAGAATCGATATTTAGATATAAGAGATATAGATACCTGGGGATAAAAGGGAGAACCGTTTTAAAATAAAATAGGTTTTACAGGATTGTTACTTCAGCATCACTTGCCAAAAATTCTTTGGGCGATTTGTATGCTGTTACAACAACAATCAGTAGGTATATATTCAATAAGGTAAAAGTGATAAAGTGACAACTAATTTGTAGGTAAAATTTGTTTCAATACGATGTATTTTGTTTTATGTTGGACTCTTCAGTGGCAGTATAAAAGATAGAACTGTCGAAATCACTAGTATCTTGTTTAATGTGACTTGGTTGAAAAATTTTGTACATTGTTCATTTTATCAGTAATTTACTGTCTGTACTTTGCAAATAAACAGTGAAGATTTTAACTGAAATTGTATGAATGCCTGCAGCTTTCCGGTCGGTATATGCAAAGATGTTTCCATCATAACAAATATGGTTGAAACATCCAGGCAGTAATAATAAAATAAATTTTACCGAGGTGCAATGAACTGCAAGGGTACATACATATACATACTTATTATTTACATTAATATTTATAGATGAATTCGTTGGAAGCATACGTACCTACATACATATTTACAAGTTGCTGTGTGGGACTTTTTGAACCTAACCTTATAAAATGCACAAAAAAATATTCTAACGTCCATTTTCAGTTTTCTAAAACTTTTTTCGCATAACTTCAAAGTAAAATACAAATATTTTAATTTGTTTACCTTCCTTTCCAGGCACATATAGTCCATAAAAGGGCATCTCCGTTCCTCGTTTACCCCTGGCTGATAGGCGTCGATTCCTTTACAATTTTCTCACCGATTTGCACACGATATATGTATTCATGCGCAATTCCACAGTGAGTGTTTTTATTTAACACTTACGCGAATTGAATATAACTAGCTTTCGGCGCTGTTATTAATTAACAAGCAAAATGCCACTGAGCTCCGCGAAGTTTCACAATATGTGTGGTAAAAAAATAAGAAATTGCCAACCAGCCAAAATGCAGAATCGCTATGCTCTTCTCTGAACACTTATCGTTCAATATTTCCGAAGCTTTCAGATTCCAATAAATTTATTTTCTTAGGCGCAGTTTTTCTCAATTTGTAAATAAATCAAATTTCTTTAAAATTTCACTTTATTTCAAGTAGAGCGCGCTCAAGAATTTTTTTTTTTAGTTTTACCGTTTCCTTCACATTCCAACAACAGAGTGTTCGCAAATTAAAAAAAAGTTAAAAAACAAGAATGAATGTCAGAACAGGGATAGATCACAAAACTTCCACTGGAATGCACTACCGGACGCCACTGGAATGCACTACCGGAAGTACAGGTTGATAAACACTGGTTTCACCCTGTTACATTTGGTCACACGGTGCTTCCTCTTCTTTTCGTTTTATTTCGTTTCTTCTTTGTTCAGCTACTGGGACGACATCTATTTTTTGAACACGAAAGCAGTAGCGTTTCGCCAGCAGAGGGCGCTATTAAGGAGAAGAGGAGGCAGAGAACGTATAGTTATGAGAAGATGCAAATCGTAAATCTGCTCTTCTTCATTATTTTCTGAAACGTTTCAACCATGATACAAATATAGTAAGGTAGAACCGCTGAGAGTAACTTTTAAAATTCTTGATGTTTCCAAACAATTTAATTTTTAAATTTACTCACAAACTCACAAACACATTTTCATTTTCAATGTCAAGCAACAACAATTTCGAACAATTTCAATTTTTTATTTTCACTTTTATATGATTTTAAAATGTTGGCAAACTTCAAAAAAAAAGTCATGGCCGACAAATTGAGAGAACGGTTCTACCTTGCTATGTTTATATCATGGTTTCAACCATGGGTCGTAACAGAGAAATGCTAAATTTCATGTTACTGTGCTGCAAAGTCTGCAAACCTGCAAACTGAATGTTTATCATCTGTTAACCAAACCAGCAAGCATATGAAAACAAAAACTTGTACCTAATTACAATTAAAAATAAATAAATTATTGGATATGCATTGAATGTGTTTTTTTTTCAGTAATTGCTCTACTTATTTAAAACATTATGAATTGTACGTTGGTGCCCAATCCTTATTTCGTAAAATGGTGATTGTAATCGATTCAGATTTGCCGTCGGCATTTCAGAGGCGCTTTGGGTAAAAAAAATCGAGTTTACTTTTTTACCGATTCGCATGGTAGATGCTACACTATTTTCAATGCAACAAACCACAGCTTTCTAGCTGCCTTAATTTTTTCACAAATTAATTTTAAATATGGACACATTGACTAAAAAGTGTACAAATGCAATGCGCTTGTTAACTAACTTCAAAGTTGCTTTTCTCGAAAAGTTATTTTTGAGTTTTATGAACATTTATTTTGACAAAAAATGTGTTGCATGATCATTTTTTCACTGCAATGCTCGTATTTATATATGTACATAAATAACTGGGGCATATTCGTAGTTAAAATAAAGTCGTCATTAAAATTAGTTATAGGTAGCTTTTTTACATTATTTTCAATGGAATATCTGTGAAAAGCTGCAAACTTTATTTCAACTACGAATATGCCCCAATAGGTTTGGATTCAAATGAAAATGCATTTCCCACGCATATACATGTATGTATGTACATACATGCTCCATTACTTGATAACGTTTTTTACATGCATATATATGTATGTGCATATTACTGCCAAAAAAACTACGAACATGCATATAAATGTACATATGTACAAATCACGGCAGCATACATACATATGCACATAATTACACGTATACTCAAATACAATAATAACTATTTCAATCATAAACGCATTCGCATATTTCTCAAGGTCAAGATATTCCATTCTTAAATACTACAGCCGCACATCTCCCCGCAAATTCATCACCCTCAACCGCAACTTTGTCAATCCGACACAAAAATTCTAAAATGTAAAATTGAAGAAATCTCGGCCAGCCAAGTGAAAAGTGGCAATTATTTCTCTATATCCTGTAAAATAAGTTATCTCGAATTTTGGTAATTTTTGTTAATTTTTGACAAAACACTCAATTTCTCTGTTCCCTTCCAATATTTTAACCATTAACTAGTATTTTAAGGTGTAATTTTAATAAACATTAAATAAAAGTCTACGTTATCTGCAGGAAAATACATTGATTTTTTTTTAATAAAATCAAAACTTCTAAAATCACAAACATATGTGGTTTTATCGGAAGTTCACAGATGTAACGTGGCAACTTAGCTCGTTTTCACATTTTTCGGTCCGAAATTGTAAAATTTTTGCCCATGACGCGCCACGATTTTTGTACAGGTGGGTCAATGTGCCTTGAACACCATATGCATATATGCAAACAAATTATTTGATTTATTTTTTAATTTTAAAAATTTCTATACCTCTAAGAGTTTATAAAAATATATTTATATATATATCCACAGATTATTTTAAATTTTTTTCATCCGTAACCAAATCTTCAGTACCATAAAAAGATTCAAACACATCAAAGTACAATCAATGCTATGTCCAAGTTAGTGCTACTCCACTGTACATGTGTATATGAATGTATGCATGTATGCGTGTAAAAAATGCCAATTCCAGTTTGTGTTTAACCCATTTGCGGACATAGTTTTTTGGGTTTCAGCTGGTTCCAACTGTTAATGAAGCACAATTTTTATGTTTAATCTTTATGAAAGTTACATATATCGTCGAGAACATGGTTACATGCAGAATTTTAAATTAATTAATATTATTCACCATACAAAATGTACGAGTATTGCTTTATTAAATGCAAACTTATGCGAAAATCTAAATATTTCTCACTCATGGGGTTAATGGTTTCGCGCACGTGCCAATCTGGTGCCGATTCGCAGAAATTGAATAATTTGTGTTGAAGGCAGCGGCGAGGGGAAGACGAAAGCAGACCAATCGTACATTTGTATGTACATATATATGTTACATACATACATTGCATACCTACATATTTACAAAGGCATGTGTATATATGTACGTACAAATTTATGCGTTTGGCTTTTTGCATGAATAGAAAATTTGATTGCAGAAATAATTTTAATGAAATTAATTTTACAAACACATTTGTACTATATAATATTAAGTGTATTAGTTAATATCGGTATTTTGATAACAAGCCATAATTTGTTAGACACGCATACGTACATACACGGGCAATCAAAAGTGATTGCATGGTTCTTTTTTGTATAATACTTACAATGTTTTTCAAGTAAACATTTTTTTGTTATTTTTTTTAAAAAAATATGGTTCATGCTTTAATCGAAACCACATAAGTCAAACTTTCCCTCCTTTTGTATCAATTTTGGCGCAATTTTTACCATTTAGATTAGAAAAGTGTAATTTACATACATACCTATAGGTTTTAACATATTTTCTGCATAATACTGTCTGCACAATACTGTTGACAACATTTTTCCTGCACACCACTCTGTAAAGTCAATTTGAAATGTTAAATAACCGCGGTGAAAACCCATCGTTGAAACGTTTCAGACTTTCGTTTTTTGCATCTTCTCATAACTATACGTTCTCTGGAGGAGGTTAGCAGTTACGCAAAAGCAAGGGGTTGCAAATTCCAAATTTCCTGATGATGCATTTCCGAACGCTGTTTTTGTAGTTAATCAGGTTTTGAATTTTTTATTCATTTAAAGTTATAGGAATTTTAAGGGCGCAGCCGATTAAATTTTATTATAATTTAGAGAACGTTTTAAGTAGCTACACTGCGGAAAATTGTGATCCCGGGATTTCGGGATATTTTTTAAGTAATGCCGAGATCCCGGGCATTTTTATTTATTTTTAAATTAAAATATTTATTTGAGTATAAATAACATTATTGTTTCATTTTTCAAGTGCAACGTTTCTATAAATAACTTTATTAAAAGTTGAATATGTAGCTTTATATTAATGACGTCCAAATAACCATGTCGACCTATTTAATAGCGATACACTTGTTATTTTTTTTTTACTTTGCTTATCTTAAAGATTGCTATTAATTTTCAAAGTGATTTGGTATTTGTATATGCATTATTAAATTTTTTTTTTGTTTTCTGATATCGTAATATCAATTGCAGCTTTTTATATATTTTTTTTTATACTTATTTAATTCATGGTAGATATTGTCCATATTGC
>NW_023458556.1:37907994-37910057 GCF_013731165.1 Rhagoletis pomonella | reverse complement strand
GCAATATGGACAATATCTACCATGAATTAAATAAGTATAAAAAAAAAATTATAAAAATATGCAATTGATATTACGATATCAGAAAACAAAAAAAATATAGTTAATAATGCATATATATCAAATCACTTTGAACATTACTAGTAATCTTTAAGATAAGAAAAGCAAAAAAAAATAGCAAGTGTATCGCTATTAAATAGGTCGACATTTATAGAAACGTTGCACTTGAAAAATGAAACAATAATGTTATTTATACTCAAATCAATATTTTAATTTAAAAATAAATAAAAATAATAAATATAAAAATTACAGCACTTCACCATTTGACTGACGTACATACTAGGGATGCCGAAAAATTTAAAACAATCCCGGGATCGCGGGATTACCTAAAAAATATCCCGAAATCCCGGGATCACAATTTTCCTCATATTTAGGCATCCCTACTACATACATACACTTTTAAGTTCATGCAATTTTTCCCCTAAGCGCTCATTTACACACGGCGTTTTTTGTTGCCGCAACTCGACGTTTGTAGGAGAGAGCGCGACGAGGAAAGGAGAGGGGCGCCGAGTTGCTCGTGCTCGGGCAACACGCTTTGTGCTCTCGTTCGTCTGTGTAAATTGAACCGCTGTTCACAGCTGACAACAACAATTGCATACACACAAATCGCCGTGTGTAAATGAAACGAGCAACACCAAAAGGTAATGTGAAAAATCGAGGCGACAAACGTTTTCGCGTATAAACGCAGTCTAACAAGCCTATTCTGCTTGTTACCGAACATTTTGACACCGGAAAATTCACCGTCTTCATGTGTCGGCATGGTATATTAATAGCTGCGGTCCAAGAGACGAAGTTGCACAGCAATTCAACTTTGTTGAATTGCGCCGGGTACAACGTGCACCGTCGAGATCGCGAGCGAGATAATGGTGGTGGCTTAGCGTTCATCACGCACCACACCGTGCAGTATCGTCTTATCGAAGCAGACATCGACCGCAGGGATACCACCCTAGAATGTCAGGGCATCGCTATCCGGTCAGGCGATGTCGAGCTCGAAATATTTAACATATACATACCCCCTGTCACCTGCTGCCCGG
This sequence comes from Rhagoletis pomonella, assembly GCF_013731165.1. Classification (NCBI taxonomy): domain Eukaryota; kingdom Metazoa; phylum Arthropoda; class Insecta; order Diptera; family Tephritidae; genus Rhagoletis; species Rhagoletis pomonella. Next base: position 37,908,966 of record NW_023458556.1, on the reverse strand, counting down.
CAGGATATCACCCTGATATAGGTGCGCTCCTCAGAGGTGAAAACCGTATGGTAGTAGGTGACTTTAATGCGCACCACAATCTTTGGCACTCAAGCCTGTCAAACGATCGTAGGGGAACAGACTTGGCTGAGCAGATAGACGATTCGACATTCTGCACAATGAACGACGACGCACCCACCAGGATTATGGGTAACTGCAGTAGCTCGCCAGACATCACAATAGTCAGCGCTGGTCTGATAAACAGCATAACGTGGCGACCTATGCTGACTCTAGCATCAGACCATCTACCCATAGTCATCTCGATTGATAAACCAACCGACTTTGCCTCCGCCAAACACCGGACCTATATCAACTTTTCTAAAGCTGATTGGAAAGGTTACGCGGAGTTTACCGAAAACACCTTCGCAGGCTCCCCACACCAACCGACGTCCATCTCGGTGAACGTAAGTTCCGCAGGGCTATCACTGCTGCTGCAGCTCGCTTCATACCGGCAGGATGTATATCGGACCCACTTCCAAACTTCCCTGCCGAAGCGGCTGTTCTAGCCGATGAGCGTGATAGCCTTCGTCAGGCCGATCCCGGAGATCCCCGTATCAGGGATCTCAACGCGGAGATTCGGCAACTTGTAAACGTACATAAGCGGAAGAAGTGGGAGGAGCATCTGAAGACTTGTAATTTCACCTCTGGTGTGAGCAAGCTTTGGTCAACCGTGAGGTCATTGTCTAATCCGACGAAGCACGACGACAGAGTCGAAATTTCCTTCGGCGACCATGCCTCGTCGGACCCGGAGCGATGCGCGAGCTATTTTAGCCGGCAGTTCATACAGCATCCTCCGGTGGACAAAGCCAAGCGTCGAGTGACCAGAAGGCTGCACAAACTGCCAACAACTTGTGCCCCCCTTGCTTTCGCTTGCGGTGAAGTTCAGGTGGCCATCGGGAAGGCGAAAGCCTCCAAAGCCATGGGTCCCGACGG
>NW_023458556.1:37904447-37907894 GCF_013731165.1 Rhagoletis pomonella | reverse complement strand
TTTTTTTTTATACTTATTTAATTCATGGTAGATATTGTCCATATTGCCAGTCGCTGTTAGAATCCGTGTACTGCGGTATAATTTTCTTTGATTTGTAGAGCGATTTCGAATAACCGGTATAGTCCTGATAGTTTTATTAATTAATTTATTATTTCATAGGGATTTACTTACTTATAGAAACATACCTTATCGGCCTTACGTCGCCTATTAAGTTCCTTGTCATTTTGTGTGACATTCATAATGAAGTTATTACGTTTATTCATGTTGATATTTTTTTCATTTAATTGTTTGCTATTTAAATTATTATGAGTTAGGGTACTATCCTTGTTCCCAACAGGTTGATAAGTTTTTGAAACATAAGGCTTAATACGTAGCGAGAGATCGATTGCGGGTGGCGGGCGACGTTTGATTTCCTCCTCGATTTCATATAGTTCTTGCTGGAATTTACAAAAAATCATAAACATTTAAATTATTTAAAGATGCAAATTGAAATGAAAAATGTATACCCGGCATAGGCTAGAGGTTAGTTTAGATTGAAGTGACTGATAGTGGCCACAACGGCACACCTAGTTCCATATATTTGGACCTATTGAGGTACCACGCGGATCGCGAAACCCTCCTACTCGAACCACCGTATGGAGTCTGCGAATCCAAATAGTTGCCGTTTTCGTTCTGCATTAGAACAAAATTTAATGTCAAGAACGTTCCCACAAAAGAACCAAACGGGAACAAAAGTATTGAGACCAGTTTGAACGGAAACAAAATGTGAACAAAAGGTGAAAAATCGTTTCAGTGCGAACAATGATTGGTAATTCTAAGCCAGAGGAAAGGTGGATCATTTCAACTTCGACATCGTTTACCATTAGGGTGAACTGTATATTTATGGAACATTTTTTTTATTTTCTGTGCAAGAAAAGTTCGTGTCTTAAGTCTTTCGTTGGCTTAATTTGCACAGTTATCTTCCAGTTCATTGTTGACTAATTTTAGTATTCAAGCATTTGAAACTTATGGAACGCTATGAGAAATATGTTGTTCTCGCTTTCATTCTTCGCGAATAGTTCTGAGAAGATTTGTCCCAGTTTCATTCTCTACCGGAAAATTCATGATGGTTCTTCGAGAAAAAGTTCCTTAGAATTTTGTTCCCGTTTTGTTCTCTTAGAAATGTTCCCGAAAGTATTGTTCGCATTTTGTTCTCTTTAGGAACGTTGCACATGCTTTTGTTCATATATAATTCTGGTTGAGAACGTTCCCGACAGTTTTGTTCACACATTCGTTCATGTAAAAACCTTGCTGAAGGTTTTGTTCTCATTTCAATTTGGATTTTTAAGCGATCTTGGGAACAAAACTACAAGAACGACACTTAGTTTCGATCATACTTTTTGTTCTCGGCTCCTGCTTAAAATACCGGTGGAATGTCTAGTTCTTGTTTTATTCAAATTGATTTGGGAACATTTTCTTTCCGCATTTGTTGTGGCGATCTGGATTGTAAAAAACAGCTAAAAAAGAGGACGCTGCTCCTTCATGGGCCCCTTTTTATCTCAAGAATTGACTTATAACGGTAATTTACAGTTAGAACTGTGGATCTGGCCACATTGGCAACAGAGAGAGAGAGAGAGCATGACATACTGCGTAGTTGCCCTAATAACACATCTATCCAGCTATGATCCTGCCAGTTTCCCTCAAATGACTCTGCCTATTAACAGTTAGCTTACGAATTAGACTAGTTCTAAGTCGATGTTCAGTGTGTACTACTTTATCAGATCTGACTTTGTGCAACGCTGTTTCAGAGGACTTCCTTTCATATAGGCCTACTAAGATTGTAAGTTTGTTTGCGACTGATTCCCTTATATAGGATTCAATATCCCGAGTTGGAATAAGCATATAATTATCGGTCTAAAATCTTTAGGATTAGTGTGAGAGGTCTTCCGAGCCTAAGGTATGAAGACGACATATCCGCACTTTAGACCCAGGGTTTTATATAGTTTAAAGTGTTCCATGCCCAAATTAATTTTTCAGCTGTAACTAACTCCCTCACTCTTTTCTATGAGGTACCTATTCAGCGCCTGATCGGTAGCACCTGGCGAGTGTGTGCTTAGAAGAAGGTGCAGGTGTTCCTCAACAGTTTCCGACCACGTCTTGTGGAAATCTGATAACCAGTAGGTAGTTACTATCAGCGATTATGTTCATAAAAAAGTGCAGTTACCGCTTGAGTCTGAAGCACTTCAGGAGCTTTTTTTTTCTCAAGAGATAAAAGAGAGATGGAACAATAGGATACTCTGAAGGAGAATAATCCTGCAACTCAGTGATCATCATGGTGAAAATTAAAAAGTGGAAAAAATGCAGCCTGTCTGAGTCTTACTTGCGCTTAATCACATTGGCGTGTTCTGGGAGTTGAGTTTTTAAGCTTAACGCAGCTCGGAGCAGCGGCTTAGGTCTATATTTTTGCATTAAATTTCACGACTGAAGTTGCCCATTCCACTTGTTCCGCTTAGGTTGGTTCTTTTAAATGAAAGCTAATACATTTTAGAAGATATTCGTCGAACGAAATTTTTTAATTTTTATTTGTTTATGTAAAATTTGTATAGTGCAAAGAGCAGCGAAGTAGCAATTTTGAAAAAAAAATCGATTCTCTTCTTCTTGTTAATGATTGCTACGTAATGAAAACTAGTTGAAAACAATTATACGATTCGCCAAACGAAAAAAATTGCACAAGAAAAATTTGAAATTTTATAAACAAATTTTCTCTAAAATGATTTTTTTTTTAATTTTTATTAGCATTAAAGGCTTGCAGTTTTATATCATATTAAATTTTGGTACAAATTTTGGCAAGTGTGAGTTGAGTTTTAATAAAAAAAAATAAATTTTAGGGAAAATATTTTATAACATTTAAAATTTTCTCTACACACGGTTTTGATATAAATTTTTTAGTTTTCAAGCATTGTGCGCCGCTTCGGCAGGAAAGCCAGAACGGATCTTTGCAATCCTACTGACTTTTGTATATATGTATATTTGTACGTATGTATGTATGTATATGTTCTTACCCTATTTTTGTAGACCATGCAGCAAGCGCGTAATGTAAAATAATAAATAATTTCTACACCCGATAGCAGCGAGAATCCAAGAAACAAACTGGCTATGCCGCCAAAGGAGACCAATAGATCAACCCAACCAAAGAGTACCTCACGCTTATAACGTATAATGGGCCAAGTAAGAAATTCCACTAAAACACCGTCATCGTCGTTCTTTTCCGTGCTGAAAAAAAAATGTAGATAGAAAAGAGATTGAGAGATTTTTTGAAAAGCGTACATTGTACAAAAGAAATTGTCCATACACACACACACCTCTTAATCAACTTCTCAATATTGAAAACGGTTTTTGAGCAACTTAATTCGCAATGCATACAGTTCTTTATACTTGTAATGTTAACTTTATACTTTTCCAAGCATG
>NW_023458556.1:37745382-37904347 GCF_013731165.1 Rhagoletis pomonella | reverse complement strand
ACAGTTCTTTATACTTGTAATGTTAACTTTATACTTTTCCAAGCATGAAAAATGGGATACGCCACACATGGGAGCATTTGCTAAACAAAAAATGAGCGGTAATAATTTAGCTTTGAAATATATGCAAATTAGGGTGATCCAAAAATTACATAGGAAAATCAAATTTTTGGAATTTTCACGCTACCACGCCCAGAACTGAAAAATAACGATAATAAAAGACCCGCATATTTTTTCTTTTGAAATCCGTTAACATTCAACCGTGCCGCCTTGAAGTCTTACATGTATTTTATATAGGGGTAAAATAAATTTTTGCTATAAAACCTTTAAAATCAAATGTTTTTGATGGAATAAGTTTAGTTCGTCGCAGAGATCTTCAAACAATTAAATTATGATGCATATTTAACTTTAAAATTATACTAACTACTTTTTTACTTTTTTAAAACATGCGTGTCGTGTTTAAAAATACATAAAATACACATTTTTGTATTTACGAGATAGGATTATCGGCTATGAAAAAGTAGTTAGTAAAATTTTCAAATTAAATATTCCCATGTTTTTATTTTTTTAAGAGCTCTGATAGGAAATAAACGTATTCTATCGAAAAATACTTCATCTAATGGTTTTATAGCAATTCTACGAAAAAATGTATTTCCCCACACGATTAACCGACTTCAAAAAAAAAAATACTGTTCTTCTTATTTTTGATATTCTTCTGTTTTGGGTTTGGATGGAAAAAAAAGTTGAACCACCCTATTGCACATACCTACATACAATGTACATATGAATGTATTAATTACTTTATCTAACTCAAAAAACTTACGTATTGGCTTATAAAATGGTGGATTGCATTTACAGAGTTTGATTGCTCTTTTCATCCGACACTCTGTCATGCAGGATGAGAATGTGTAACCTTCTGGGAAGTACTGCAATTTGACCTCGTCATAAAATATGCACTTCCGTTGGCTGCAATTTCAATGTGTGTTTAATTAGAATTCACTTTATACATTTTTGCTTTTGCTTACCCGATTGTAAGCTGTCTAGCATCATCTGTGGTGTAGGTATTCTTTTTAGAGATTCTTGCTTCCACCTTCTGATTATCTTCCCATTCGATTTGTGCATTAAAATCGCGACCAAAATATTCCTCATTTGAAAAAATAAAGACCTTGCCGAAAGAAAGAAAAAAAAAAAATAGGCATGAGTTGTAAGTAATTGTACTGAAGAGATTTTTGACTGAAATATTAATCGTTAATAGACAGAAGTATCTAATATGCATAACTAAGTACATACTTACATTTGCGGTTCCATTCGGTATAAAGAACAAAGCCCATTTCTTATCCGTTTCATAGAGATCATGCGGTGCAGCGCCACTGACGCTACCAATGCGAGATTTAATAAAAATATAAGACACACACATATAAACATATATATTTACATATATTATTACGCACATACATATATTTTTGTTAATACCTACTCTTCTTTCGTCTCTGACTTGAAACGGCTATTAAAGGCAAAACACATCCCATGCTCAGTATAGACGGTATCAAAGTGGGTACAGCAGGGTATAGGCTCATCACGATACTTGCACTCGGCCAGAGTACTCTCACAGCTGACGCGAGCCTGTGCGCGAAAGAAATGATGTGAATGTATGGATACTATTATAGTATGACAGTCACGAAAATAAGTAAAGTAATAATAAATTAGTAAAGTAAAGCATGAGGGCAGACTTTTGTACTGAAAATCTGTAGTTAACTGCCGATTCTGAGTTAACTACGCACTGTGAATTTAGCCCTGAAAGATTAATAAAACAACTATTTTACAGCTAAACAATGTGGAACGTAAACGCCTTTGTTTCAACGAGATTATTCACCTTAAGTTTTTCAAAAGCAGAACTTCCTCAGTGAAAGGTTATGGCCCTCAGTGTGGTGAGATTAGAAGGCTGTGCTCTATCATGTCACTCCGAGACCACACACATCTTCGGCGACCCGTTAAAAACATTGGGTACTGTATATTTCTATGACCCTGCGCCGGTCATATATGGCAACTTAACGTAACTTAGAGGCTGTCACTTAAAAATTCTCTTAAATGGATGTTGCTTATATTTAGATAACCGAAACTTAACGTAACTTAATGCCACGTCGAGGTCTGTTTCATTTAGATTTTTTATGTTCTAATGCCGATTTCGTTTCTACCGAAAAATGCAACCTTCTCTTTGCCCTCTAGGCACAAATACTAAGAGGAGGGCGATGAGAAGGCAACATTTTTTGTAGAAACGAAATCGCCATAAGTTACGTTAAGTTGCCATAATCAGGTCTTTAGACTTCTATTTATTTTGCACTCTTTAAAACTGCTTGCGTCTACTTTTCAAAATTGAATAATTCATCAAGGATATGCTAACACAATCTTGTTTTCGGACTCATTCTTCAGTTCACATTCAAGTCATCTCATTTTCCCTTATTTCCGCCAGGATTACAAAACTTATTATATTTCAAGACGTCCACCAAAATATTTCGGAAAAATATTAAGCTTTAAGTGAGCTGGACCGATTTGAAAATACCTCCAAACATGGAGTTTTTTATGAATAAAAATAGTTTTTTAAAGAACTTTTTGAAAAAAGTCCCCTCAGATGAAAATACAGATTAAGCTTAAAAAATCTGCATAAAAATATTTAAAAATCTTTTCAACGGAATCCTAAGAATCAGATTTTTGATGCTGTTTTTAATTTACGAAAAACTTGAATAACTGAGCCAAATCTATTCTGATTTAGACTTATGGGATCTCAATAGAAAGGTATTTTCACACTGTTTTTATTTGTGTCAAAAAAGAGGCATTCGTGTCCCTTTTTTGTTTCTTTTTTTTTTAAACACCAACACATGATTCAACTTTGAATGACCTTCGTTCATCCTACCTTTCTCTTTCATCCTTTGAATGAGTTTATTAGCAAAGAAATAAAAACGGTGAGAAAATACCCTTCCAATGACACCTCTTAAGTCTAAATCGGAATAGTTTAGGTTAAGTTATTCAAGTTTTTCTTAGACCAATCTTTGAAAAAAGTTAAAAAACAGCATCAAAAATCTCATCATAACGATTTCGTTCAAAACTTTTTTTTTTAATTTTTTAAAAATAATTTTATGCAAACATTTTAAATTGTTTTGTCATTTGAGGGGATTTTTTCAAAAAACATCTTTAAGAAACTATTTTTATTCATAAAAAACTAAATTTTTGGAGGTATTTCAAATCGGTCCAGCTCACTTAAATCTTAATATTTTTCCGAAATATCCTGGTGGACGTCTTAAAATATAATAGATTTTATAATTTCAATGGAAAAATAGTACCGATTTTTTTTTTGTATGGAGAGTGATGCAGTCGAATGAACATATGTATGTGCTTATATACATATATACAAAGGTATGAACCTTAAATGCTGCTTCTCTCAAATTCATTTCCTTTAATACATTTTCTGGGATCGCCTGGGCCAGTGCATTAGCTTCATTGACGTTATCAAAGTTCAAAGAGGTCAAAAGCTCTAAAAACGGCGCGATCATGGTGGCTGTTGGATGGTCATAATTCCTGTAAAAAGAAATGACAAATGAAAAATTAATTGAAATGGACTTAAACTTTCTACTTACGATAGTGTTCTGTACGCAAAATCATAGGCCTTGTCATGATCAAAAGGTATTTCCGGACAAACAATAGTGGTGGGGAAAACAACATTTTGGTTATGGAAATCGGTGTCCAAGCCTAAGTTAAAAATAATAAGAGATTCTTGTGAGTAAACATTTATACGCGTATGAAGATGAATTATTAAATTTTTATATTTGTTATGATGAAAATTTTAATATTTTGTGGTAATGTACACAAGTATAGTGCTTAACACAATTATAAACCACCAAATATGGACATGTTCTTTCTATTAATTTCTTTATTATTTAATTTTCATTCAATAATTCATTTCATTTCTTTATTATTTGATTTTAATTATTAAAGTTCGAGCATTTTAATTAGATTTGTTAGAAATATTATGAGTAGGCAGTTTTGTCACCCTTTAAATTTTAGTGCAATTAAGGGCAAGTTTTAAGTATGTAACTAGTTAGAACTCGGTGTAGATTTTAATCTTTTTTTTTGTTGAAGTAAAGCTAATTTTCTCCATATAAAAAAATCGTCGTCTATGTTCTACAGAACATGGTCTCGTTTTAAAAGCGATATTTGGGGTTATATAAAACAAATATATTTAAAAACAAAATAATCTCAAAAATACAAGAATATGTAAATACATTTTTTGGAAACTTTTTTTTATACAATACCTCTAACTGAATTTTTGAACTTTAAATTTTTTTTTGTAAACTATAGATTAAAAATAATTTTAAATTAAATAAATATTGTTTAAAATAATTTTATTTATAGTTTTTTAAAAGTTTAAAAATATATATGTATATGTCTGAGGAAAAAGCAGGTATTGTATAAAAAAACTTGAGCTACATTTTTTTCAAGATTTTGCTTTTTAGATAATTTTAATTTAAAAATTTTGAACGTTTTAAATCGCAAAATCCTGAAAATAGTGAAATTTAGAATTTTGCACAACTTCAAAAAAAAAAAATTTTTTCTCAGGCAGAACTTCGTTTATGATAAAAAAAGTTCTGACCAAAATTCATCCAAATAAAACATGGTCGCTAATAACCATTGGTTAATTTAACATGGATTAATCGACAAGGCAATTTCGAAAATATTATAATTTTTTTTTTTTGCCGAACGTAGGGTCTCCTTTTCAGATTATTCCCCATATCTTTAGAATATATAGCCGGATCTTAAAGTGATATTTTGGTCTCGAGGAGACAATTAAATATGTTTCTAAGTTCATTGATATCAAGTAATTGCCCACCAGATCTCAGTTCCCACCAACCTAACGTAACACCCTAATGCCAGAAAATTGATGAATCATTAAACTTTTGCTAAGGAAGTATTTCGATTCGAAGGCAATCCCGATTTTTTTTTTTGCCGAACATAGGGTAACATTTTGTGGTTTTTTGCATTTACAGTCGGATCTTAAAGTATTTTATGTCGATGTGTTTGTTTTGCGGAGATATTTTTTTCATTGACCACGAGTACCACCTTTTAGTATTTACCCATCAGATCTAAGTTCTTATCACCTTAATGCCAGTACATTAAAGCTCTCCAAAAATCATTTAACTTTTGCACGGCAAGTAATTTGATTATTCCAGTACAACTATAAAAAAACAAATTGTTGAATATAGGTGTCAGCGAAAAGTGTAAAAAGGCGACACCTAGGATCAGCCAAAAAATATGAATTTTTTTTCGAAATTTTCTTGCAAAAATACGTTAGACTCATGATTCTACGGTGCAGTATTCCTTGTGCAACTTTTACAACTTAGCTCTTCTATCACTACATATTTTCAGAAAAAAAAAAAATTTTAAATTTATGTAAGTGGTTTTAAGATAACAATCTATGTTGCACTTCTACATCTACATACCTATTATTTACATATGCTTGTTTATTTTTTGTACTCACCCGTAATGGTGGGATTTGTCTGAAACTTCTCCCATAAACTCATAATAATCACTAAAGCAGTCACAGCTCCAATTGATGTAAAGCAAAACCACATAAATCTAAAAGAAAAACGATTTATGCCTTCCTTTTTCGATCACCTACACGCCATCAATCTCTTAGTGGATTTAATAAACATTCACCTACTTTTCACCCACCGGACGTCCGGACTCGGCTATGTAACGTACACCATGTAAGGTGGAATTTTGAAAAAATTCTTTGGTTTGAAAAATTAAACTACGTCGAAAGATTATCAACGTTTCGGCAAACTTTCTCGCCCATTCTCTTACGTTCTTTTTCGACATTTTCGTTTTGGAATTGCCATTCGCATAATTCACTTACGAATATACGTACATATATACATATGTACATATATACTCCTATGTCAGTATGTAGTTAGTGCATGTCGTTCTCAAAGAAAGTGCATTGTAGTCAAGAATAATTGCCAAAATTTCCGTATAAACTCCATCGAAATCGGTCACTGCTGTGCCTACTGCCACTGTCCGTTTGTCAACATTCGTTTTAGGTTGAACGCGTCAAGCTTATCCTCTTTGAGCGAACGAACGGTGGTAGCTCTAGTGTCCTGCTGTACCTACAAATCACAACTGACCATATCACAGGTCGTGACTAATTGCGTATGCAGTGACAATCGTTACGACATATTCAGATTTGGAGTGATGGCGAGCAGTGTATGTAGTAGCATTGCAGTTGTCTGCTAGGCCGAATGAGTTGAGTGAAGTCATTAAAGGACAATGGAGATAAAAGCAAATCAATGTAGACCGTTCAGGCAACACGCACGAAATGCCATTTGACAATGGCCCTGTGGATTTTATCTTGATGTTTTTTTTTTAGGGGAGGGGGTGGAGGTGCATTTATTGCTCAACTTTTTATCTATGTCATATATTTATGACCAGCAAACGAACCAATGTACAAACATACATATAAATATATAACCGCACTCATACACCTGTATCATGCTTTTTTATTCTTTTGTTTTAAATCTGGTTTTGTTTCAAAAATGATTTTATGAGTCTATTTATGCGTCGTATTTCCCCAAAGGCCAAAGTCAAGAATTGAAGAATGTGCTCAGAACAGTGTGAGCTAAAACTTTTATTTAAAGGCAGCAAATGAACGATTGATCAACTTCAGCATTCTGAACATCGTATCCAAGGATAAGACGTGTTCTTTGAAAGGCTAGAGCGCAGTGTCAATGAACTTATCGGGCCTTAGCAGTGTGGGTTTAGAAAAGCTTTCGCCATACGCCAAGTCTTAGACGATTGAAACACACCATGCCCTGCAAAACAAATACGGCTGAGTAAAACGATTTTGAGCAACACCAGCTTACCAAATCGTTCGATGCCAAACCACATTTTTGGGGGGCTACTCTGTATCGCATCGCATTTCTCTTTCGCATCGCATTACAGAGTAGCCCCCCAGATAGGGCGATTAACTGCGGTACGACTTCGTTAATACGATTCTACAAAAATTATCCAAAGCTGAATCCACTGATAGTAGCAAGGGAAGAGAAAGGTATCATCTGCGATGGAAAGATCAAGTAGAGATGAACTTGCCTTGGTGTAAAAAGCTCACCTGTTAAATATTGAGGCAATTCTGGCAAATTTTTAGCTTCAAGTGCACATGCAACATTGATCACAAAACATTGCCTGGACGTAATAGCTCCAGACTTCTTTACAAGCGTTCAAGACGAAGAAGTGGCGATTATGTTTTCTAAATGTGACATCGCAAATGACTGTGTCCCACTGTGGCTAGTTCTTCAGTTCATTTCAGTCTGTTTTCTTTACTTGTTGGTCTATAGAGATGCCAGGGGTTGGTATGGGTTCCAAATTCTACTCGCCATACATGGGTTTTCTAGTTTTAGTTAAGCACTCAACGAAGCGTAGAATCTAGAGCCAAGTCAGCTAAATCCCAATCTACAGAATACTGGGCAGTAGCACAGAAGGTTAACAGAAAGTCTTTGCCAATCACTTCCGATTGAATTTCGACAAGTCTAACAATCCTTGTCGTCAAGCTCAACTAATGGTAGGCCCAGACAACGTGCGGTTTCGACGGGGTTTGAGTAGGCAGGTGATGGGGAGGTTGGTGCCGTGATGAGAGCATTTACAAGCAATAGGCTCTGAAGGTTGTGGTGGACTTTCTGTAAATTTATATATCTGTTTATGGCTTGTCGGTACGTCGTTGGGTCCCGTGATAGACTGCGTTAGCAGCCGGCAAGAATGTTTGCTGAGCATTTAATTGTGCTTCTTTATTGGGCGCAGTGGCGCATCCTACTTGTCCCCGGTAACCCACAGCATAATTTAGGACCGACCGACCAATTGCATTGTATGTTGCCAACAACGGTCCTTTCTCTTTGTCCCAAGTGCTGTCGGCGAGCGATTTGAGAGCCTTGTAGCGATCTTACTTGGGGAAAAGAAGTCAAAATCATCACCTAAAATTTTAGAGTTACTATCAGAATTGGTGTTCCATCGACGTCGATGCCTAATTTCTGCTTGACCTCCTTAGACCAGGTAGTAAAGAGGACCGCTGTTGATATCGTAGGAGAGAGGGTTAGTCTCCGTGCAGAGAAGAAGCAATAAAGATCGGTGAGATAGCCGTTTAACTTTGAACACTGGAATAAATTCCATTGCCGGACGCCAATATCGAGCAATCATCAGTGCGAAGCTCCCTCTGGTAGCTAAGGAAGCTTCAAACAGGGTTTCCGAGTTTCCATTTCGAAACATTACTGACGACTGTTTAGTTCCCTGTAGTAGAGATCATGCTTCGATGTCTTCCAGCAGCGTGGAATGTCAAACGCAGTCAAACACTTTTCACAGGACCAGCACTACCAGGTGCGGTTTTGGCTAATGCCGCGAATTACCTGCGTGTTCATGGCGTTAAATGCTATGCTGATTCTACACCAGGGTCAGATGAGACGAGTAATACAAGAGTAGCAAGCCCGCTATTGGGGAAAGAAAAGTTATTGGACGAAGTTTTGTCCCCTTTGTTGGCTGGTTTCCCTGGCTTTAGGACTGGGATTGGTTGGCAGTTTGTGCAGCTTTCTGGGCACTCGACCACCGTAGGATGCACGTCGGCTAAAATAGCTCGTGCATCGCTTCGGGTCCCATTAGGCGGGAGCACTGAATGCAATTTTCCTTCACACCAGAGTAGGGGTTGTAGGCTTTCACGTCATAATACATAGGTACATATTTATATAACAAATTAGGAATAATTCTATGTCTGTTTTTGGCAGCCCTTATTACACGGAAGCTGGTTGGAGACACGAATGTATTAAAGAAAACATTGTTCAGGCGTAAGAGCGTACCTACTCTATAATGTTGAACTCATTCAAGTCTCAAAACCAACGTTGAGCATATTCTATATTCACACGTACAAATAAACTACCCAAACTAGAATAGGCGCCAACCCAAAAAATTCGCCTTCGACCAACGACCAACTACGCAAAGCAAAGAACCAAGTCATTCCAAAAATCATTTCAACTCATTGTCATATTTTACGGATCATTTAGTCTGTTCTAGAATTTCATTAAATTCATATTTTTGTACATATTTGAAATGCTAGTCCGCTAAGATCCCATACACATACTATAACGGTCTTTTGTTGCATTTGATTTCCCTTCTAAAACCAAAAAAATTGCAAAAAAGCTACAAAAAGTCATGAAATTCTTCGAGTAACTCTCGGCACTTCTGCTTTTTAAAATTTTTTATTTCACTTTTCACTGAAACCTAATGGAGAATCTCAGCAATAACAACAACAGCAGCAACATACTTGATGTTCGCTTAGAAATTACCTCATTCCCAGCCAGGATAACACAAATAACAAAGACTTTATATAACACACTTTTATTTATTTATGTAAGTGCATACAAACGCATACTCATATATATAGATATATATATATGTATGTACATACATAACATGCATACACAAGGCAATGACGAGCAAGAAATTCCAACAATATCCGCCACACAAGCGTCGCGGTGCAATGCAACATGGCGAATTTTATGTGGACTGACTGACTGGTGACTGCATGAATTCCAAGCTAACCGGCTGCTGTCGGCCGCGTGGCCATTATTGGCGTTGTCACTGCAGCGCCATTGTTCCCAAGATGGCAATAGATGTTGAAGGAGTTGAAGCCGTTTGGCAGCAATATGTGTGTAAGTATTTATTTATGTATGTAGAGTGTACGTAGTACATACATAGTCACAGAAGCGAGCTTGAGTCCGATACAGTATGTGCATAGCTAGCACCAGCGATGGCGAAGCAACAGTGCAGCAAATCTACAAATCCAATACGGCACTTCGCGTGCATGTCCTTCAAACACACACACACACACACTTACACCCGCATAGAGTTACATACATATGAACATATCCCTGCAGGGAAAACAAGAACTAGCACTAGTTCTTTATCGCCCAAAACGACATAATAACATAGATCCACACAAGTCAAACAAACCGGAATGTGATAATTTTACAAAACTATCTAATTTTACTCTTTAAAACTACATATTGCTAGCTTAGATTGAAATGTTAATAAGTAAACTTTTTTCTAAAAAATCTATTTTGATGCAAAAGGCAAGAGCAATTAAAAATGCATCATTTTCTAAAAGCTACCTACATACTTTATTTTTAAACTTCAACTTATACCATCCTCGTGAATTAGTTAGCTATCACATTCTGATGATGTTTCTTCTGCGTCCGCTTTCATTTCTAATATCAACTGCCGTATTGCCATTGCCACAACCAGGCTGTCGTAGTCATCACAAACTGGGAATGCTGTTCGATAATTTTGAATCGCTTGTTTCATTCTTGCAAGATTTTTTTTCTTAATACAGCGCGTAAATTCATGTTAGTTGTTTCCTCGATAATTTTTTCTGCAACAGATGAACCACCGGTATAAGAATACTAGAAGTAACAAAATTTTCCCCACAGACTTCTTTTGTTGCAAGCTCGATTGGTTCGAAAATAATTAAAAATCCTTTAGAACTTCCATGTCGAATGCTGAAATCATTTTTTGTGAGCTGGTGTTAACTATTGCGGAGAAACGAACCTTTCTGCCATATATTACATACATATGTGCTATTCTAGAGAGTCGACACTGGCTGCATTGATGTTTTTTCCCACATAGGTGAGTTTCTCCTTAATTCGCCACTTCATACGACGCCATGCCTAAACCAGGTCATAATAGCCTTTACCTTATCCAAAACAGTTTTCAACGCAGAACAAGAGTCGATGGTGTTTTCTTTTTTCGAATGCTAAATTTACTGCTTTAATCTTGTTGCTGCTTCCATCAGTTACTACTGCTTCCACGCCTTTATCCTTATTTATGTTCCATTCAGTACAAATCTCTGATAGAATGCATTTCCCTACAGGGATGACTCCATATACATATATGTACATTAGGGTGTTCCAAAAATGCACATGACAAAGTAAAGTTGGAATTTTAATGCTCTCACCCCCTAGGATTGTTGTATATCGAAAAACATACCACGGTTTTTTTTTATTTCGAAATCAAAAAATATTTAGTGTTCGCTCAAAGCGATCAAAGTTCTGCATGTATTTTATATGGGAACAAACAAGTTTTTCTGGAGATGGTATAGGATTCTTGAAAATAAATATTTCTCAATCGGAAAACTCGGTTTCTCTTCAGAAGACTTCAGGGAAGGGTCCTTTTTGGGGGACCTGTAAAAATAGTACGCAGATAAGTAGATTGTTTTTTTTTTTTTTATTCTAGTAAAATAAGTGCAAGTTTTAAGCGGCTGAAAAATCGCGTTGATTTTTAATGATTTTTTATTGCTGCCCGTCAGCATGTGCATTATTTACCATATAAAAGCGAATTCCTTGTAGAATAAAATGGCCAAGAGCATTTCCAAACAAAATTAAAAAAATTAACGCTATATTTTATAATTGAACTGTTATATCCGTCGGTTAAAAAAAACCATTTACAATAAACGCGGGATTTTTTTTACACGATTCGAAAAGTATCACAGAGTGTCCTTATTCATCGAAAAATGTTTCACTTTTGATCCACTTGGATCAAAACGGTCACACTGATACCAATATACACAATGCGCACATCTATAGAAGTAATACAAAAAAAAAGGGATGCTGAGCGGAATAGATCTTATCTGGTGAATTAAGGACTGGTTCCGAACTATAGAAAAGGTAATGCCGCGGGGGGACAATTTCCACTTTCTAGGACCACGCCGTTTTAAATTCGCCAGTTGTTTGCAAGCAAAAGATATTTACTGCGAATCAGTTATGGGTCGTAATGTAAGAGAAGCGCACTAGTTCAGAACTAGAAATTTTACCCACAGGGTATTCACATTCGCATACGAGAACGCTTGGAGTAATTGTGTGTAACAATGCAAAATAGCGGATGAACCGATGATGGCGAAAGAAACGAGGATTTTAGAGTGGTATAGGCGGACGGGCGGGCGGGTGATGAGCTCATAAAAATGTTCATAATTGGAGTAACAGCAACAACGGCAGAGACATCAATGCTGCAGTAGCTGCAATAGCAGCAAGAAAATGGTGGAAGACTTTAGTATTTTAAATTTGAAAACACAAACATCAACTTACACACACAAACGTACATATGCACATCTACTAACGATCGCACTTACATACATATATCCCTACATACGCAAAAAAGGTACATCTATATTTCTACATACATACGCGCATGCAAAAAGGACCTTCAACTGAGGGTGAGGAGTCCTTTAAGACGCAGGCGATGACGACGACGACGATGACAAAAACGCCGGTTTCGTGGTCTTTTGAGACTAGGTACGTAAACGTCAAATGACCCTCTGCTTGCGGAAGGAGGAGTGTCTTAAAATGGGCGGTTACATTGCCAAAGCAGCATTTGTGCGGCAAGCAAACATTTGCACACAAACAAAAAAACTTTGTACACACATTTATAAATTTTTGTGTAACTTTGCATATTTTTTCTATACATACATAAATATGCGTATACTCGTAGATACATACCTACATATACATTGTATAGTATGTTTGTAAATAAAAGTACCTACAGTGGCTGTTTGCTCGCGACGTTGTTTTTGATGGCGCTACTGTGCATTTGCATAAAAATGTCAAAAGGATGATGAGCCTTGAAATGCTTTTGCGGCGAGTTATTTTTTTTTTTAATTTATTTGCCGCTACAAAATTAAAAACCTTAAATAAACGCATGGGGTAAAAATAAAAGATAATAATAAATAAATAGACGCAACTGCATGAGCAAATGCAGCAAAATGTCCGTTTGTATTAAATTTATGCTCATTGCATTTTTTTGCTGCATTGCACTGCGCTGCGCTGCACTCACTTACGGATGTCAAATATTATTGCTCACGTGACATTGACTAGTGTCGGCGCTTTCGGTGTTGTTGGTGTACTGTTGCATGGTCAATGTCCAGATTTTTAGTGCCCAACGCCAGCTGTTGAACGTGGCAGTGCAGCACATCACATCACAGCGCAATGGCGCCAGAGGCCAAGGGCTGGCTGGCTGGCGTTGGCACTGCACCAAATGGGCCACACGTTTTTGCCGGTTAAAAAATGTGTGATTGCCAGTGGGTGGATCAAAAAGACGTGCTAGAAAATATTTATAAATTTTTTTTTGGGGGCTTTAAGTAAAATTCTCTTGATAACACTTCTGAAAGACCTTTAACCGCTCAACTGCCATTTTTGTTCAACTTCTGGGAATAAGGGTCAAAAAGGCCCATTATGTATGGAGTTAAGAGGTTAAAATGTTCGACGAAAAAATTGCTCGTTGCATGCCACTCTAGGTTTCTGAAGACGAAAATTATGATTAATATAAATTTCTACATTATTCCTTTGTAAACCCCGAATAGATTTATTACGGCTGTCCCCAAATTTAGACAAAAGCCCATAGCTCAATCATGCTTAATAGAAGGAGTTTTCCTTTTTTGTCGGTACCTAGTGAAAATTTGTTCAACATTTTCACTCCTTAACTGCCATTTTTGATGATGCGAATCGAAAGTTCTATCTTAAAATAAAAAAAAAACCAAATGGTACAATTTTCTGCAGAGACGAAGATGGAAATCTGGCAGAAAACGTCCAGTGCACACACAACACATAGACGGAGCACTTTTCAAAGCTTTTGAGTGAAGAATTCATACCAATGTATAGGGACGAAGCTCAAGACGACGTTAGAGCAGCAAGAATGGGCCTTAAAAACCATAAGGCCACCGGAGCCACCGGCATACATGCTCGTATTTTTCACTCTCAACGGCCATAATAAGAAAAAAAGTTCCTGTCATTTGAGCTAATTAACGCGGGGTAAGAGCTTTCCTAATTTGGATTGGTGCCCAACATAAACAAACTGATTTCTAGTGTTGCTTTAGGACTGCAAAATACACAGCGCGTCAAGTCCTGAAAGAGGGCCTCAATACGCCACCCGACACAACCCACCTATTCGTTCATTTTAAAGCAGTTTTCGGCAGCACGAAGAGAGGTTGACTTTAGAACGTTATTTCTAAATTTGGTATCCCCGTTAAACTTGCACGGTTATCTTTTACGTAAGATCTAGCAACGAAAGCAAGGCCGCCTACGAACATAATGGAAGGATGGAGTGCAGAGGGAGAAAAACTTCGAAAAGCATAGAGGCAATTCGTGAAGTTTTTTTGGCCTCGGCCTCAATCGGAAAAGGGTTGTAGTGTTGAGGTGAAGATAAATTCTTTCGTTAGGCCCGCGGTCGAACGCTCCGTCCACAAAGAGTGGACCTTAAGGGGATAATTAGCTAAGACTCTTATTTACTACACACATATATCGCAATAACAGTCCTCAAGAAAATGAAGCAAGAAACGGAGGAGAGAGGAAAAGCCTTGAGCGATGAAGAGGTCAATAAAGTAGGCAGATTGTCTCGAATCCGTATCTGTGGGAAGTATAAATAGTCCACAGTAAACGACGCAAATGAAGCTGTGCACTCCCCAACGGATATGTATCGCACCGTGAAATAATCTGAGAGTAATATATGGTCAGTATCTGCGTACGTGGTTCGTTCTACAGGCGGTGGGCAACACTACTAAAGGATTGATTTTTGGCGTCGAACCTCACAGAGATGAACAGTCACAGTCGATGCCAAGGGACAGCACCGATTCTAAGGCTGGTTTAGGTTCTTTATACTAAAACACTACAAAACGGCCTCGGCCGCCTTCACTCTTCGCCAAAGCGAAAACGTTGAGGATATAAGTCTAGTCCAAGAGCCTTGGTTTACTAGAAAGAAAGTTTGCGGACTCACCAGGGGGTACGCGCTCAAGGAACAAATATTATCCGAGCTTGCAGTCTTAATAAAAGTACATATTTACTATTATTTTCTATCCTCTCAATTTAGTGACGAAGAAACTGTGAGCATCAGCGTCCAACTTGCGGCGAACACTGTCGGGCTGGTAATGAGCTACATTACGCACGACAGCCCAGTTTTTCTACCCAACTAACTGCAGGAAGCGGTAAAGGAGACAAACATAAAAAAAATTCCGGCCATAATAGGAGCTGATTCTAATAGTCACCATGAACTATGGGTGCCAAACAATCAAAATTCCCGAAACGAGTTGTTACATGATTTTATTTTGATGAATAAGTACAAATAAAAGCCGTAGGAATAACCCCACCTTTTTGATATCAGGAGCTGTGCCAGGTAGGGATTTGTAGGTTTCCAGCATAGTGCTGTACTTCCCTGACTTCTGGGCTTTTCGAAAGTCGATAAAAAAATCAAGAATTTCGTTCCTCTTTTGCCTAGGTTGTTTGGAGCAGATTCCAGAAACCCGAAAATAATGGAGAACTTGTCTAGTTTTTAACCGACTTCAAAAAAAGGAGAATGGTTATCAATTCATAGGATTTTTTTTATTATTATTTTACCGCATAACTTTGGACCACGTCAACCGATTTCGATAATTCCATAGTCCTTTACCATAATTCCATAGTCCTTTTCCAATTTGATTTAGATCCGAACATTGGATCATGAAAACATTAACGGTACTCCTAAATTTTTATGTGAGAATTGAAGTCGGTTGTGTTTTTTTTGATTAAAAATTACTTGTCATTCATGGTCGTTTTATTTCGAAATCTTTACTTTGTTGAACATTTCTCATCTTTTTTCAACCACTCTCCGATTGGTACAAGCATAGCAATATGTTGGTATGTATACACTCACCTAAGTAGTTTTATTTAGCCTGACACCTTTCAAGCACGCACAAAGTTGGTTTACCACCTGCTCAAATTGCAGGGACAACAATTACAATTTTAGCGTGCGCTATATACCGGCACATCAGCACATTGCATTGCATTACAAAGCAGCCGCATTGTGCGAGTACGACGTTTAATTACCCTACAGCGCTGACGTTCCTGACAGCAATGGTAGCCGTACTGCGGCGGCCATGGCGACTGGCTGACTAGCGAATGGAGATGACACGCTCGTTGCTCAATTTAAAGCAATTTTATTAGGTGCATGTTGCTGTTCTGCTCTGCATTTTGTGTTGTAGGTACTTAACAACTTACTAACCATTTCAAATTGCATTTCTGTGCTGTTGTGCCATCATCAGTTGGCAGAACGCAAAATAAAAATCTAAATTAGCTAAAATCCAATTATTTCACACACAAATGCGTCCATTCAATGTTATAATGCAACATTCGCATTATAAGTGGTACAAATACTCATAACATAGTGGTGGAGCAGAGCGGGTAGTACGTACTTACTCGTACGTAAGTGCGGGTGTTGAATTCTGCTGTCTGCTTGGACGGTTGGACGGTTGGACGGTCACCACACCGACACGCCGCGGGCTGAAGTTGGGGCGGACGTGTTGAGGTGTATTGGTGCGAGTAAATGCATTCACGCCATGGCGTTGAATGCTCACATCCGGTCATAAATTTTGTCACTTGGCATTTGGTTGCATTGCTCGCCATTGCTTGCCATTGTTGTAATTGTTGCTGTTACAATAACCATTTTCCTGTTGTTGCAATTGTTGTAGCTGCTGATCGTTGACGGCGTTAATCGGATTTGAGCATAAAATTGGATTTTGCAACTGGGAATTGAGCATGCAAGCAGCGCAGAGTAAGGACAAAGACCAAGGAATTGCTAGCTATTAAAACGCGAGCTAAAGACGATGATTGTTTGGCTGAATAAGTAAGAGTAAGAAGCTGATGGCTGTTGATGAGAAAATGTATGTATGTAACCTAGGCGCTGAGGTGGTACTACATAAATGTCACAAAACTAAATGCGAACATCTAGAAGTAATGCGTAAAGTGTTATGACACTGTGATTTTTATGCGAGTATTTGTGTGCATACGAGTGTAGGAGTAGTTGTGCAACATGCCTTTCGACGACTATAATAGTAAAATGCTGCTGCATGTTGCCTGGTAGAAGCAGATATGTGACGTCTACTTGAAATAATATTTGAGTGGGTTTTGAGAAGATTAAAGCTAACGAAGTATCACGAACAATGAGAGCATAGGGTTGTTAAATTAGAGTGCCGCTTGTTTAGTTGAAACGCAATGAAATATGGATGGGTTATTTAAATAAGTATTTAAGGATTATATAAAATTCGAACGAGTAATGTGTTATTATATTAAATAATATAGGAAGCGCATTGGGGTATAGTCGTTGCTCTGAGTATGCAGTTACAGTGGCACGGCTTTACCCAATCCCGACTCTTGCGTCCTCGTTCGCACACTCTGAGCGACGTGAGCAACACATATCTAAGCGGCGGTAACCAACCCGAGTGGAGCCTTGAGTCACGGCAGAAGGAGAGGGATCTTCGTTGGGGCCACTCCGACTTATTCGGCTTAAGGGTTCAATAAAGTCTGCAGCGTCTAAGGAAAGGACTAAAAAACCCTCAGATAACTGCATCCCCACACGTTGACGACCCCCGCAAACGGAACAAGCATTACGAATTATAGATATGCACCTGAAATGTCCGGACCCTCTATAGGGAAGGTGCCTCTATCCAACTGCTGGATGGTATCACAAAATACCTGGCTGACATCACCGCAGTAGAGGAAATGCGATGCATGGGGCATGGCTGCAAAACATTTGCAGAATGCTACATCTAATATACATAGCTGATATGAGACGGCGCACAAATTTGGTGTCGGATTTGTGGTTGGGTGGAGTCCCCGACACCTTGTCTCCCGGTTCGCGCCCATCAGTGAGCGAATCGCCACAATCCGCATAAAGGCGAAATTTAATAACATCAGCCTAATTAGTGTGCATGACCCGACGGAAGAGAAGAACGATGAAACTAAGGAGCTTTTCTATGAGCGTCTAGGAGAAGCGTATGAGCGCTGCCCCCACCACGATATTAAAATCGTGCTTGCTGAATTTAACGCCGCGGCACGGAACATGGTAGTCAGTAGTACCAGATACCAGCATCGAAACATCCACAAAGCAACTTGGGTGTACCCTGATCAAAGAACAAAGAACCAAATTGATCATGTTGAGATAGAAGGAACATACGCTTCGAGCGTTCATGATGTGCGCTCTATCAGAGGTACCGACAACGACGCGGATCACTACCTTGTTGCAGATAAGGTCCGCATGCGCCTCTGTGCAATAAAAAACGTGCGTCAGGCAATGCGGCGAAAATTCGACATCGCAAAGCTGCAATCACAACGGGCAGCCGAAAAATTTAGCAACCGACTCTCAACTCGTGCGGCCGCTGCAGAAAAATACGCAGCATACAAAGCTACCCTGCAGCCAATGGCGACACGCGCGACAATTAAGCGATACTCCGCGCCGTTTGAGGCCAAACGAGGTTTTAGATAATGCGATTCACTCTCGTGCGACTTTTTCAATCTGATGCTGGAAAGCGTAATAAGAGCTGCCAATCTGAATCGCAGTGGCACCATATATAGCACAAGTAATTTTTAGCAAAAAAAAAATCGACTTCAACTCTCATATAAAAATATATATATATATATATCTCATGATCCACTGATCGGATCTTAACCAGATTAGTATGGGACCACATCTGACTACACTACCTTTCCGATGCAAAAAGAATTATCGAAATCGGTTGACGTGGTCCAAAGGTATGCGGTAACATAAATAAAAAAAAAAAATCAAATAATAAAAAAAAAAAAAATATTCCTACGAACTGATAACCTCCTCCTTTTTTGGAAGTCGGTTAAAAAGAACGATGCTGCTGTCGTATGCAGATGATATCGATATCGTAGAAAAAGAGCTTAAGAGGTTGGTCTGGCGATAAGGCAACACAAAGTACCTCCTGACAACATATAAAGAGTCCACGCGTTTCGGGACGCACATCACTGTTGGCAGCTATAACTTTGAAGTAGTGAAGGACTTTGTCTACCTAGGGTCCAGCATAAACACCGCCAATAACGTCAGCCTGGAGGTCAAGCGAAGAATAACTCTTGCCAACAGGTGGTACTTTGGGCTCAGTTGGCAATTGAAAAGCAGAGCCCTATCTCGACAAACGAAAATCACGCTCTACAAATCTCTCATCATGTCCATCCTTTTATATGGCGAAGAAACTTGGACAATGTCGAACAAAGATGAGAAGGTTTTGGAGGCTTTCGAGAGAAGTATTCTACGCAAGATCTACGGCCCTGTTTTCGTGGACGTCGGGTATCGGAGAAGATGGAATGACGAACTGTGTGAGCTTTTTAATGTCATGGACATAGTTATGCGCATAAAAATACAGCTATTCCGCTGGCTTGTACATGTTATACGCATGAATGACGACGCCCCGGTCGCACCTGTGGGTGGACAACGAAAGCAAGGGCGCCCACGAATGCAATGGAAGGGCCAAGTGCGGAAGGACCTGCCTGCGTTCGGGATAACCAACTGGCGCAAATTCACACAGGAGAGAAGCAATTGGCGAAGCTTCTTGGCCCAAACCGACAAACGGTTGTAGTGCCAACTAAGAAGAAGAAGTTTTATTTTAAAAGGACTCTGTCCTACTGTGCTCTTTGCTTCTTTTGACCGCAGACGAATCCTGAGTCAAAAGACCTGCTCACTACGCAGTCTTGCTACTTTTATACTCCTTTCCATACCCTTGTTTTTTAAAACGATAGTTTCATCTTTTCGGTATCTCGCCCTTAGCGGCCAGCCGAACGAGCAGGGTTACAGATTATGTTTAGTATCTCGGATACTTCAAAACTCTTCTCATTTCAAAATCGTTGGATAATATTTTTGCTGGTTTCTAGGTGAAGACCCTTTGTTAAGTTACCTTTTCTTCTCACGGCGCGCCCAAAACGGATTTAGATGAAAGGTAGTTGCACAGAGAAAGTGTTTATGGATTTTCTATCCGTGAGGCGTAGCGACCAAGCACCCGATTGGGAGCGAGTTTAATTGAGAGGACGTAAAACTTCGGGTGCGCTGGGTTTGGGTCCCGCCACGTTAAAACCTCGCCCGATGAAAAGTAAGAAAGAGCCTTGGATGAGACCTACTTTTTTTGATGACCACCACGGCAAACTTATAAAGGACTATGATTTGAGGGTATGCACCTATAATATCCGGGAGAGAGACCCCGTCCCCGAGTACTGACCTTCAGCCTGGTCGCCGAACGTCTAGGCACAATCCGCATCAATGCTAGATTCTTCGACATCTCGCTCATCTGTGCCAATGCCCCAAAGGAAGAGAAGGACGAGCCGTCCACATAAGTACATATGTACAAACAAAAATAGACTACTCGAATTCCAGTATAGCCGTGTATTCAAAACATCAAATGAATGATAACAACGACAAACAAAGAATGCGCCAAAAATAACAGCTTGTTTAATGCAATTGCGCTCGACTGCTTCTAATGGCGATTGCCTGCCTCGACTGCCATTTCAGTCCACGTCCGATCGTCTACCGCTGGCGGAGCGCAGCATTTGTCTGTTGTCCGCGCAGAGCGGATGGCGCCAAATGAAATCACAACTTGAACCAATTCAAAAGAAAAGAAAAAGCTTTTGTCCGCCATGCTCAGCTCCACATACATATATACCTTAGCTTTTCGTTTTTTCTTCTTCAACTTCTTCTATCGCTTAACAATTTATACCAACTTCTTTTTTTCAATTTACATCAGCGACACTCTATTCTCTCGTTGTTACGTTTTTTTTTTTTTGCTTTACTCTTCGAGCTTTTTTTGCCCACGGGCAGCCATATAGCTAGCTACACTTGAGAGCACACACTTCAGGAGGAGCCACTTGAGCTGGAGGAGCACAACAGCCGGCCGCCAACCATCGTCCGTCGTCCGCCGGCCAGCAAGGCAACCAGTGCCGCTGTAATCTGAAACCAGTTCAATTCATATGCTGATCATCGAGAATGCTGGAAACTGCAAGCTGTTCAGCAGCTGCTGCTGCAGTCGGGTGAGTATGAGCTGGTTGTTGCAGGCGCATGTGGCATGTTTGCTTATGCAATTTCGCTTTGCGCTTTTGTTGAAGAAGGACGTTTGTGTACGACTGCCACGGCTGTCACAGCTACTAGCTACTGCTATTAGCTGTCTTCATTGTTTGCTATTGTTGTTGCAAAGTAAAATGACAATCAACAATTGCACTCGTAGAAATTTTGTGCTGCCAGCATAAACAAAATTAAAAAAAAAAGGAATAAAAATTACCCGACGAGCCAATCGAGTATTTTCTGCCTACAATGAGAACAAAAAAAGAAAAACAAGAAATGAAAATAAAAAGTTAAATGGAATGAATAAATAAAAAGGAAAACAAACTTAAGTGTATACACTCCAAATAAATGAATTGATGCTGGCTAATGGTTGTCGGATTCTGGGCCATGCAACGCAAACAGAAGGAGAAGTACCTATGTATGTATGTATGTACATACAAGCAGCAACAACAAGCACACCATTCGCTTGACAACGTGTCACTGATTCACACAAAAGCTGTGAGGAATTTGATTGTAAGTGGCCAGTGGTCCATTGCACACTCAACTGCCAAACAACTGATATTCAACATCGGACAATTGGTCACAATTTGGCTGCTTAGCGTCTGCTGGACTACTTGCCTCTTGTGGACAACCAAACGGAAGTTCAAGTGCTCCATTAAACAAATAAATATTGTAAACAATCAGCGCTATCTTGATGTTGATTTTAAACTTTCCCAGCGTATAAATTAGCTTCTTGTTTTTTCTTAAATATAAATGCAAATTACAAATTCGTAGTTGGTGTGATGGTCAATCATCAAAGAAAAAAGTATTTTAAGGTTTCAAAAAAGTTTGATTTTCTTCAATACTATAGAAATATGTACATACATACATTAGGATGTGTCAAATTGTTCGGACGACAGTTTTTCGACGAATCGCATAGTATTTTCTGTTTGTATAGATAACTGTAAGAGAAAATGTAGAAGAAACTATAACAGGTCTATTCTGCACGTTCTGTTCTTGTCACCGCGAATCTAGGTCCATTGGTAATGCAGTTAAAATATTCAGCAATTCAGCTATGAAGAATTGTGCAAATCCTGGCATTGCATATTTCACGGGGCATTAATTTGTTACCAGCTTATAAGACGGTAATAAAATTTACCGGTTACAAGAGTATACAGAATGCGAAAAGGGTTTAAAAATTGACAGGAACTTTATTTGCCGGTTACAAAATTTTTATTACCAGCGCAGAATAGACCTGTTAGTCGGAAATAAGTTTCTAGCATGCTCAGCTTTTGTTACAACTAATGGATACAATATGCCTATATATAAGCTTATAACATTTTAAATTAATTTACCATATTTACCATCCAAAATCCATGTCAAAATTATAAACGCGCCACATATTGACAAGTTTTATAAATTTACTTTTGTCATTTAATTTCAGTTATTTTTGTTGTTAAGATATCGAGCCCTAAGCGCCAAAATAACGTAAGCGCTATTTGTCTCAAAATTTTGTTTTCTGCATAAAAAAAAAAAATTGAAAAAAAAATGTGTTTACGTTATTTTGGCGGTTAGGACTCGATATGTTTTACTTTCGTAAAAATTTAAAGCTTGTTGGATGGATTTCTTAGAAATATTTTGAGATACTGCTTCGTGGTCCATTAAATTTTATTAATTTAAAGTGCAAGTGGCTAAGACTTACTTTCGGGCTTTGGAATTTTTTGGTTAAAAAAATTAAATAAAACATCATCATTGTATGGAAGAGACACCGTCAGCAAAGAAAAGGCAAACTTCAACGGTAAGTCCTAGATGTCTTCACTTCGAGGTTTTTTTGTTAAAATACAAAAACCATTATTTTACTGTTTGTTACCAATATTGTGACTGCAAAATAAAATTGTCGTCCCACTTTTTTTTATATTGTAACTATAGCCCAATATAAAAATGTACAAATCTGTACAAATGTACCAATCGCGTGGCACTGTCTTAAAACTTTGTGCAAAATTAAAAAAAAAAAATCAATAAAATTCCTTTATTTTTGTTATTTATGGCCTTATAACAATTATATTCAACAATTTTATTGAGCTTGAAACCGTTTTTAAATGAAAATTTTTGTGAAAAAACCACAATTTACATTTTTGGTAGAAGTTATAGCTATTTCGGAGATCACCATATCTCCACATCAGACTTCTTCAACTGGATTCGATCCAACGAACCCAGCCGCCATAGCCAGCAGTCTACCCACTGAGCTAATTTCGCCACGTAAACTGTTGTTGCAACAGTTGAAGTAGTCTGATTAGGAGATGTCGTGATCTCCGAAATAGCTATAACTTCTACCAAAAATGTAAATTTTGGTTTTTTTCACAAGAATTTTCGTTAAAAAACGGCCTCAAGCTCAATAAAATTGTTCAACAAATTTTCGTAAAAATTTCGAGCTTTTTTAATTAGATTTCCTAGAAAGATTCTGAGTATGCAGTGTTGTAGACCATTGAATTCTAGTAGAGTAAAGTACAAGTTTCAATTGGCTAACGGTTGATTTTTTAGAATTAAAAAAAATCACAAAGTTGGAAACTTGGATTTACACGGGTTTTGTTAAAGAATGAACTACATTTTTATAAAAAAAAAAAATTACCAAAATTAAATAACAACACAAATAATATGTTAAAACTTGGCAAAAAGTGGTTCGGCTATAATTTTTTGACCACTGTATGTATTTTTTTTATATACATATTTAATTGATCATGCACATTGTACATAAACGCGTGCATATAACAAAATTAAAAAATAAATGCCTTTTTTGTGCCTTTTTTCAAAGAACATTTGGTCTTTTTTCAAGTTTTTTGTGCCTTAAAATTTTAACCCTGGCTATTATGTATTTTCTTTGAAGAACTCAATTGAAGGCATATTCCAGATCCAACTCATCAGAACCAGAACTCATTCGTGCCCATTTTTCCCTCAAGTCTGGTTTAGAGTCACTGTTTCTTATACCTACCAACTCTGAAATTTAAAATAGCTGTCAGTCTTCCTCGATGTACATACATATGTATGTGTGTATGTAGTATTTATCTCACTACTTGTAGCTGTATCGACTCCTTCCAGTTGAATCACTTAATTTGCTGATTGATGATATTTTTGATTTGAATTTAATTCGCTATTAATTGACCCAATTTTCTGCACAACAATTTGTCACAACAATGAACAACAAATAAAGGAAGCAAAAAATCGACCTGACCAGTAACAATTGAGTACCCCAAAAAAAAGATTGATCTGCAGCGATCCCAAATTAAAGCAGATTAAGATCAACAGTTACTTGAACAATGCCACAAGATTTGCTGCGCCTCACTCCACTTTCATGCATACATACATACATACCCTCATATGTACAATATTCGTACTTGCCACCCTTTCTTCTCAGCAAACTTCGCCTTGATACTTATGTAGCTACTCTCACCAAAGCAATTTTTTGTCTGTTCTGCTTCTGCTCGGCAACTTTCCTCAAGCGTACAACCAAGCCACACACTGCTTCTCCACTTCGTATATGTATGTATTTCAGCCACAATCAGTCCAGCTCCTTCGCTTTGCATTCCTCTTGTCCACTGGTGTTTCTTAAAGCCCTCTCACACTGTATCGCCACCAGAATTGGCTCTGTTTTAATAGCAATTTGTAAAAATTCACCCTCGTAACATGACAATTTTGTACTTTATCGATGATCGTTAATCAGCGGCAGAAGCAACTAAAAAGCAAAAGCGACAAAAACAACGACAACAACAACAATAGCAATAGCAATAAGAATATGCATGTAGCAACAATTGAGACGCCAGAAAAAACTGTAACGGCTATGGCGGCTGTGGCAGTAGCAACATTGAGAAAATAAAAATAAAATAAAATGTGCACCAGCAATTTGTTGTTTACAGAAACTTAGCTCATAAATAAAAGCAGTTGTTGGCTGCCGTTCCCTCGCCGCCGCCACCCCCTATTCAGCTATTGCTTACTTCACTGTCCTGCTGATTGTGATCATCCAACGCAAAATCATATCCGCATGAAAGGAGTGAGGGAATACGCCGGGTGGAAAGGGGGAGCGGGGGAGGAGGGCGCAGAAGAATGGAGATGGAAAGTTATTGTACCTATCGCGATGCATTGCTGCGCGCTACGCTGAACAACTTCAGGGCTATATCAATGTGTGTGTGCGTGTGTATATATGGTTAGTATTCTTTCTTACTTTTATTCAATGCGGTAGCCACTTGAAAAGCCATTGTATCGATTGAGTGCTGCACAATTGCCTGTTATGTACATTAACGGGCGCAACTGTGGATTTTCTAGAGCTAGTAAATTTTACTATTCCATATTTCATGGGCTCATAACAAAGTACATATGTATGTACGTACGTACCTTTGTACATATGTACATATATGGGGCGTTCCATACCAAAATGGACGGGGTTCACACTTCATGTGTTTGATTTGTTTCAAATTTTTAGGGTTGATGGATAAACATAAATAACAGATAAATATGAAATTTGAACTAGATTAATACATTTTTAAAAACTTTACAGCACAAAAACAAAAAAAACAAGATTTAATAGTTTTCTAAATATCTCAAGAACGGGGCGAGGAAAAATTTAGAAAAAAAATCACACATACACACATCCAAATTCTCTATGAAAAGAAATTTTTTACTTTAAAATTTTTCGATAAAAAAAATACTTTTTGAAAATATGCCATTTCAAAAAAAAATTGAAAAAAATCACAATGGTAGCTCTGAGTATTGCGCAATATTTAAGTATAGTATTATGGGGTACACTCAACAATAATTTGAGTTATGAATTTTTTTACACCAAAGTTGAGTAAAATGAGTACATTACGAATTTAAAAGTTTTCAATGAAAATTAAAAAAAAAATAACGCCACTTTTGCAATCGTTTAAAACTTCTACTTTATTATATGTACTAAAATATACTGGGCTACAAAACTGCATACTCAAAAAAAAAAACCAAAAAATTTTTAAATTTGCAATGCACTCATTTTACTCAACTTCGGTGTAAACAAAATTCATAACTCCAATTATTGTAGAGTGCACCCCATAATGTTTTCAAAAAACCCCGGCCATTTTGGTATGGAACGCCCCATATATGTACTTCTTGGCATTTTCTTAATTGTTTAGCTTCTCTATGATGCCTTTTGCAATTTCATTGACTTGTTATTTTGCTAAGGAATGCTTTGTTGTTATTGTGTTTCTATAATTACTCTAGCGATTGGCATCAAATGGAATGCATGAATTAGCACTGCACTGAAAACTTTAACATTTTGTGTTATACATACATACAAACATACATAAATTGTTGGCAACATTATTGCGTGAGTTCAAAGTTATGCATACAATAAGTATCATAAATAAGGGATTTGTACATACATATGTGTGTACGTATGCAATGGAGGTATGTATTTATGTGTGTAGGTGTGCATGATTATAAGCATGCACGGAATATTACTCAATTACATGCTTCATTGATTTTGCTTGCGAATTGTCGTTAATTATAAATTGATGCAATAATTACACTATGTAACATTAAAGAAGAGCTTACCCAAGGCTCCAAGGCTTGGTTGGCCGCTCTATGACATCCTCTGGCGACATACACACGTGTATTTGAACTATGCATCAGTGGTAGGCAAAATTGTATTTGCTAAGTACTAAGTACGAAACTATTTAAGTACTTATGTTGTTGTACTATTTACTTATGCACATAAGTTTTTTGAATGTTGCTATTCGTATACAGTATGATAGTATTTACTTATTTTCACAGCATTAAATAAAAGCATCGGCGTAGCCAGAACGAAATTTAAGGGGGGAGCGGGGACAGTATTTTTTATTATATCGAGCCCTAACCGCCAAAATAACGTAAGCGACAATTTTTTTTATTTTCTTTTTGATGATCTAGATGCCCTGGGAATATTTCTGCATCAAAAAGAAATTTTTGAAAAAAATGTCGCTTACATTATTTTGGCGGTTAGGGCACGATATATAGGGAAAACTTCAATGTTTTTTTTTTACCTAAAAATTAATTAAGTAAATTACTTATCTTCCATTATCAAATAGTGACGTTATATGTATGATACATATGGTGACCAGATTTCTGTGGCCAAAAATCGGGACGTTTCTTAATCATCGCATCCGAACAAACAATTTTATTTTTAGAGTAAAAAGACATAACATCATTTAATACAGTTTTATTTAAAACAAAACAAAGGGAAAACAATTATTTTTTTTATGAAAACATAACTTACTATCTAAAAAAACTTGTAAGTCAAAATTTAAACCTTTTTAGAACATTTATAAAAATTCACGAATTTTAAATTTAAAAATTTTAAACATTTTAATCAGATTTTCTAGAATTGTGTTGAGTATGCAGTTTTGTAGCCCATTAAAGTTTGATTTTTTTAAATTTTTTGTTCGCGCATTTTCTCTCATCCAAATTACTATGTTTAAAAATGTTTTTGTATGCAGAAAATGAGCAACACCTTCCACAAAAAAATTTACCAAAAATCAACGGTACTCATTATGTCTCTAAGAAATCTTATTAAAAAGCTCAAAACATTGATGAATCTTTTTCGAATTTCGCCCATTTTTGTACAAAGTTTGAAATTTTTACTTTCATGGTCTTTGTTAGATGACGAGCTACACTTTCGTAAAAAATACTAAACATTAAATAATCGAGAGGAATAGCCAAATAATGTTAAAATGTCTCTTCTCTATTTATACTTTCGCCACTGTACCTACAGCTTATATTTTTATATCCATGATTTTTTCGAGGGAATTAGTATTAATTGTTATAATTTCACTAAATTCAAGTTAGAATCGTTTCATTAAAAAAAAACTTAACAAACAATTATAAAGACCTTAAAAAAATTTAGACAATATAACGAGAGCACTATTTTGACAGAATAAACAACAAAAGATCATAGAAACATGGATGCTGGCTATGTTTATGGCTCCCTTATATTCTACGTCCTTTGTGATAACGACAGCACTACCACTTTTGTACGAAAAATTGTTTTTGGGCCAGAGTGCAGAGACTCTTATTAAATTAATAAATAAAACACTGAAAATCGTGACTTAATCGGTACAAAATTTGTACTACAAATATGCAAAATCGGAACACTTATACGTCCCGCCTTTTAAAAAATATTCAGCGGGACAATTTTCTCAATATCGGTACTGTCCCGCCAAAATCGGTACGAATGGTCACCGTAATTATACATTTGGAAAAGTTGGTATGCGTTTATTTCTATCAGTTTTTTACTGGAGTAAGTGGCGGCCGCTGTGGTGTAGTGGTTAGCAGTGCGCGCTACCAGTCCGCAGGGCCTGGGTTCAAGTCCGGCTCAACCCAACATCAAAAAATTAAAAAAAGAAATAGGTGTTTTTCTAATAGCGGTCGCCCCTCGGCAGGCAACGGCAAACCTCCGAGTATATTTCTGCCATGAAAAACAGCTTCTCTCGGAGGAGAAGCTCGGTCAAACACCAACTTATGCGTAAGTGCCAATCTATTATTATTATTAAGTGGTATTTTAAATGGTGCAATGGTTTCGGTCCGTTTCGAAATTTACAAAGCAGCAATCAAACTTTTAGTTCAACTTGTGTATATAAGAGAAAGTAAATGAAATCGGACTGTCGATAGGCCATCTATTGTTTTGTACTTCTAGTGACAACCTACTACAAGACAAAAGTACAGCAGCAGTGGTATTTTGACAATGGCTACTCAAACAGCCCTAATCCCATGCCAATGAGAAACCTCAGCGAATGACTATTGCCTTTACTAATGCGCCCTAAAACTATGCCTCAACTTTATTTTAAGCGCTCTAATGATGACAATTGTCATTGTTTTTATTATGGCCTACTTAGTACGCGACAATGATGAAACAATATTACTAGTATTGTGCTTCCTGGTTTTAGGCGCAATAATTATGACAATAGTCTTTCGATGAGTTTTGTCAATGATGTGGAAATAGGGCTGTAAATTTTCGTTGCCAAAATTCTATAAATGAAAATCAGTAGGGCCTAAAAGTATATAATAGGCCAGTATGAGGGACATGGAACTAGAAGTTGCAGGTTTTTAGGCGCTCCTGCAGCCGGATCCCAGCACTCGCTATCGCTAATTTTGATCGCTAAAAATCTCCAAAAGAATAGCAGGCGCGCCTAACAAGATGCCACGTCTAGTTACATGCACTTCATACAGCCAGATTTGGCTCATTACATTTTGCATCTGTTATCTTTCCATGTTGCATACTTTTAGGCCCCACTTTGCAATTAGGGAATTTAGCGATGGAAATTTAGGGTAGCGTTCGCTAAACTCGAATCGGAGGGATAATATTTTCGAAAAATTTTCGATTTTTAAATAAGTATGTAATCGTAATTTGGTTGAACAATTCGTAAAATTTAAGCTGAAGATAGCTTTTGTTGAATATTACATTTAGAAAACCAATAAGAAGGGGTTTATAGCGTAGATAAATTTACAACGGAATTTTAATCAGACCCGATCAGAGAGAGCCTTTTATTCATATTACGTGGAATATGTTTTGCCCGGGACTGATTCGTTAAACTACAACAAGTAAGAATCGACATAGAACCTCTGCAGTAGCGCTGACGATATCTTTTGTAGATCGCATTCATTCCTTTGTGACTACGTACATACCTACACACATTCGTGCTTGTATGCTGATGGACATTCTTCACAGTTTCTTACTACAGTTAATTAATACCAAACGTACCTATATGTAAGTATGTATGTTTGCATAAACAGACATGAACAAATATGTTGAATGATTTAAGAATCTTTTCCACGAAGTCATCATTAGAATGATTTAATATGAACATGAGACGTGCTCAAATAGTTTAATCAGTTGGCGCACATTCATACATACATACATATGTAGATTCATATCAACGTACATTTGAATATGCATTCATATCCAAACCAAGACCACTGACCAAAATCCAGTTTTTCGGCGGATTGAGTTGAGCTTGTACGTGAAAGTTTTGTCAAAAAGCAGTAAAACGTCGCGCGTTATTCGGTGAAGAAATTAATAAAGAATAAGAATGCGGTTATAATAGCATAATCTACATCCATACATACATATGTACATTAGACTACATCACTCCCCATACAAAAAAAAATCGGTACTGTTTTTCCATTGGAATTATAAAATCTATTATATTTTAAGACGTTCACCAAAATATTTAGAAAAAATATTAAGATTTAAGTGAGCTGTACCGATTTGAAAATACCTCCAAAGATGGAGTTTTTTATGAATAAAAATAGTTTCTTGAAGATTTTTTTTGAAAAAATCCCCTCAAATGTCAAAACGGTTTAAGCTTAAAAAATTTGCGTAAAAATATTTTTAAAAAATTTTCAAAAAAATTTTTAACGGAATCGTAATAATAAGATTATTGATGCTGTTTTTTTTTACTTTTTTCAAAGAATGGTATAAGAACAACTTGAATAACTGAACCTAAACTCTTCCGATTTAGACTTGTAAGGTATCATTGGAAAGGTATTTTCTCACTCCTTTTATTTCCTTGCTAATAAACTCATTCAAAGGATGAACGAGAAAGGTAGGATGAACGAACATCATTCAAAATTGATTAAGATGTGTTGGTATTTGAAAAAAAAATAATTGGGACACGAATGTCTTTTTTTGCACAATAGTGGGAAAATACCTTTCTACTGAGACCACATAAGTCTAAATCAGAATAGGTTTGGCCCAGTTATTTAAGTTTTTCGTAAATCAATCTTTCAAAAAAGTAAAAAAAACAACATCAAAAATCTCATTATTACGATTCCGTTGAAAATATATGTTAATATTTTTATGCAGATTTTTTAAGCCTAATCTATTTTGCTATCTGAGGGGACTTTTTTCAAAAAGTTCTTTAAGAAACTATTTTTATTAATAAAAAACTCCATTTTTGGAGGTATTTTCAAATCGGTCCAGCTCGCTTAAATCTTAATATTTTTCCGAAATATTTTGGTGTACGTCTTAGAATATAATAAATTTTGTAATCCCGGCAGAAAAACCGCAATTTTTTTTTGGTGATGCAGTCTAATGTACATACATATCTATATAGAAATGAGTACGCTGTAGCCAATGCGAGTATTACAGCAGGCCATATGTGAAAATTTTTAAATGTTCATTGAGAAGCCAAAAAATTCTGAAATGCTCATATGAAACATGCCTTGGTTGCCTCAACGGTGGCCTCATATGTATGTAGTCGGCATTATGATCTGATCAGTTAACAATTTTTTAAATTGTTTCTCTATATGAAACGGTAAGAGTTACGTTAGGATGGCCGCAGTACGGCGCAGTACGGCATTTCCATGAGTATAGAATGTGCTTACATTGGATCCTTTTGCCTTAAAAGCGGCTGGGATATCGACGATGACAGTGGCTTTTCGGCCAGTTTTCATCCAAACTCAGGTATGTCTGAGTATGGACGTAGGTCAATCAGAGTTTCCACTTTCCTTAAAGTATTATAGATCATCCACCCATCAACAGCTCAATTTCAAAGTTTCCAGCAACAGTTGACGACTAAGAGCAAACTAGTAGTGAGCGAACTCCACCTCAAACTTGCTACAACTGATTTTGGGCGTAAAGCAGTTGCTGATTGTCATTGCCTTGTTTAATTCTCTAGAAAACTCGACTCTAGTTAAGTATCTTAGTCTTAGAATTTTAATCCACTTAGCGCTCCAGACCACTCCTACTCTAGCGCCTGACGCTATGCTTAGCGTTGCGTCGCTCCTGTTGACATTGCGTGTAATGTTGCTACAGCTTGCTCCGCCATTTTCTTCAACCCGGTATTCGAGCACCAGGCAATCCTAAGAAACATTGAATTTCCAGAAAATTCTAGGGCTGATGATTGAGCCAGACAAAATACCGTTGAGATAATCTCCGCAGACAGGGAGAGTATAGTAGTCCCCGTGGCCAGTTGTGGAATACTGCTGGACAAATGGGCTTATAGTGGACTCAGTGGGCGCTGGGAAAATACCCTGCCAAGCAAATATGCAAAGTCTTTCAGGTTGGTGATCGACCGCGGGCGATCAAAGGAGTTTCTCCATCTCGTTGAGCGCTAATTGACGATTCTAAACCCATGCAGTGCGACTAAGTATCGTCACGGACACTTACTGCCCCAACTGTGACGTGAACTCATCTCAGTATATCTTTCTCAGCTGTCCGGCTTTCGCTAACACGACGGCTCGTATTTCACCAAGTCTCCCAGAGGCACTCTCGAGTCGATGTCAGCTACATGTAGAACTTTATTATTAGTACTCATCGCTTTCCCGATTTACACAATGAACACCTCAAGAAATGTCTAAATGAGACTGCCAACCTGCCTAACTTATACTAATCACAAGAAAGCTGAAAAGAAGTAGCAATTAAGAGACAACAATTTTAATTTTTTTTGTTGTTCATTTTTATCTTTAATTTACGAGTATTCGACGAGAAAGGAGCGGTCGGGGGTGTTTCAAACCGGGTGCGGAAATTAAATTCGAAGAAAAACTATGATGTATGTATAAAAACATTTTTTTGGGAGAGGGAGAAGGGGTTCTCTGGTACTTATTTATTTAGTGCCGGTCCGGGATACTCCCTTGGCGGCCCTGCATATAAATGGTAGCTAAAGTCTTCATTACGACCATAGTTGGCCACTTACAAGACTGAGCTTTTATTCTATGCGGATCTGAAAAAGTGTTAAAACGCTTCTGCCCTGGAATATGTTTTAGTCGTGATTGGTCTATATAAAACGGCGTTGGTCAGCGTAAGCTTTTATTGTGCGCCTGAGAGAGAGCTTTCAAAAGCTTTGACGCGCGTGCCTCTGAAGTGGCCAATTGTGATATAAAATCTAACAGAAAACTTTAACTCTGAGCATTGGCTATGTTTTTTATCTTAACTTTTTTATATCTATGATGGGCAGCGCCTTGCCCACGCGTAGAGATTTTTTAAGTTTTCTGATATGGACCAGTACATGGTAAAATCCGTACTTAAATGTATATTTCAGTTTTATATATGGATGTCGTAAGTCTCACTTTAGGTTACTGAATCTAGCAATATTGTGGCTGGGCAATGTAAATATTCTCTTTGTAGTTCTTATACATACGTATTTATTTAACATGTGCTCAGTGCTTATTATGGCGCGCTCTTGGAGCTCACTCACAAAAAACTCAATTTCCTTGCTAATCAATTTTATACGAGAATTTCCTCATTTTGAAATTGTTTTTCCTTTCTAATTGATAAACGTAAATTCAAGCGTTGCAAATTCGAAGCATTTTTCCCCCAAACAAATAGTACGCATGTACATATGTATGTACATACATACATGTGTGGTTATATTAATGCAGTTTAAAAAAATAAACTAAAAATTTTCAAACTTCCACTTTCAACAATGTAGTAAACTTTGCACCGCATCCTTTTTGTCTCAATTAGTGGCACCAAAAGGATACTCTGGATAACAACATTAAAGTGGAAAACGGAAGTTGGCCACCGACTTGCAAAAAGACAACCAACGAACCAACCAGTCAGCCAACTATCCAAGCACATACCAATGGCTGATGATGCGGCGCGCGAAAAAGAAGGTTGCCAACGTGGTGCAGCGAGGGAGGCAGCGACGCCACGGAACTTCAAAACGCAGCGCAAAGTGCAAAACGCAAAGCGCATAGCGGAGCAAAACACAGCTTGAAGTAGCATTGAAAATAGTGTAAGTGGAGTGATAGCGACTGCACGTGTACGTCGCTGATGCAGCAAAGACAAGTAAAAAGAAAAAGAAACAAAAAGCAAGTAGCAAAAAAAAAACGTAATCGCAACTGTTGAAATGGAATGAAGAAAGGAAAAATCAAAAAGCGAGGGAAATGTTAAAACGTAAAGTTTCTCTAACTTTAAATCCACTCAGCGGTAAATTGGCGGGATTGTGGAACGCTTTGACGAGGCATTTGAAACGGAGATGAGCCACAAGAGAGTAGAGAAACGCCAGAGGATTTCAGGAAAGACATGGGCAACATGAAATTGGTTGTATTTGCTGTGGGGGACTTTAATTTCGCAACGCAGTCACATTTATAAGAATAATTAAAGAAGGTTGATGTTTGATTAGAGCTATTTCGCGAACTGATTTAGCAATTTCGAAACTCATTTGCGTTTATTGATCAGCACCAAGCACAGCAATCGGTTAGGAGCCAATGACTTGAGAACAAAAAATTAAAAAATGGCTGTTTACAAACAGCAAAACATCAAAATAGTAGAAATCAGAAAGCAGCAGGTGAACGCAGACCGCAAGATGTGGTATCTACGAGTACAAAAAAAAAATAACCAAAACAAAAAAGGTACGAAGAAAAAACACTTAGGAATCAGCTAATGGAACAAGCCACAAAATGATGCCAATTTAATCAAGGAGTGTGCTATGTCCATTTTCATTTTCACTACAAGCGTCTCGCGCCACAGGCGAATTCCAACTTTCAACGTCTGTTTACATTTGCAGGCACAGCCACAGTTACACCGACAGCTGCAGGGTAAATGAACGACTTTCGTCGCCCTGCCACACAAGCGCACCTATCCAATTGTGCGACATATCTAGTGCTGATACCATTGGAGGTCCTAAATACACACACACACACATACACGAATCAGATACCTCAACTTTTCCCCCTCTTTTGTCACAATATTGTCAAGTCGTTTCGTTTATATGAATGTATGTACTTCAGTAGCCAGGCTCAGTTCGTCCGTTGAGCTGACCTCTGCAGCAATATGTCGTCGAGTGAGAATGGGTTCTTAGCTCGAGCTTACAAATGCAATTTGAGTTTAGATCATTTCCACTGTGAATGAATTCTTTCCTGTTCATTTCTCGCATTCTGTTTGGTTTTTTACTTCAAATCGAATTTTGTTGTAAGTCTTATTTTTCGTTTTGTTTCACAATTGCTCCAGTAATCTGTGGGTCCTTGCTACGAGTTTTCGTTCAGTTGTTTGTGTGGTAAAAAAACTGTTGATAATGTTGATGCGCTTTGCCTATTGCTTTTTTTTGTGTGTTTCTGATCCAATGTCCGGCAGCTGACAAGCACCTTATGCTGCCAATTTAACCACAAACTAGGTGACATATTTATTTAGTACAGTGTTTTATGTTTGATAAATCTCGGATGGGTTATGGTAGTGCTTCTGGAGTGCTCTTTTGCATAGAGGTTCGCACCTTTGTTTAAGCTTGTGCGATGTGGTAACTAGCCCTTGTGAAGGCATGGATCACGACAGAAAGAGAGGAAGTTTTAGTGAGCCACTACGACGTATCCGGTTTAAGTGTCTACTGAGGTCTTGTTCACCAAGGGATGCGAGTGCCAGCCAAAGAGTAAATAACTATTAGATTAGATTTAGAGGAGAAAACAGGCCAGGAATGGTTTTTGATGGAAGCTAAGTATGGTCATAGTAAGGTCTTCACAGGCAATCACCCCTGTGTATTAGTTACGATGGGTTTGCGCGTATGCGAATCATTTATGTTCGCATCGCATTACAGAGTAACCCCCTCCTGTTTTTCCTGTTCTTCATGACATAACACACCACAGTTTTTGTTGGTGTACTACAGATGTGGGCAGCCTAACAGGCTTTTGATTGAGGAAGAGCCTCCCCCAAGGTACTTCAGAAGGCATCATTTCGAGTTTAAGGAGTCGAGACTACATTGACTAACTACTGGGCCCAACTAGGGATTAAGGGCATTCATGGAGAGTCGGTCGCCATCTTCCACGACTCTCGCCCTATGAATGCCAAAATAGTAGCCCAATATCCACCTGTTGCAGACTCAGAGCTTCGACTGCCACGTGAAACCCGCTTCACTCCAGCTCAAATATGGTCTGGATATTGCAGCCGCCTAAAGAGCTACTTATCCAGACTCGACTTTGATATCTCCAACGAGTGTCCGGCTTTTCTTCACACTCTTCTTTCTATAGTCCAACTCCATTTAAACGGCTCGTTTCCTGCGCCTACTATTAGTAGAGTTTGACGACAATAATTTATGGATAAACCGACTTAGGCTGGGCTTAGTAGTTCCACTACAACAACAACAACAACAACAACAACAAGCCCACTAATGTCGTTGTGGTTTTTTTCTTCTGTAATATTCCACCAGACGGGTGCAGCCTATGTTCGCTTGGGTAAGGAGATGGCATCATAGATCTAAGTGGCCAGATTAAGTCTGACGCCCCAGTTCCGCACCATTATTTCCCGGCAGGTACATATACAGGCCTTTTGAATAGATTCATCTTGATAGGTGCGGATTCCGTGATAACTTGTCAATTGTAACTGGCAGATATTTGACCTCCTTAGAGAAGCGTATCTTTTTTGCTTGAAGCAAACAATATTAGTTTTCTGGGGGTTGTTACTACACTATTTGTCGACTATGTTCAACGCATTCAGTAGTGGGTTAGTTATAATGTCTTCAAACCTACCTTATTCACTAAGAAAGCAGAGTAGTTCGTCTAGAACGATGGACCAAACAGAGGGAGATAACTTATATTGCGAGCATCCTTTCGTAATGGCTCTTGGTTGCGTCAACCACTTTGCCAAGGAAGTAGTTGGCTAGTTATTAAAGACTGTTCCGTGTCATCGAATGTAAATTCTATGTCCAGATAGATCTTCCTAGAAGATAGGCATATTGTTTTCCTGATATTTTTGTCTACGGTTCTTTTTGTTGTTTTTAACGTAAGACCGGTTTTCCCCATCTTTGAGATGCAACACACCGTCACTTCGTGCCATTATAGCTGAAGGGACCCTCACATAAAGCTTGTCCTGAAAGACGGTAGATGGGGATGTTCCTTTTGGAGATGAGCTGATGAGCGCCATATGGTCGCGATGCTCTGAAAGGCGCTGAGACAGGGTAATTTTTTAAGCAGCTATAAACGTACTTTCAATTAAAAAGAACAACGGATATGAATTTAGAGTAAAAAAAAACTCTACTTTTAAGGACAATGATTAAAGGACATGAAACCTGAATGCGAAGGGGTTTCAGCTAGTGAGGTACAGAATACAGATGCTGCTTTACCACCTCTAGAAAATGCATTTGAATAGACCATATTAAACAAGTAGGGGACCGCATGACGTTTACTACGGCCAAGAAGAAAAAAGAGGCCTAAATAAGTTAGTGCAAAAAGTTAAAAATGATGTCCGAAAGGAAAGCTTCGAAAAATTTAATCAGAAAATTAAGCGACTTTTAGAAGGTTTTAAGGTCTCAGAAAAACCGAGCAGATATATATTAATATTTTTAAAGAAGCCTCCGGCACCACGAAAAGAATTTTGCTATACGCTACAATGCTTTAGTTTGGTATCCACGCAAAACTAATACGGCTAAGTAAAACGCTCCCGCACTGAAAGGCAGGACACGATGCTGGTAAGAGAAGAACGTGGAAGCCTCCTCTGCGATGAAAAGACCAAGTGTAGAAGTACTTAGCATGTCCAATAGAGTAAGAAAAGACCTCGCATAGACGGGCGACAGCGCGACAGGATGACATTGACCATCAGAGTAAATAGGCCTCTGTCAACCATCAAACGATGTCCGCGCTTTCAGTTAAACTGAATTTTTTTACGCAGCAGTTCTTCCTTATTGCCAGCAACTCAAAAACACTGTGCCTTACAGAACTGACTAACATTTTATGTACTTATGCTGTATGTCGGCGTTGATTATTTCGTTTGACCAATACTCCCACCAAAACCATCACAGCTTGATTCCTCTTTTTGCCTCAGCTTAGCATTCTACGACTACGGACTTTTTCGATTTGTGCGGGCGCTTCGTTTGCAATTTACTCAGCATGAGATTTTCCATAGCGTTTTTTCGCCATCAGTTAACTGCATATTTGTTGCAGCTGCAACACGGCAGCTGTTAAAGCGGACTTGGACATTTTGTATATCTGTTTGTTTTTTTTTTGTCTTCTGCTTTGTTTTTGTATACGCATTTTCTTCCCGTATCCTGGTTGACGCTAATAATAATTTTGCTTTTCTTATCGGTCTTTATGATCAATTTCCGAGTTGACGTTGATGCTTTTATTTACGTCTGGTTGGGTTGGTTTGCGCGAGGAGCAAGCAACCAGCAGCGGCGTTGTGGTAATCAGCTGCAATGGTGGGTGGTTTGGCTGAATTGGTGAACTCTTGCTGCTCGGTTGCTTGGTTGATGGAACTTTTTAATAAGACGATGCTTATCAATTTCGCATTTCTCGACTTTTGCATTTTTGCAAATTTTTTAATTTAAATTCCCACCACAACGGTCGTTCATCGTCCAGAATCCGTTCGCGCGCTGCCCATTCAGTAATTCTCTATTCGCAGGAATCCTTACATTTATGGCATTGCTTTCATTTAATGTCGTCCATTGAGATTTTTTACATCTTAATCCGCTGCGACTCTTGTCATTGTGAGCTTTATGAATTAAGCGCCGCGGCTCAATTTAATTTTTTCGCACTCGCGTCTTTAAAGTTGCTCGGCCTCACGTTGATCGTTGCATTTGCATTTGCATTTGCTTGCCCTCTGCGGCGCCATTATTTTGCTGCGAACTTTTTCACGCGTTCTGTGACTCTTTAGCATTTTAAATGCCAACAGACATACATACATACATATAGCTATTGAATATACAAACATATGTACATTTTTATACTCGGCATTCGTCGTTGGTCATGCCCGCCAACCCTGAGTTCCGTTTCCGCTTTACATTTTGTGCTGTCGCGCGAGCGAATTGCTGTCGTTCGCTTGGTTGGTTGTTTGGTTGCTTGCTTGCTTGCTTGCTGAGTTCTCTCTCCGCTAGTTGACTAACTGCTTGGCTTGCTTGCGCCAACATTTTCATTTCAGCGAAAGACAACTACCAACTACATATTCGTAGCTGCGAAGCCAACCAACAGTCATAGTGAGCTACGCCGCGGCTTGCTGTGCCACAGTGCAGTGCACTCGTGTGCCGGCAGCTATACATTGACTCCTAGCTACGTACATCTCCGTATGTATTTGTATCATCCTCTGAAGGGCGGGCGAAGCACACATCATTTTACGTTCAGTAAAAACACACACTTGCTTAACAAAAATAACATATACATACATACATACATGCACACAAATAATAATAATATTAATATGCGCATTTTTCCATTTGCCTGGTTGAGTGTAAACGCGCTTGGATTTTTTCCTCTTTCGTTTCCGGTAGTTTCGTCCTTTCGACGCTTGACAACATACACACAAGTAACAATAAGTAAAAAAAGCAAAAGAAAACACGTAGGCGGGTAGGTATGTGTTTCAGCACATTTTTTGCTACCCTTTTGCCGCCTCCATATCTCAAAGTTAATATTTTTACGTCTTTGTTGTTTCATATTTTCAGTATGTTGTTGTGATTATTGTTATTGCTTGTGCATTTCCATAATTACTTTAGTTTATGCTACTAAATGAGAAGAGTAACTTTGAGTTAACAATCCTTAAATGGCGGCGGTAACGTTGTTAAGGATACATAGCATTTGACACGTAACGATCTTATTGTGTAGCTTAAGAAATAATTAAGTAAATATAAAGCAGCATTGCAGCCGAATAGACTAGGTTATTTTAATCTGGCCAGCCACTGCCTCACTCCGCAGAGCCAATGAAGGTTCATAGCGATACCAGATAAACCACGACCAGATTACATAGTCAATTATTAAGTACCAGAAGTAATGTTGAAGGGAATCGCAGTCCTCTTGGCAAATTCTACCGATTTGTGGTGTCCTATCAGGCAGAAAGTCCGTTCGTAGGAAACTAATTCGCAGTCTGCTGAAGTCAGGATACTCATAGAGGATATGTTTCTCGTGCCTATTTAGTCGTTACGCATCTCCTACATATGAGATACAGGCAACTAATAAACCGCCTCAAGCTGTGGCTAGGAATTATTACAGGCTCTTTGACGCATCAGGCTAAGAGGCCACTTGCATAAGCTAGAGATCCGGTCAAGCGAAAGGAGAAGTGCATGGGATATACATATATGGCCAAGATTTATTCTAAAATTTATAGCGGCTTAAGGGCTAAATGCAGTGCTGTGATGTGCTGAGGGCATTGCTTTCTAAAATTTTACTTATCTACCTATCTCCTAAAGACCATATCATTGGCTACAGCGAATAGACAATGTCCTGTTAGTATGCGAGCCAG
The DNA here is from genome assembly GCF_013731165.1 of Rhagoletis pomonella. NCBI lineage: Eukaryota > Metazoa > Arthropoda > Insecta > Diptera > Tephritidae > Rhagoletis > Rhagoletis pomonella. The sequence goes on along the minus strand of NW_023458556.1, from coordinate 37,864,278 downwards.
TAGCCTAGCAAGGGAGAGAAATATTGTGAGCTTAATATCATACGCTCTGCACATATCATACCGTCGATGCCTTTGCAAAACTGCTCATCGACCAGTTGCATAATGAGATTTGGTAACCCTGAACTCCAGACATCGAGATCGTAAAACCGTTATTAATCGTCCTCACCTTCCGTTTAATCGTTTGCCGGAAAATCGGCAGTTCCTCCATCAGTGTAATTTCATACAAAGCGCCTTCTTTGGTAAACCTGTCATCCTCCTCATTGCACATGGCATTTTTGAACCAAATTCTAGAGAATTTTCGAACCGTCAGCTGATAGATGGCGATATGCACTCTCCGTCTCTTTTCTCTGGCTGTGCAACAAATTGAAAACCCGATTGCCGTGAAGAAGGCGATAAGCACTAATAGGCTGAATATTGATAGACAATACCCGCTTACTTTAGTATCCTGTTGCCAACCAGCGGCTAAAGCAGTGGCGATAGTACGCCAGCCCTGCTGAGGGCCTCTGCTGGCCGATTTGACGGCCTGATGCCTACCCCAGAGCGCCGAAACACTTCTGCAGCTCGTTTGATATGTAAGTCTCCAGGGTATTTTGAAAAAACGTTGTCAGACTAATTGACCTATAGTCTGTGAGGTGCGTGTGGCCACTTCTGCCTAACTTCAGTAAGAAAAACTAGTCGTTTTTCTCCAAAACGTTGGAACGTTTTTAGGTCAGCTTTCAACAGTTTTAAAATATGCTACACAACCAAATCCTGGTCCTCTGGCCCGCCCTCTGCGACTTGTACTGTGAAAAGAGTTCAGTGCCTTTTGCAGTCTAGATGGCATCACGAGCTACAATGTTACAAGGTTTCGCCCTCCTACGATGTATTCTGCGGCGTCAGGAGGACCACCGGGTTCGTCGGCCGGGGTATAGAGCCCATGAGCAGGACTCTCAAAATATTTCAAAGAATTTTTCTCTTGAAAACTTCAGTGGCCGACTTATTGGGCTTACCAGTGAGCTCGTGAACAGCGGGCATTGACCTTTTACAGTGGAAATCACGCTTTGACGCGAATTGTGGTGAACTCTTGGGAGAGAAAAAATACAGTTCTGATTAAGGGGCCACTGAAGAACCAAGGGTAAAGAAGTCGTCAAGAGTGTATATGTATCCGTCTTTGTGGGTTCGGAACTATTTGCATTGTCTTCATCGTTTTATATTCTAAGCCTTTCCTGCCTTTTTGACGAATTTGGTGTATTTGTGTAGGGAAGAGAATGTATCTTATCCAGTTCTAAAAGACCTGGCCTCTAACCAAGAACTACTTACACAGTCAGCTCGCTCTGGTCATAAAACCATTTGTAAGTCGCCTTAGGTTAGGTTAGATTGGTTTGGCAGCTGGTGCAAATAACCAACTCACTTAGACCTTGAAGGTCCATTGTGGAACCACTGCAGACCACGGGAACCTCGGTGACTATTCTTCATAGAATCATTTTGAAGCTCTTATAAATCGTAGGATGATAATTCCGTAAGAGAGCTAAAGAAGGGCCTGCCTAAAAAATCTGCTCTCCTCTTGGCCAAAAGCTGGGCAACTGCAGAAGAAGTACTCTACGGTTTCTTCCTCTTCCTCTTCCTCATCTCTGCAACTTCTGCAATATTCGTGGGAGCCTTGAAGAGTGCCTGCCAAATAGCCAATGACCGGTTACACAAGCCATGACCATCGTAATATCCTCTCCTGAGATGCTGAGTATCTCTTTCGTCTTTTTCTTATCTATTTGTGGCCATGGTAGCCTGGGTGTTCTGCAGGTTGGCATGGGTATCCCAATCGAGCCTCTGTTTCCAAATAAGGGGATATAGGTACCTTTCCTGGCTAGCCCATCGGCCCTGCAATTTCCTTCAATATCCCTATATCCCGAACCTCATATGATACTGACCTTGAATATGGCGCTAATATCGTTTAGAGTTGCGAGGCATTCCTGTGCAACCCTCGATCTCAACATTACCGTGTTCATTGATTTAATTCCCGCCTGGTTTTCCGAGAAGATATTAATCGTAGTCTTCGTTACGGCATGCATATTAAGGTACACAGCCCCCTCTTTTATAGCTAAAACCTCCTTTATAGCTAGAAATTCAATTCCCCCTTCTTCATGGTCTTGGTGTTTGCCGTTCTCTTCTTGACGTCGGCCTTCCCTACTCGTTTTCTTTTATATTAGGTTTCCACGTAAGCTTCCTGTCTAATATGAGCCCTAGATACTTAACATTCTCCTTCAAAGGTATCTCCACACCCTTAAAGAATAGCGGAGAGACTATGGGAAGCCTGTGTTTCCTTGTAAAGAGAATTTCTTGAGTTTTATCGGGGTTAATTCCGAGGCTCCTACTTTCTATCCAGTTTCTAAGCGTGACCATACTAGAGCGCAAAATTTCCATTAGGGTATTTGGGTATTTGCTTTTAACGGCAATTGACAGATTGTCATCATATACAGTGACGTGGCAACCTCTCCTCTCTAGAGTCATTAGCAGGGAGTTCACTGCCAAATTTCACAGAAGAGGGAAGAGAGCCTCTGCCTGAGGTGTGCCTCTACAGACCTGTCTGATTATTGTTGCCAAGCTTAGCGGTTATCTTCCTGCTGACAAGTATAGACTCAATCAGTGCCATGGTCAACTCCAAACTCCTCTAAGGCACCCGCTATGGCGCTTGCATTAATATTGTTGAAGGCGCCTTCTATGTCTAAAAAGGCAACCAGACCATACTCCTTGCCTGATAAGCTGAGATAAGAGAGAGTTGATATCACGCCCCGCACATAATCATCCACTATCCTCTCTAAATTTTTTAGAAGGAAAGACCCAAGACTGATGGGTCTGAAGTCCTTGGGGTTGGTTGGTGTGATAGGACCTACCTGCCTTAGGTATGAAGAAGACTTTAGTCTCACTCCAGCCTAGCGGAATATAGCCCATATTAAGACAGCTTCTTATAATAACCGCAATGAACGGCGAGATAATACCCCGTGATTGCTGCAGCTCTACCCAGCTGACCGTTGAGATAGCTAAGGTTGCATGGCAACTTTGTGAGAATTCTTTTGCTTTGCCAGGATTTACGTTTCGCAGTTTAATTGTTTTTTTTTGTATACTTTCATATCAGCCTTGTAAGCTTCCGAATCCTCTGTTGCTCTCGAGGCTTTTGGCCTTATTGAATATTGTCCTTTTAGATTCACGTAACGGGGATAATTGTTTTGACCACTAAGGTGGTTTGTTTTCCCCCCTTTATTGAACAACCGGACAACGGGCTGAAAAAGATACATTCATCCGTCCAATTCCAAAGCCGCCCAGTCGGTATTTCCCTGACTTAGGGGTTTTAAGATATATTTCAAATTTAATACATCATTGGTCAGAATAAGACTTTTCAGTCAGAACTCTCCTCTTTATCTCTCGATTTTATGGGCAAACATGTCGAAGTCAGGGCTATATCCAAAACTTCTTCTCTACTACTATCTGTTCTAAAGGTCGGCTCAGGAGACAACCAGTGGCTATTTTTTATAGGCTGCTTCCTTCACCAATGTCCGAACCTCATTTGGTGCGACGTTCTTGTCATTGGTCATGTAGGCAGATGCTACCCAGAAGCTAGTTTTATTCAGCTCAATGCTTGCCGCTACCAAGTCACCATCACTGAGATATTTAAGTTGTTCCTTGCTAATATGCAAGCTCGAGTCTTACCTGCATTTTGTGCGGCAATAAGCTTAAAGCCCTTCATCCCAAGCCCACGGCTCCTGGATGACGGCAACGTCAAGTCAACCGGCAGCCAGGTGGACCACAAGATTCACAGACGCAAGTCTACAAGGTTTATCTGGATCAGCTTCATGCGAATCTGTCCGCTTCGCCTTAACCATCTAATAAAATTTTGGAGCGTTTAACTATCACACGTTCCTCTCTTCTTAATTGTTTGATACATCTCTTTTCCTTTTCAACTCTTGACAATGCTATCGCTCAGCTCGCGTTGCGCCTGATCGCAGCGTGGCCCTGTAGGCAGCGTATTTTTTCTTTTTATTAAATGTTTTTTTAGCAATTACAAAACTCTGCAACTATTGAAGGATTTACATAAAATGAAAAATATGAAAAAAAAACAATTTTCAAAATTACAGAATAATATTGAAATGGAAAATTGCAAGGTTTGGTAAAATGGAACAACGAAAGATATTTTAATTTTCCATTGTTTCAAGAGCCTTAACTTACGACTATGGCTTTGGCGCGACGAAAGCAATAAATATACTCATTCATGCAAAATAATGATAAAAAGCCGGCGTCGGCATCAGCAAAATTCATCACTTAGTACACAAATGTGCCGTCTACCACAAGCCGGCTGCCGCGCGCGCGCGCCATACGAGGACGTGCAACACTTAAAACGTCTGCCGCAACTTATATGCGCTACTCCTACGATTACTAACCGACACACATGTACACTACTACTTACTACGTCGACTACTGATATTGCTTTTATCGCTGTAGTTGTAGTTGTAACTGCAATTATTGTTAATGCCACTGCTGTTGAATTGTTGAATAGTTGAACGTCTGCAGGCTTCACCGCGTCATTCAGCATTCATTCAGCGGCGACTAATTAACTTGTTTAACTATATTAAATATTTCAAATAGCGGCGGCAATGCGCGGCAGCCAAGTGCGCCAGTCGGCAATGTCTCGAGTCGTTGACGATAACAATAAAACAAAACAGTTTACAACAAAAAATGTGAGCAAAAAACAGAATTAAAACAAAAAACAAATAAAAAATGGTAAATGTAAAATGTGGAATGAAAAAAAAAAAAACGCGAAAACAAATAAAAGTTGACTGCATTACACAGCCGCCACCCGGCGCAGACAGCCATTGCCATTTCATTCACAAAATTACTACACTCTACTACTATTTCTAGTATGTAGTACTACATACTACTACTACTACGTCTGTGACTACGACTACTACCATTACTACAAGGACGCTGTTGCAGGTGCCGGTGGCCTATGAGCAATGTCGCGGCGCTGCAGTGGAGGGAGGCGTCATCGTGCCACACCACCGACAGGCATACCAACGTCGCAGTCAGTAAGTTGTATGTACATGCCACCAATGTGGCATAAACAGCTAGTAGTCCGCCAGTGCTATGTGAAACTTGTAGACGACGTTGCATGATGCCGAGCCGTTCTGTGTTGCATGCCTACAACGGCCACACACTGCTTGCGCCATTAAAGGATAATGCTGGCTGGTTGCTCTGGGTGCTGCTGCTTTTGCTATTGCTACTGCAACCGTCGTTGTGGAAAGTGTGAGTGAAAGCTCATCGTAAAAGCTCATGTTTTTGAATTCGACTACGAGTGCCAGCCAATGTGGCAGGTAGCTCTAGCTGTGGCAGTGATTACATGGATGCCACAAATATCTGCGTTGCGATATTTTCTTCATTTTTTTAATTGCAACAATAAAATGAAACGATTGAGACACCAACCCCTGCCCCTAAATGCCACTTGGTTGGTTGTGAGCGTGCACATAGTATAAGTGGCGTGTGGTGGCATGTGGCGTGCGGCAGTGAATGAAAATGTAAACAGCATTACGATGGGTGCTGTGATTGGCGTTTGTTGGCGTGGGTTTGGCGTGGTGTTTGGCAGGTGCAATGCTCGTTGCTCCTTCTGTATTTGCGCAGTGAGCTGTGTTGTAGAAAGGCTTTTGGCAGTGCAGTGAACTTGCCACAAAACGAATAAAAAATGAAGTGCAACTCGTAGCAACAAATCTCTGTCTATGTGTGTGTGTGTGTGTGTATGTGCAGTAAATGCTACGTGACAGCCTACAACGACGATTCGTAACGCTGACAGCGATGATGACTAACGAGCAATGGCAATGATGACTGACTTACTGACTGACTGCGTGCACTTATGCATCTACATATGCATGTCTGTGTGTGTGTACAAAATACATGAATACGTAAAGCCACGCTCGTGCATGTAAATGACACTCTGCCCTGCTGCTTTTCCAAACTGCAAATCTGGTTCTCCCGGGCGTATGATGAACATATTTGTCAACATTTTTAAAAAATTCATAAAGTCATGTGAACATTTTGAAGTTTGGGCTTTTCCTTTTTGCCCATTCGGCACTTTTTTCTTTCAGTTCTTTTACTACTTTTCAGTTTCTTTGCGCAACTTTTTCATAAATATTACTTTTATTTTTTTGAATCTTTGTTTTTTTTTGGGCTGACGATTTGTGTCTCCTTTTTCATGCAACACTCAACGCTCAGCGTGCATAAGCACCATGATAGTGCCGCAGGTGGCATGTGCACCACTAGCAGCACTTTTAGTGTAGCTCAAAGGATTTTATGCGCTGACACAAAGCAAACAAAGAGGCAAAGCAAAAAATCCGTTGGCTAGAAGTCAATGGCACCGAATTACATACATATTTAACTTGTGTTTGTCGCTTGTTCTGGGGGTACTTCACCCCCCACGCGACTTTATTTATTCGATCAATAGAGTCGTTGATGTTGCGTTTTTGTGCTGTTTTCTTTTTTGGCGCTGCAGCTGCTGCTTTTAATTGAGAAATTAAATGATTTTAATATTTTTCTGTAATGTGTACCTTTTAGCACAGGTGGTCGACGGAATGGGCAATGAATTTGAACAAGGACACAAGTGATGATTTTTTTAGGAAGATATGTAGCATAAAAATGATGTACAGAGGATAGCATGGTAGTTATAAATTTTATATGAATGTATTACATAAATTGGGCTTAGTTTGCTCGCTAGGACTCACGGCAGCAATTAGGCAGGATTAGAGTTCGACAGGATAAAATTGGAATTAAAAAGGAAATAAATAGCCATAGCTTTTAAAAATCTTTTTCAAAGTCATGTGCGAGGTACAAATTAAATAAAAAGTAGTCCTTAGAAGCTCTTAAAATTTAATAACTCAGCGGTCAATTTTCATTCCATTATTTCAAATTGGGGTTGGCTAAAAACAGCCTATTGCTGATCGTCGATGGCCAGAGCGTGAAAGGAAACCCCTAGGGGTTTTAGGTGCAGACAATTAAATGGGATCTACGCAGCTATAATACATCCTATAATGCTCTGTCGTAAATTGGTATGGGGGCCGCCGACAGTTTCACTAGTACCTGAGTATACTGCGAAAAAGGTGACGCTCATACAAACTATTACAAGATCATCGATTGACCGCTCAGACTACTTCTTTTCCTTAAACCAATTTTAAAAAGTAACCTCGTGTTATGAAAAAAAAGTAAGTGCGCCTGGGCCACACTGGAGAAGTGAAACTTACGTTACTTATCTATTTTGTCTCACAACCAATGTATACATACACACATCTGCTTTTGCTTAAGGTTATATTTTTTCTCTTTTTTCTATCAAGACTACCTACCTCTACTCCTGTTCGTTTTCATAAAATTCATGTTATTCAGTCATTAACAAATTGGTTATCGAAAGTTATCAAGTTATCGAATCATCGAAATTTATAGTTTTCCAAATTTAACGAGTTATCTCTGTTTATTGAGTGATCGCAATGTAAGGAATTATTCAAATTGATCAACGTTTATTGAGTTGTCGAAATTTATATGTAGACACAAAAAACTAGTAGTCAAAATTTACGGATAGTTATCGAGCTATAGAAATTTATGGATTATCGAAATTTGTCAAGTTAATGAAATTTATCAAGTTATGGATATCTAGTGAATTATCATTATTTAACGAACGAAGTTCTTTGAACTTAACGAGTTATCGATGTTTATTGATTCACTGAAAATTTTCGATCTATCGAATCGAAGTTTTTGAAATTTTCAAAATATATCGAGTTAACAAAATTTCAAGGTTCTATAAGCTTAGCGAGTTATTACTGCTTATCGAATTTTATCGTGTTACCAGAGCGTAACGAGTTATCGAAATTTGTCGATAGCTTTCGAAAAATATGGAGTTATCAAATTGAACCGAAGTGTGGAAATTAATAGAGGTATTCAAAGCTTATCAAACTATCGATTTATATCGAGATGTATACAGTTTTGAGTTATCGAGACTTATCGAGAGCTCGAAACGCACGGTTATCGAAATTTTTTGAAAATTATCAAAATTAGTCGAGTTTTCGAATTTTTGTTGAGTTATAGGATTTTAGTGTTTTTGAAACTCATTGAATTATCGATATGTATCAAACTATTGAAATTTATCGATAAACTAGAATGTATCGCGTCAATTCCAAGTCTTTCCGAGGTCCTGCATAGACCTTCAAAGTTATAAAAAATGTAAGTCACGTTTTAGGTCTAAAGCAGGAGATTTTCCGGCAGTAAATTTTTACCTGATAAGTTAAACGACGCACAGTGGTCGGAGAAACCATGTTTTATGCGAAAAAGGCATATTTGGAAACTGCGATAAATTAACTGGAATAAAGCTATTCTTATTCAGAAATGTCCAACGAACTCAAAACTGATTAGCACTTTCAATAATATCTACTGAAAAGGCCGTTAAATCCGTTTAATTCAAAGGATTCTATCGTGGCACCTTCTAACAGTCATGAGTTGATAAATTTCTTAAACATTTTTTTTTATGGAAACGTTCAATTGCAACGGTAATTGCTGATTTGGTCTTACTTCCTAAGCATGGAAAACATTGAAATATTACATAATAAATTTTGGTTGCTAAATTATCAACACCTTAATAATACGGCTTATTTTTAAAGAAATGTTTTATTCAAAAGGGTATAACTAATTTGCAGGGCTGAGTAGGATCTTCATTCCTTTACTAAAAACTTATGCCAAGGTTCCTTTAAGGATCTAGTAAAAGAAAAGCCTCCCATACTCGCGCCAAAAAGAGTGGCGGCCATTTTTATTTCACTATACCAACTTTAGCAGTTTTTCCTAATAATATAAAGTGTGTTCAAATATCAAAAGTTTATGTAATTTGTTCCATATTTAGCATCATATCATTTATAAGATGTGTCTTAACAAAGCTGAAGTAAGTTTTCAAAAATCCAATAACGAATCCAATATGGCGTCCAAGAATTAAAAAAATTACTGAATTTTCATGAAATTTAGTATTTGAAGTTCTTAAGTTCGCTCATTCAAAAATTTCAAACTAGTTTTTCAGAATTCTAAATGCAAAATCCAATATAGCGTTCGAAATTTCCAAAAATTCGTTTATTTAAAAATAAGAAAACTGAAGTTTTGGAAATGACGAATTTTTTATAAAATGAAAAAATCTTAAAAAACTGTTGGGGTCTAGATCAAATGGTTTGGGCTGAACTTATAGCAGACGGCCCCAACTATACCTAATTTATAAACATAATTACTGTTATTATTTCATTTTAGCATTACAACAATACTACGATCCCGAGTTTTATTGTAATCGTAACAGCCCTTCAAATTTTTCACGTAAAACATGGCTTCTCCGACTACTGCGCGACGTGCTAAATTCGAAAACTTTTCCAAGGGTCTTAAAATAACTGGAAAAAACGATAGAATTTCGACAGTAACTGGCACGTCTAATATTAATTACTTCGTGGATTTCGAATTCTTCGCACGCTGTAATCATAAAAAAATGTCTATTAATTGGAGATAAATGCTACAAATTGCTTTATACAAAAAAAAAAAATTTTTATACAAAAAAAATTTTTAGGAGGGTGTGTAATAAGGAGATCTTCCACTGTGCGACGCATGTATTGCTAGGCCTTAATGTAAAGCGCCTTCGCCCCAGTGCTATTCAATTCTTTCATTACATTCTAAAAACAAGTTTTAAGAGTGTAAAAAGTTCATATTCAATCGTAAAAATCTCGTCAGTATGTCAATATTTGTACAATGTCTCTGCAACATTAAAATAAAATTATTTATCTTTAAAAAATGACAAATCACAACTGTTTATCATGTCTATAGCGCATAGTTTGCGCATAACGAAACGATGTATGCATGGATGTACGAATGTATATCTACATACATATATGTACTCAGTATTGTAAAAACATGCATTATTAAATAACGCATAAAAAATATGCCCTCATTTTTCGCGATTCTTTGTGCGGCATATTGTCCTAGAGACCGGTGCTAAAGAGGCGCGAAGTGATACAGGATTGTATGAATGCTTTTTCACATACACATGCATACTCTTACCGGTTCACTACATAGAAAAGCAAATACTTGTTTGTTTGTTTTTTTCCAAAAGTGACTTCAACTAATCGCTGCTGAAAAATTTTAAAGTTTATTTACTTTGGCAACGCTTTGGTTGCATTGTTTTTATTGATTTGATGCCACAGCAGTTTGCCACATGGCTCCACCCTTGTACGCATTATAAAAAAGCCAACTATTGTTATTTAACTGGCATAAACATTGAATAAAAAAGCCACCAGCTCAGTGTAAGATTCCAGTAAACATCACATGTTGTTTTTACGAGAGTACTGCAATGCTCTAAAAACTTTGCGTAAACTTTTTTGTGGATAATGTCACGTCGGTTGTAGCTTGCAACGCAGCAGCAGCAGCATTGGGCTAGGGTTAGGGCTAGGTGGATAGTGAATGGCGCATCTGATTTAGGGAATGGGTAACGTGCAACAACATGCGCTGGGTTTGCCGCAGACAACAACGAGAAGAGGATCAATGTTGCAACAAGGAAATTTAGTTTTTATTCCGATAGAATGGAAATGCATCAATGCTGCCAACGACATATAAAACTGAACTGTAAAAACAAACGCAAGTAAAAGTGTGCGTTGATGCGCATATGCACATACATATGAATGTATGTATGTTTATAGTGAAACAGTCAAGAGGACATTGCTTTGCGGCACGCCCTTTCCCTTTCAATTCGTCAATAGATAACTATGTTTGCTCATAAGGGCGTGCGCTTGTACATATGTACATGCACGTGAATCTGTGTGCGTGCAAAAGTCAAAAGCGAGTTGAATGCCGGAGCCAAACGACCACTTCCTTGTCCACTCCATTTTAACCCACCGCCCCTTCAAGTTAACTGTTCACTGCTGCAAATGGCAGAATATTGCATATATACATATGTACGTACATAGTTACAGCCATAAAGTCAACTGGTCGGTCGGTCGGTCGCTAGCAATGTTGCAGTGGCATTGTGGCTCTGTGCTTTGTTGTGGAAATGGCAGCGGCAGTCCCATTCACTTCGATACTCACAACGCACGCATTCGCATGACTACTAGCAGCGCGTAAACAAATATTAAATATGTACAGATGTGCCAGCTAACAGCCAGCGAGCTAACAGCCGTCACGCGGCTCCGCGGGGAAAGTATTGTGCATATCATAGAGTACAATGCGCCATAGTTGCCACAACGCTGGCCGCTGCGAGGCAGTTTGTCTATTTGACCGTCCGTTCATCCGCCCGTTCGTTCGCCTATCTGTCTGTCGGTCTATTCTTGTTTATTTGACTCCATTCTATTCTTGTGCTTGTCTATTGCAAGTTTTTATGCATCCATGCATCTTTCTATGGACGTGTGTGTGTGTGCGCGCTCGTGTGCTTGCTTGTGTGTCACATACGGCAGCTTGAGTCAGTTGCTGTATGACGTTTCAAACTTTTCACAGTCTCACTAACTGCTAATACAATGAGATTCAACCTACTGAAATCAATTCGGCACAAGTTGCTTGCAACAAACAAATAAGCACTTACATACATACGTACGAGTACATTTGTGCTGCGCTTACAGTCACATATTCGACTAAATGGTTGTTTGGATAGACAGCGAGACAAACAGACTGCAGTTGGAGTCGGTTGTCGATAGTGCAACAAACGAGCAGCCACGTAATCGCACTATGTGACCATTCGAGATGTGATGCGCTCTCTTTGACTTGCAGTTGTGTTTTTGTTATCCTTATGTAAACACTCGCACAAATGTTCTACAAGCAAAGCGAACAAATCCGACGTGCATGATACTTGGTAAGCCAACAGCGAGGACGTAAACTATTGGCGCATACAGTGGATCAGAGGCAAATTTTTGAGTGACCAAAAGCTTTAATTTTGAAAGATTAATTAATTGGTATTGATGACCAGAGAATATATTACAATCAGTTACATACATACATACATATGTTATTGTGGCTCTGTAATTAGCTGCTAGGCTAAGACGCTCTGGAAGCTCCTACAATCCGGCGCATGAGTACTCGGAGTCCAACTTCCTATGGGAAGAAATGGATTGGAGCGTTCCGCGGCTAGCCGCGAATGGATCCTTCATCTATCCAAGGAGTGAATGAAAGAATGGAAGCCTCTGGAGTAGATATGGATTGAAGCTGGACGGCAAAGTTGGGGGAGGTGTATCCTGTCAGAAACTCTCAGCGAATCTCATTTTCAGTGTGTCGCATTTCAGCAGCCTCTTTTAGGCAGAGGTGGCAGGTATGAAAGAGGCAGCCGACTGGCTACGCATTAATAATTACAGACTAGAAGGTTATTTATCTTCGTTGATAGCCAAGCGGTAATCTGGGCCCTAGGGATATTTCCAAGTCGACACGATTATAAAGCTAGCAATTGCAGGGCTGATGAATTGGCTAGGCAGGTAGCCTTGAAGCGATCTTGCCGGATAGGGAGGATATAGAATTTCCCTTGGCAAGTTGTGGACTACTCTTGCAGAGGTGGATAGTTGGACAAAACCTCGATATGCAAAGTGGAAAAGTCTTTCTTGTCGGTGGTTGACCGCGGATGGTCAAACGGGCTTCTGTAGCTACTGCCGCAGCTGATTGGAGGACGAGATTTAATCATCTCAGCACTTTCTTTCCAGCTGCCCGGCTTTTGCTATTTAGACTGAGGTTTTAACACTTTGGCTCGTATTTCATAAACACTCCCGAGGAACTTCCTGGGGGTTTAAATCAGCTGCCTGCAAAGTTTAATTTTCTACATGTGATAACACAATGGTCAACGTATTTAATGTCTGTATAAGCTCATTTCGGGTCTGAACTTTTTACCTAACCTAATCTATTGCGTGAATGGTGATTTCTATATCTATCTATGGTGAAGGTGAGTTTTATACCGACGGGAACTTCTCACGTAAAGCCTATAGCTGTTCGCTCGGTCAGACTTTCCTCTTTCTTTCTAAGGATCCCAGAGAGGATTATGTTACGACAAGAGCACTGCGCAAGGATGGAAGTGTCCTTCCTATGGGCTCAGAGGGCCACAACGCGATTGCCTACGCCGATGATCCGGCCTTAACTGCAACTGGTAGGTCCCACAAGTTTGTCGAGCTGATGCAAAACACCGTAAGTGTCGTGGAAGCCTGGTCGACTGAACGCAGCCCGCAGTGTCAGTAAGGAAAAACCAGTTTCAACTTTCAACGCTAAATGGTTTAGTTCTGTCACTCTCGTATGAAGTAAAATAATTAGGCGACATTTTGAACAGAAAACTGACCTGGCTGCTCAACGTTCAAGAGCGGGCCAGAATGGCCTCTGAAATGCGGTCTTAAACCTCACATAGTTCACTGGAAGTAAGAACAGGGCTATCGTACGCCTATTAAAGCGCTAAAAATCTTATTTAACTTACTGTCCGTGTACATTTTTGGACGATTTCAAGCAAGGTGTAATGTTGTAAGGCTCTCAATCTTGAAAACAAATTATTCACAAGTGTTCCCTTAAGGAACGATTAACAAAACGATTCAGCTTTGAGACTACAACATAACTCTAAACCAATGATTCCAAGCTAAGTTTAAAAGTAGTAAGCGGAATATACTCGAAAGACTATTGGAGCGTTTTAACAGAGGCTGCACTTTGACTTGTCGACACTTCTCTTTACCTGCCTTCGCTAAATATCAACCCTTATAGCCAGAGGTGGGTTCTCTAACGCTGAGATTTCATGTGCTCACTGAAAATTGTGTACACTATTCGTTTTGATTGAGAAAGTGTGAGAATGAACTTCCCGGCTAGCCAAACAGAGATCGTTCCGAAATAAGGATCCGAAAGGAGTCTTAATTTTGAGTTTGTTGGGATTGTTTTTTGTAAGCTTCAAAAAATGCAGCTTTTTCCACAACTCCAAAGACTCCAAAAAGACTCCAATAAATCGGCAAAAAAGAATCAAAAATATGACTCTAAAAAGCTCATTTATGAGGGAAAAGCTCTGATATAAGAAGGTTTATAGAGAGAGGAAAGGAAAGGAACCTCTGTGTCTGTTGGGGAAGAAATTGAATGCATAAAGCTCTGTCGCTATCCTGCCCCAACGGGATCTAGAATACGCCCACTTCAAGTTTAGGTTTTAACTAAGTGTGATGACGTGGAGCAATATCCTCTTGGAATTGGACATTTACAGAGCCAAAGATCTTGCGTAGACTGGTTCTCTTGAAAGCACCCTAAAGGACGGCCATGATGAGAGATTTGTATAGACTTTCAATTACTTTCGCAGCCCAAACTGACATCTATTGGAAAGAGTAAGCCTTCGAAGCTTTAATTTTTCCCAGTCTTCAGTGCGTTTTTAGCTTATACACCCAGAAGTTTCATCGAAGAAGACCAGCGTATATACCAAAATGATTGCAGTACCACACAGATGATAGCCGACTTGTTGTTCAGCAAAGTATTATCCTCGTTTTTGTTGACTACCAACATTTGAAGAGTGTAAAACACTCCTTAAGAAGGTCGAAAACCAAGTTGGAGTGGACCCAGATGGCTTTGGATTTGGACTTTAAACGAAGCGAGCGAATTTTCAAGTGCGAAGAATCTGAAATCACAACTGTGTTGAAAATATTTTTATCTCTGCACATTGTACACATAAAACACTGTGCGAAGACCGCCTGTGATGGTGGTCATTTGATTTTACCAGCACTAAGTAAAAATGTGTATGCATGTATGAAGCAGCTCAATGGGATTGTTTGGGATGCGCGATGGGGCTTATCTTCGTTTGTCTCGTTGTTGTTCTATTATTGTTGTTGATATTGTACGGGTAAAGTGCATTTAGAAGCACTTTAAACATGAACACAACCTAACAAAACACAATACAATAAGAACAACAACAACATCTCTAACAACAAAAACAGCTCCAAAACAACAACAGCAAGGCAAACTGGCATTAGGGCAAAAACACATTGATTGGAAGACACGTATTCATACGTTTGTATAAATAGGCGTACGTACATACGTGTGTATTAGGGTATGCCTGAACGTAAGAAGTAAGAATTTTTCATGAAATTCAATTCTTAATTGTTTCCTTTTGGCTGGGACTGAGTTTACATTGAAAATGCGATGTTTGTGCGATAATATCTCTCAATCTTTGTAAGTAAAGATGTATGTACTACACCACTTATGTTATTTGAAGTGGATAATTGCAAAAAAAAATCGTTTACCTCTAGATCTCTGGATGGATCTTCAGTTTCCACGAATGCTGACAAGTTGTTGCTAGTTGTTTTCAGCCGAGCTCTTAACCGAACTATTTTATAAATCTCAACTTTTTACCAATCCACGAACACCGCAATAGCTGACAGGCATCACTTCCATTCGGTTCGGTTCGGATCTGAAAAATAACAGCAGTATTTATTGACTTCAGTGATCGGACTTAATAAAAATTCTGTGTGGTAGATTCTGGAAAAAATGTGGTAGATTTTGAAAAAATGTGGTAGATCTCAGGTTTCGGAGCAAACTTTTTACAAAAATTAAAAAAAAAAATCTGCATGGCTTCACCTAAACTGAAAACTTTTTAATTCGAATCTCTACAAAAAGCTTTTAACTTGGGTTTTGCCGATTTTGACAATCCTCAAGTAACAGTAAACAACACCTTAAAAACTTTAGATGCACAGTAACGTGCTAATATTTTCACAAAAATCGCCGATTTTTTACATTTTTAACCGGCTTCCAAAAAAGGAGGAGGTTATCAGTTCGTCGGATTTTTTTTTTTTTTATGTATGTTACCGCATAACTTTGGACCACGTCAACCGATTTCGATAATTCTTTTTGCATCGGAAAGGTAGTGTCTCAGAGGTGGTCCCATACTAATCTGGTTAAGATCCGATCAGCGGATCATGAGATATATATATATATTTTTTTTTTATATGAGAGTTGAAGTCGGTTTTTTTTTTGCTAAAAATTACTTGTCTTTATTAGTTCTTATTATAATTCATATATTTTCAATAAAATAACACAATAAAATCACGCTTCCCGACAAAAAATTTAATATTGAGAAATTGAGAAAATTCACTGATTGACAGTTTCTTTTCTCCTCCCATTCGGCTTTGTTTACTTTTACTTGAGAAATCTTATCGCCGCTGGGAATGCGAAATCTTGTATACATTACAAAGTTAATGTCACTGATCACTCATTGACTTACCATCACGAGGTCCCTTTGATCCTTCCCGATTGATATGATGGCCAAATGACGATCGGTACGTTGGACTAATCGGTGGGTAGATTTAGAGGTCTAAATTTTGATTCCAATTAGGTCAATGATGGCTAATTTAATCTTCTAGAATGGCGTATCAAAAATAAATATTTACAATACGGTTTAGTTTGTTTGAAAAGGGCTGCCACCTGTTGATAAATTAAATTCCAATTATTAAATAAGTTAAATGAGTTATTAAAAATTGTATATCAATCGAAATGGATTTGTAAGGGCTTTATTTCTGAACTATATGTGTGAGCGTTGCCACGCGTTTAAAAATGAAATTCAACAGTTAATTCAAATACTAACACAATATCAGACGAAAAAGATTTAAGAAGTTTTCAGTTTGAAAATGCGTTTAAAGAGGAAGCTTAATTTGAATAAATTTTTAAAGAGGGTCTCCACCTGTTTACAAAGTCGAATTAAAATAAACTATAGCCAATAAATAAATAATAATAAAATAAATAAATAAATAAAAAGTTATGTGAAATATTTCAATATTGGTGTCGAAAAAAAGAGTCCCAAGACAGCTTTAGTTAAGAAGTATTTTTTATTAGGGTTTGCCGCCCATTGTAAAAATGAAATTATTTAATTTATAAAATTACTGATTTACTAATTTTTACGATGCAATTGGAACTAGTTTGAAGCAAAAAGAATTTTAAAATTTTTTGAAAATTTTTTCAATTGCGTGCAATTTCTTGACTAGCGATTTTCTCGTTTTAACGCCACACGGGCTTACTAGTTGCATTATATTTTACGAGCAATTTTCAGTTAAAAATATTAAGCTACTTTTTTTGATTAGGCGCATAGTTTTCCAGAAAAAAGTTCATTAGTATCCGAGATTTTCACTCCCTGGCCCTCCTTAATTTGGAGCCATTATATTTCCTATTTAAATAAAAATTGAAATGGGCATGGGGGTCCCCATATATGTAGATATAAAAAAAGGGAAAAATTAGAGGTTGCGTTGTATATGGATTGGTATAAGGGTGGTAAAAAAACATAACGTTGAATTTCAATGCTCTCACCCCTTATATTTTATATGTATGTGAAAAAAAAAATCGTAGCTATGTATAAAATTCTTGAAAATTAATATTTTGCTAGAGGAAAACTCTGTTTCTTCCCAGGAGACTTCGAATTATAATACCCAATTGTTTGTTTAAAAATTTTTTAATATAATCTTTTTTTATAGGTCCCAAAAAAACCCAATGGGGCAACCATTATACATGGAAAACTTGAAGCGTCTTGAGCGACCTCTTAAAGGAAATTGAATCACAATTCGGACTTTAATTATTTCAGATGCATTTTTGGAACACCCTCATGGTCGTACATACATATATAAATATACACACGTAGGCATGGATTGTGTATGTATGCAGGTAGGTTCACTTATTTGTATTTTAGTTCGTTGAGAATTTAGTGGTGCGTGCGATCTACTTTTACTGATTAGAAAATGATTTACACCGTCATGTGTGCAAGAAAATGTAAATGTGTGTAATATTCGACACGGACATGCACGCCATCCCATGCCGCCGATGGCCATGCTGTGCAAGCATACGTATGTATGTACATACCTTCTCATGGCCGCCGCTGTCAGTACTTGTGTGTGTGTAGCTGCATATTGGGCCATTTGTGTCCGGCCGTAAGTGAAGTGCAATGTCGCTATTTGTGGCCAAGATTGTTGCTTTTGTTATTGTTGCGCTACAATGACGTTATTGATGTGACCAAATACTTTGAGCACTTATTAAATGCACACATGGGCATACAAACATCCATACAAATTTGTGTGTACGTACTTATGTTTATGCGTACGTGCAGTATTTACCACAAACAAACAATCGAACATTCATGCATATCCATTATCATACAAATATTTACCTTTTGTAGGCACATAAATGGTAAATTTGTTAGTACAAACACACAAACACACGTGGAGCCATGTATCTAACTACGCATGCACATTAGGGTGGTCCAAAAACAGTAAAGTCGGAATTGTACTTCTCTCACCCCCTAGGATTGTTCTATATCGAGAAAAAGTATTCACCTATTTTTTTTTTTAAATCAAAAAATATTTAGAGGTCGCTCAAAGCGCTCAAAGTTTTTCATGTATTTGTATATGGGAAAAATAAATCTTTACTTTGAAATGGTATAGAATTCTTGAAGGTCAATATTTTTCGATCGGAAAACTCTGGTTCTCTTCAGGAGACTTTCAATAATAATACCCAATTGTTTATTTAAACAGTTTTTAATACTAATGATTTTTTATTGGTCGCCCCATTGCATTTTTCGGGGTTTTTGTGGGTTTGAGGCGGACCTATAAATTATAGTTGCAAAGAAAAAATGGTTAAATAAACAATTGGGTATTATAATTGGGAATATCCTGCAGATAAATAGAGTCTTCTGGTAGAAAAATATTGATTTTTAACTATTCTATACCATTTCGACGAAAAGTTGCTTTTTCCCCATATAAAATACATGGAAAACGTTGGGCGCTTTGAGCGACCTCTAAATATTTTTGATTTCAAAATAAAAATTAAGGGTAAATTTTTTTCGGTATAGAACAATCCTAGGGGGTGAGAGCATACAAATTCCGACTTTACTTTTTCCCCCCACATGAATTTTGGGACCACCCTAATGCACATACATATGTACGGGTATGAATGCGTTTAAAGAAGACTCCAAACGCCTGCTGACTGTTGACTGACTACTCGGTATCTTCTTGTTGCATCATGTGGCATGATGTGTGTGTCGATAATGTGTCGCGTAAATGCATAATTGTAAATTCTCTATAATTGATTTATGTAATTATTATTATTTTAATTAATTAACCAATAATTATCGGCCGTTGTAATTGTGCAAAGAGGATGATTGCGTGTATTTTGTCTGCATTTATTGGTGTTGTTGCATAAAATATTTGAGCGAAATAATAATAATGTAACAAATCTGCTTAAATAATTTGAAATTTAAATAAGCTCATTTGATTTTTTGCCTTTGATAGTATTGTAAAATAGAAATATGTAAACAAAAACATGCATTTTCTGCATGGCAACACACATTTGCATCCAATTTGTGTGTGTGTGTTTTTTAGCTTATTTAATATATTAATTAGCAACTTCAAATATATAACAACGCATTCAACAATAATAAATATTTGACGTTAGAAAATAAATAAAAGCATATCTGTGCTATGACTTTTAGGTCAACACAACTGTATGAAAGTACTTACTTTGTAGTTTTTATCTCGTACATTTATTTATCGCTAAATTTAAAATATGGCGCGAATTAAAGCTAATGGCAAATATGCAAATAATTAGTAGAAAGTAAATCAACAATTTTCGAATACTTTAAAAGCAACTAAATTCCGAATTAAACCGTGTGAATGATCGAATTAAGAGACCTTTTCAGGGCAAAAATGTAGAAAAAAGGTGCTTTTCTTAACAGAGGTCGCCCCCCGGCAGGCAGTGACAAACCTCCGAGTATATTTCTGCCATGAAAAATAACTTCCCATAAGAATACAATCGCCGCACACTGTGCCCCTTTTCAATTACAGCATGCCAAAAGTCCGAAATTAAATTATTTCAGATGGCCATGATTTTTGGTATTCTGGCTGACAAGTATTCGGCTACTAGGTCAATTAAATAAATTCAAAATAAACCAACAACAACAACAAAAATAATCGCTGTCAAACGTTGGTTATTGTGACGCGTGTGAAGTAGCAGTACTTGTTTTTGCGAAGTTATTTTAAAATAATTCTTAAATTTGTGGTTTAGTTTAATGTCTTTTAATTTATTTAGTAAGTTTCAAACATATATTACAGTTTGATAATTTTCCTTATATATAAACAAAAAATATTCGAAAAATTTATAATTTTGAAAACATTAAGATTTTTAATGGAGCAGATGTTGCAAGTCTAGCCTGATCCAGACTAGTGTTTATATGTAAAATAATAAAGAACATTTCTTCTTTAAGATCCCCTAAGCATTTTTTGCAAGAGCAAGAAGTTCTAATTTTCCTCAAGAAATATGGCTTGCATCCGAAGAGAGTAGCTTAAGGCAACAAAGATGATAAAATGGGTAGAGGCATTGACAGTACAGTATATCTCGCTTATAAGCACTTCGGTTGTATGCATTTCCCGCTTATAAGCCCTAGAGACAATGCACTATGTTCTGGCGAACTATCATTTGCCGGCCAAAAGTCGAGAAATGACCAAGATAATTTGAAACTTAGTGTTTAGGAGTTCTTGAATTGGCTGATTTCGAATATGATGCTAGATTTTTGAGATTAAAAATGGCACCAAATTTTATAATTTTTTCCCTTTCACCAAAAGCTCATACAAATGGGGTGTTTTCGAGGTATTATTATTATTATTATTATTATTATTATTATTATTATTATTATTACTATTATTATTATTATTATTAATATGACATCACAATGGGCCCATGGTGGCCTAACTGTGTCTTTTTCCTCTGCGGAATGAGGGCAGCCAAGGTAACCTACCATAGGTACGAATATTATTTTGTGAAACTTTTCAGAGTTTTTGGGATTCTTGGTGTTCGGTTTCTCAAAATCTAAAAGGGTTTTACGGGATTATTTTTCGGAACCTTTCGGGAACTTTCGGGATCTTTCGTTTTTTTTCCGAAAAACTTCGGAACTTTCAAGTCGATTTAAATCTTAACTTTCCTAATAAAAAGCTAAAATTGTCGACTCTTCTCTGCTCAAAAAAAAAGCGGGCACATCTTTTTTAATTTTTTTAATTGTTGCCTTAAAATGCAAAAAGCGAAAGCGAAATATAAAATCCATACTCTGATTAAAAATATGTATTTCATAAAACCCATTATTGGCTACATATGATTGCGTTTTTCGGTTGGCAAATGACTTTGTCCACCCACAGCTTGTGGCTTAATTGAACGTTCAATTTCCCTCTTGGCTGTATGTATTTCCCATCAACTAAATATTCTAAGAAACAATTGACTTCGAAACCTTAACCAGCATTTGTGCAATAGTGCCAAACTCGTTACATTGTATTGGAAAATGTTATGACTTTAGTTACACGATGGAAAACACTCAATTTTCCGAGCGGTTTGAGGCATACGAAGTAGTTTAAAAGTGAACGAATTGCATTGCTAAGAATTTCAATTGAATCGAATGAATGAAGCAACCACCAACTGCCATGATATGGCTACATCTGGTGAATGGAAGGGCAGTAAAAATTGCTGTTAGAAAACTCGAACAAATAAATATAAAATCCGCAGGAAAGGAAGGTTGAAACGAAAGAAAGACATTTTTATGTTTACTATCTGCCATTTTACAAACTGAAAACCTAAACGACACAGGCACCTCAGCACTTACTTAGTAGCTCTACTCGCATATTGGCACAAGCGGCAGCGGCAAATATTTGCAATATGTAACAAGAAAGACAACAACGAACGGCAACATCAACATTTTTATGATGCCACCAAGCATTGTTGAGTGCAACACTTTCATGCCGTTACATTCGCCGCAAATGCAACAGAAACCATTTCACTTTTTAAACTTTTCTCATTCTATTGCCAAGAAAGGAAGAAGGAATAAAGTTTAACGCAAAAAAGTAAAAGCAGCAAAAACACGAAAAAAAACCGCAAGCACACAAAAGCACACACACACACAACCACAAAAAATGAATGAGCAACGAAAAAATGTGCGCTGATAACTTGGAAGAATCGTTAAGCAATGCAACGATACCACGAAGAGCGGCCACCTCATTACCATCCTTGCGGCCACGGCATTGACGCCACTGAATGTCATTGTCATTACACGAAGAGTGTGCGACTACTAGCGGCAGGATACAGTGCAGCAGCGCCTCCTGACGATGACTACATATTTTGTGCAATTGGTAGTTGGCAGAACGAGAGTCAGAGTCAGTGGTGCCACAGCAGGCTCTTAGCGTGGGATGGGAAGGGGGAGTGGAAGGAGTGCGAATGCTTGGGGACAACAAGTTGCCGCTGGTGGGGTTGGGCGAGAATGACGTTGTTAAAACGACAAAATGTGGCGCGTCATCAGCACTTAGCTGTTGGACTTGCCGGTAGTCAACGAGAGTGCGAGGAGGTGCATAGAGCCAGTACACGTTGTTGTTGCTGTTGCTATTGTCGGCTGCATGTTGCATTTTGACATTTTGCGGCTGTAAAACAAAGACCGGAAGAAGCGTAACAGAGTTGAAGAAGAAAGAAATTCGTGTAAAAATTGCTTGCACTCAGGAGCGGTGATAAAAATCCTAGTGTGAATATAAAAATGCAAAGATTTTGTTGTTGTCATTTCTGTTGCGGGCTAAAGTACCTACTTGTGTTGGTAAGAAAAACGCATTGCAAAAAGTGTGGCCGTGGCAAGTGTGAAAGAGAAAAATTATACAAGAGACGGTCGTAAATTCGGAGGAAAGTTTTGAAAATGTGCTTTTTCGAGAATTTATATTCATGTACATGAATGCCGCGAATCAAAGAAGTTTACGCTGTAAAGCAGCCAAAAGTACTTACATACATACATATGTATGTATATAGGTAGGTGGTAAGTGAAATAAGGAGCTTATGAATTGACCGAAGTGGCGATAACGGTTATGAATTGCAAAAATTAGTAAAAGAAAATTAACGAAATCTTAATGGATAAGAAGGAGTACAATGAATACACATACATACATATATGAATGAGTAAGAAAGGAAGTTTTAGCTCTTGCTAGCATTTGCCCATCGGCAGCTATTAGCAGTGCTGCTAACTCTTAGGGCTGGTTTCTCCAACTCAACTTAACTTAGCCAATTTTTAGACTTAGTCAAGAATAAGCTGATCAAAACGAAGGCTAATTCTTGGCTTAGCCTAGATGGTGAATATGAATAAGTAAAAAAAAAAAAATGGCTAAACTAAGTTAAGTAGAGTTGGAGAAACCCGCCCTTAAAGCTCAGTTAGTCTAGACTTAATTTTCGTAACTTAATTTAACTTAATATTTTGGCCAACCTGTTATAGGAGAAACTGTGTTGGCGGTTAGTTAAAACTTAACTTACCGTAAGAAACTTAAGAACCTGTAGGTTTTAGATTCTTAAGTTACAGCCTTACGGAAATGGAGAGGTATTTATATCATCCCTGATAGATCAACGGTTGTATTAAGGAGTTGCGATTTAAGTTTCAAGGAAATACTAACGCTGCAACCTATTCAAGTCTATTGTACTAACCCTTTTAGACTAATGTAAGGTTAGGTTGCCCTTAACAAAGACACACTTGAACCATATGCATTGGTTCTCTGTGACATTACTACAAATTGTAACGCAGGTGGCAGGTGGCAGTCTCGGATAGATCATGAGGTGTTATTTAAAATTGCTTTCCAACATGTTTAGCCTGTAGCCCACCAAAGGAGGGCCGGCTTAAGAGAAAGCGTACAGCTAATTCCACCTCTTCGTACGTAGGATCCGGTATTATGTTAAGTCTCACCGAGTGAACTCTAAACGGACAGGACACCCTACAGTCAAAAGGGCCTTGCAGTTGCATTTGTGCTGGCTTCCCCTAGTCGTCGCTAAGGCACATTAAAAATACTCCAGCATTCTCTTCTCTCAGTGAGCTTTTTTAAACCTCTCTCCTTTGATTCTTATATAAAATATTTAATATACTTTGTAAATTCAAGTGATTTTGACGTGCTCAACGGGTGGCAACCCTCTTCAAAAATGTTTTCGTAATGATTTATGTTGATTTGATTCCCCTATAAAATATTTTATTTAAATTGTTAATTAAATGGATTTGTACTCTAAAACAGGTGGCAGCCCTCTTAAAAAAGAGTTTCGCAATACTGATTTCGTAAAATTTTCTCCTTTGATACCTACATATATAAAAATATATTAACTTGTTAATTAAATTGATTGCAACTTTTTCAACAGGTGGCAACTATCTTATATCAAAATATGCCGTTGTAGTATCCCTTTCGTTTAGTAGCCACATTGTTGTCATATTTTATTTAATCCATTAATTAATTGCGAAAGGTAGCTACTCTTAAAAAAATATCCTATATGTTAGTTCAGGCCATAAACTATCAGCAAGCCTAAATTTGAGGTTCCCTGCAAAACACCTCCCCGGTGCAGCTTCACCATTGCTTTTCATCCACTCATCCCTTGAAAGGTGATGTGAGTGGAGAAAGATACATATAATTAGTGCTATTCTAAATCTTGAGTCAGTTCAGCAGCCTCTATGGCTGACCGAAGTCTTTGACCGAAGCTTGGCTGTCAGAGTGGATATTGGAAGCATAGATTATAAGATCTAATTGCTGTTAGTCTAGCCATGTAGTACTCGCTGTTATCGAGGATGAAGTCTAATCCTCCAAAAATACCAGACTGTCCAAATCTTAATTCAGCTAAGCACCCACGTCTTTAAGTCTGACCGAAGCCTTTCTTTTGGGTATGATTAGATAGAAAATGAGCATCGAGGAGAAGTCTTCTCATTGTGACTCTCCGCTACTCATTGTCCAATTTCCTGCTACGTCCCTTAAATATCCCAAGGGTGCAGGGCTTTTCATTAAAACGCTTTTAAATCCGGAGTATTCATGGCATCTAAGCTTTTACAGATGTCTCGCCAAGAAGAACTTCTAACCATCCTCCTTATTTCCGACTTATAGATTCTCGGTAAGGTTTCGTAAAGTTCCCAATCCGAGGAAAACCTATTCCGTTGTCCTGACTCTTATTCTTTTTTGAGGAATGCGTTCTCAATAGCGTTTTTGATAGCAGTAGTGAAAACCTCGCCAAGTTCGTCTACCGAGCTCTGGCAGAGGGAAAATTGATGATCAGGCTATGGCTCTGATAGGGCGTCGGCAATCGCCTGGGGCTTCCTTTTATAGTTCGCTTTCTCTGAAACTATCAGGCCTATCGAAAAGTGATATCTAAATATATAGTTTAACTAGAATTTCATTGGCTTTCATTTAAGTGGAACCACTCTTTTTTTACCTTCCTTTTATTAACTCGGGATGTAACTACATATGTAATATTGATGCGCCTAAAAGATGCAGCGATTTCTATTCTCAAGTTACATACCTGATGACAGTACGAATGGCAATTATATTAGGGAGGTTTTAGTTTTTTAAACTATAATTTTATTTAAGCTGAATAACGGTAAATTGCAAATATGTATCGCGAAAACGTATCCGTATCCATTTCACTAAACAATTCTACATACGAATTGGATAGTGGCAACCATAGATTATTTTTGCTGTAAGCCAGTGTAATCTAATGCATTTTCCAAGAATTACATTTTAAAATCGACTGGCAACTCGAATGCACATTTTAAACCACCGCTAAAACAAAAGCGGAAATTTCCTCTACCCACCCACTAGTATGGCACACTGCCTATCGCATACATATGTACATACATACACACAACGCCGAATCACATTAGCAAAGCATACAATCAAAAACAAACCTAAACACGAACTACAATTACAAAAGGAAGCCGGCAAATTGAGGCAAATGCTGCGCACAAAAGAAAATGCAAAACAGCTGCTGCTAACTCATCTGCTCCCCACCACTTGGTGCCCAAGCACACCGTATGCCACTCTCTTTGCTCACAAACTCACGCTGTAGTAGAACTCGAAGTAATACGAAGCAATTTTACATCTGTAATGTTGTGGCCAAACGAATGAACAGGTATGTATGTTGTGTAACGACATATACATACATACATTCATATATACCTATGGAGTTACATATATGTATATATATTAGGGTGCCCATCGAAAATGCCTCTTTTTTTTGGAAATTTCAATTATTCAATTCAATTTCAATTATGAAAAATATTGTTGCTTATTTTTATAGATTTTTTAAAGGTCATTTAGAGGTCGCGACCTGACGATTTAGGTAAGAAAATACGATTTTGTAGATTTATAATTTTTTGAATGACTGTTTTTGCTTCGATTTCGAAGAGCGAATATGATCTGAGAAGAGGATATATAGGCCTTCAAATATGGTATATAATAGTCTATTGTCGGACTTGGCTTGTTGAGATTTTTTATCGGGTAAAGTAATAAAGTAAACAAAACCCATACTTCTTTTAATTTTTTCAAATTTTGAACATCGATAATTTCCACAGTTTCAAAATATGTAGTACTATCTAAAACTAAATCTATTTTTAAATAAACTGATAGCTCATTTATTGCCATCGCATACAAATTGTCGACGTTAGGCAACTTTTCTTAAACACTGCCTTGAATTTATATTGCGTATGTACCGGACTTTCGAATTTTTGAGCAGTATGGCTAAGGAATTCACCAATATTTATTCAAAATTCTTTAGCAAAAAATTGGTCTTCCCAAAAAATTTAGGAAAATGGGGGTGGCACTGCCCACTTATATCATATATGTGTAGCCTTGATCGACCTTGACCAAATTTGTTACATACATTACGCTTAGGTTTCTTAAGCGCCATTTTCCAAAAAAAGCATTTTCGATGGGCACCCTAATATATATGTATAAATATATACATACACACTTACATACATATATCCCAACAAAGAGAAAATTACATTTTGGGCTCCCTTAGTTCCAACCGAAATAAATAAAATTTACATTGCGAGAGAGAGCGCCAAAAACGAGTTGCAAAGATGAAGAATGTGAATTCGGATCATAACAAAACCAGCACAAACAAACGCAAATGGGGCTGGAAAAAGGCAGGGAAAAGGAAGCCAAACACGTTTTACAGGCCCGACATATACATATTTGTGTATGCATGTGTACATGTGTATCGATGTATGTTGGCTACATCGACGAATGCCGCTTGTTGGAACCTTCATAACATAGCATTTGAAATTCAGACACATGAAAATATTTGGATATCTTGTGTGTTTGTATGTACATTTAACATGTACATATGTATGTATGTAAATTCAAAATACATACAGGCAAGCCAGTGAAGTCAGAGCGCGGCACAGTGGAGCCTACACATGTAAAATCATTCAAATTTGAAACCTTGAACCAGTATGTATTGTGATTCATGGTCTAAAGGTATGTAGGTATCTAAGTACAAATATTTGTACATACATACATACTTACATATGTACATATCTAGGTGCGATTCTTAATCTAACAGTGCAATGTGGACGGCCTACAATATTTAATTTAACCCACTATGTATTTTCAAAAACAAAAACTTGAAGTGGGATGAAAGCTGAAAGATTGTAGAAGTTCATGGCTATAGAAAGCAGAGAAGCATGAATCAAAGGAAGCTCAGGATCTAAAGACGCCTACGATTGCTAAACGGATGACTCCATCCATCCGATAATTGTTTTGATTATCATGCCGAATAACCGGCCAAACAATAAGGCGTTGATAGCCTTGAAGTAGCTGTTCACGCTATTAACAATATCTAAATAAAACACAACAAAATTTGTAGAAATTATTATTTTTTATTTCATCCCGCCTTTTAGTCTATGGAACTTACATATGTAGTATGTTAAGCATAAGATCCGTTAAAAGCCCACCACGACTCCTCTGGCAACACAGGATGTGCGTATTAAAATTTTCGAGTACTTTTCGGAATAGTTCGCGCTGTATATCATTTATAGCGCGTATGATTTCGTTCTTTAGCGGTGAAATTGTCTTGGGCTTACCGGCATAGACCATACTTATAACGTCAAATCGTAAAATCTCCTCGGCCATTTGACCTCGCTGTTTCGTGAGATAATGTATGTATACTGGAAGTTTCGTGCGCAATATTGCCTTTGGTTGATGCGCTCAGTGGCAATGGCCTGTTGAAACCACACAGTGTCCAAGTCCATGTCAAATAATTCAGGCCATAAAAAAATTTGTTATCATATCACGACAACGTTCACCGTTTAAGTACGGCCCAATGACTCCGGCATCTCAAAAATCACACCGGCCAAAGACTCTTTGTGGATGCATAAATTTTATTGAATGATCTGTGAATTTTCAGTACCCCAAATGTGGCAGGTTAGCATGTTAACATATCCGTTTAGGCCGGTGCAGAACGAGCAACCCCTTGAACTTAGTCTCACTCACCTTCATGCGAATTTAATTCATGTCTGACGAAAATCAATAACTATTCTTTTTCTAAAGGAAAGCGATGTTTACCATTAAAGGGCTAAAGACTATGTTCACCATTCAAGGGTTAAGCAACAAAGTTTTTAACCGAAAATCAGTTTTACTCGTGTAGTTAAACAACGCTGATCAACTGTAAATATTTTATATATAAACTCGGAAATGTTGTTTTACTGTAATGTCAATCAACTAAGCAAATTTCAGTCAGAGTCCAGTTCTCTTCCACTGTTGCTGTTAGTTACTTAAACTGTTTCTCTTCAACTCATTAAGGATTCGTATGTATATACATACACACTTACATATTTATGTATATAAGAAAGTGCCTGTATGTGTACTTGACAAACCCTGTAGAAAAATTTAGAAACAGTCCGGAAAACATTAGTTCCGCACTACACAATTCTGAACTGCCTCCAAACTACTGTAAAACGAATGCAAACCAGCACAATTGAAACTTGCGTTTTGTTTAGTTGCGACTCAAAATCGAGTCTTCTAAGCGCGCATCTGTGGAAGTAAAAAGTATCCTACTGCGACCGCGCCTCTACTTATGATTACGTACATATATACATACTAATGGAAGAGTCAAATAAGGTTTGCCGACAAAAATTGTCCTCAAACAGTCTTCTACGCGACTCGTTAATGGTTTGAAAATGCTATAAACTACTAAACAATCTTTCAAATGCTGTCTGTGAGGTTTCTTATAAGTACTAGTTATGCGAATGTGAAAGCTGAGAAGTCGATGTACCCACCTATTCTCACTTTTCGTATGTTAAGAAAGTAACCTCGAGGGTAGACCGCCACTGCTTACAATGGCGGGAGGATGTTGTCTTTACTGGGCTCCGAGGCAAACCGGCGTTACGGGGCAACGAACTGGCCGATAGACTGGCCTAAGAAGGCATCTTGTCGACAGCTGTGCTGCCGGAGGAGGTGCCGATTTCTCCACAAGCGATTAAATGGGAGCCCACGATTCGGCAGGCACAAAGTGTTTCTTCTCTTTCGCTAGCCTACTGGTTGTTGTACAGACCGGGCTCACACGTCTTTAAGTTGACCCAGACCAAGGAAAAAATTTGCACGAGATGCGAAACGAATGAGCAGATAGTGGAACACATCCCCTGTGAGTGTCCCGCACCTAGAAGACCACGGATTAGTTTTATGGGAGAAGGTTTTCCACCGAATATAGAGACAACTGTTGAAATGGGTATGAGCGACTGTTTCAGTTTGCCAAGAGACCTGCGATGTTCTTCAACAATGCTCTTGGTCTTCAGAGATTAGCTATGTAATTTAGTCTTAGTGTTTTGTGAAGTCACATAAATAGTAGCTACGCAGCCTAACCTAACCTCGCCTAGATCGGGCGCCAGCACCGTTAGCTTTTTAGTTAGCTCGGAGCTAGTTCTGAACCAGTTCGATTTTCTGCAGGGAAGCCTTTATTGCATTACATGGCAAAACTCTGCAATATTAAAGAATCCGCCGAGTACGAGTTTTGCTGCGGATTGAAACCAGCTAAGGCTTAGCCAAAGGGGAGCTAAAGTCAACTCGTAGCAGAATGAGTTGGCCGCACAAGTATGTATATGTATGTGGTAGCTGATGTGATTGTTGTTGTTGGTACTGTTTGGCTACTGTTAATAAACCTGATGGTAGCCATAGTGCTGCGAATGGTGTTGGCGCTGCTGCATAGCTGATGTTGGCGATGGTGATGGTATCCCTTCGCTTTTACACCAACAAAGCAGCAGCCCTGCCATACAACATTTTTTCCGCCTTCGCGCTGCTGTTGCTGCTCATGTTGCTGTTGCTGTTGCTGTTTTTGCTCTCTGCCTTTGGTGTTGCTGCGCATGTTTGTTGTGCTCCTTCATGCTCAACAACTCCTTCTGCTGTGTTCAAATGCACGTGTATGCGTATGCGTGTGTGTGTTAGTATGTTTGTTTGCGCTGCTCTTATTTATGTTCGTGCAAATGTGTTTCGCACAGCAGTGGGGTTGTTTGGTTAATTCGCAAAACTTGCATTTCGTATGCCAACAGAACAGAATAGCGCCAGGCGACAGCCGACAACCGACGCAGCAGCAAGTCAAACGCGCTGGATGGAGTCTTGTTCAGCCAGAGTCAAGTTTACTCAGTCAATTGTCGAGTCAGTTTAAGTTTGGCAACGTTCGTAGCTGGACGTGTGTTTTTGTGTAACGGAATGTTAGGGCAACTGCGCCGCGCTCAACCACAGCTTGGAATGTTGACACTGTTTGATTTCGTTAAATACCTACTAAATGTATAAGATACAAATTGTAAATTTTGTGTGTGGATTTGAATAATTATTCTAAAGTGCGCTTTAAATAGTAGTGGCAGTGTAACGCCATTTGCCATTGAATTCGATAAACGCTGTGTGGTGTGGTGGTGACGCAGCGTAAAAGGTGTTGCAAGACATTGGTAGCAACAGCCACCGAGCGAGTTATGTACTATAAAGTGAGTGCGCCAGTTAGTTGACGAGCGAGTAACAACATTTGAAAATACATTGAAACCGGTTTGTTTGTCTTTTGGTATGTTTGTTTTGTTTTTGCTTTGTGGCTCAAAGCAGCTAGCAGCACTGTGAGTCGTTTGAACGGTTTTGTGGAAAATTTTTTTTCGGGTGAGTGTGAGTGTGTGCGCCGCACCAAAAGAATGCGGTGTTGAAAAAAAAAATGTAATGGAAAATGTAGCAAAACAAGAAATATTTAAATGTTGAAAAATTCCTTTTGCATAAAATATGCAGCGAATGTCGTATACAAAAATAAAATTTCGTGCATAAAAAGTTGCCGTACTGGAATGTGTAATGAAAATAAAAAAAAACCAACATTAAGTAGAAGTAGATAGTTGTGCGTGTGAAGTAATTCGCGAAAAAAAAAATTGAATATGAAATACTTTTCACCGCTCGAAAATAATAGCACAAGAGCCCAATTGAACAAAAAATAATTAATATTCCGCTCAACATTACAAGCTTATTTATACACATACAATACATACCTAGGAGTAAATAGCCGCTAATGACGCAGCAAATGAAATTTTTTTTTTTCAAAGGAAAATTAACAAAGTTTTCCAATCGCTCAAACAGCTCAAAATCACCACAGAAGCAGTATTTTGCCTGCACTTCGTTTTAAAAAATCCCAGCAAGCGAATTTTTATTGCAGCCTGAATGTGACAGACTGATATTTTTAGAGCTGGGAAACTTATTAGACTCAATGAAATATTTTAAATAGAGAGATACTGCAAAACTCGCACATGATACGAGTATCAATTGTAAATGCAAAGCCAAAAAAGATTAAAGGAAATGCTCTAAGGAAAATGCCACAACTCCGTGCAGCTTAGCTAATAATTTTCAATACGCCCTTTACTTAATGCCAATGAAGTGCACAAATTGAATGCACAACGCTAATAAATTCAATTCAATGCAGCATGCGCAGCACGCCCACGCAAAGCAGAATCGCCACGCATCATTGGCAAACAAACAAACACACCCGTAGTGCATTGACTGCCATTGCGCATAGTAATTGAAGCGAAGCCACGGAAATAATCCTATCAGCAAGTGAGCGGTAAATACACACACACACAGGCATTATCAAATCAAGCAACTAACGCAGACAAGTCACCAACTAGTATTAACGTACATAAACGTCCGTCCGTCCGTCCATACGCGCGCTGTTTGCATTGGCAAGATATTACAGCCACCAGAACAACAACAGCAGCAACAACAACTAATATCCGAACTACTGCTGGGCGGCAGCTCAATCACGGAAGTAACAAACGCAAAACGCGCTCCTTCTACTTCCGCGCCAAGCGTCTCCACATCCGTTTGATGCTGTGCTGCTGTCCTGTTTGACTAGCGCGCCAGCCAGCGCATAGCGAAAAGGAGTAATCGAAAAGAAAAAAACAACGAAAAAACAAAAAAAAAACGCACCATAGGTGGCTCCAAAAATAACGCTTGCCGCGGCCAAAGAAGAAAGTATAGCAACAAAACGCGCAAAGTCTGTACAAACTTGCAATAAGTGTCAGCGTGTTGGCCACGGCCAGGTCGTTGGAAGTCCCGTTAAAAATCCCATAGCCTCGTCACGCATACATACAAACACAGTTTGGCCGGAAACCGCGAAAACTAAACTAATTTTCAGCTTACGCAAAAGTCTCCCACAGCGCGCGTCGTCACATTTTTCTTACTCAATGTTTCCTGTTGCCGCTGAGACGACCGCAAACACCACAACTAGCAACGCTTGCATGAACTTCTTTCTAGCAAAGAGCGAATAGGCGGCGAAGTGTTGCATAGTTAGGACGGACAGCCAGCAAGTTACAGAGTTAGAAAGTGTTGCACACTGGTAGGTAATTGTGGCAGTTGCGCCCACACACACACACACAAGCGTCTGTTGTTTTATCGGTGCAAGTACACGCGATCGCAGCGTAAAGAACTAAAACTAAAAAAAATATGTACTTGAATTAACAAAAACAACAGCAAATTACAAAACCAACAACTTGAGCGAAATAATTCAACGCCAATGACATCATAAGTACTGGCAATGCAACAAGAAGGACTCGCCATACAAGGCTGCTACTGTTTAAATGTGCACACATCTATGTACTTAGTATATTATACGTAGGTACATAGTTAGTAGTCAAGTGTGTGCAGTTGTAAAAACAAAAACTTAAAACTGAAAACAAAAAAAAAAAATTAATTTAAGTGCCGCCAGCTCTTCTACTTACTTACTTACTTCTAAGCACTTGAAGAGCAACGCCTCATAAGGTCCACCGTAGCGTCCACCGCAGCACTTTGAACACTTTCGCGCAGCCAGTTAGCTCGTCCATTCGCTGGTCGTCCGTTTTGGTCATAATGTCGTAATAACTGTCACCACTGTTTGGTTAAGTGCGAACGAGCTACATACTATAAAAAAACATATGTATGTACTGAAAAGCGGCGGCCACGGCGTCTAAGCGCCACCATTTAAGGACGCGTAATGTAGCGCAAGCAACGTAACGCACTAAGCACAACTCAAGTGTTGAAATGCTATAAAGAAGCTGAACCGAGTCAGGCTACAAGTCAAGCAGCCAAGCAGGCAGGCTGGCGGGCAGGCAGGCGGGCAGGCAGGCGGCTTCAAAAAGGAAAGTCATCGTTAGTGGGTGCTATTGCACTTGCTTCTTTTTTTTTTTTTAATTTGACGGAAATTGTGTTGAATTAGTGTGTGCGGCATAAACGACCGAGCAGCTGAAAAAGAAGAAGAAAATATATATGTAAATACATATACAAACATCTTTGAAATATACAAGTACTTACGTGTAATAATAAAATATTTTAGTTTAGTGTTAGTTCAATGTGCCACCCTCTGTGAACAGTGCTATATAACAAGTGCGAAACCCCATTGTGTGTGTGTGTTTGAGTAATATAAGAAGGCAGATACCCTCTGTGTCTATCGAATAATCAAACATAAATACATACATAGTGCATAGTGCACGCGTAAGATACTTGAAAGTTATAAGCAATTCGGGCAGACTCGTTGAAGTGCTGAAGTGCGAATACGTAAGCAAATAACTCTATATACATAGATAGTAGTTAAAGTGTTTCCTACATCCCAGCGACACCGATAGTCGGTCAGCAGTCAGTCAGTAAAGTCAGTTAGTCAGCGGATACGACTCTTAATGAAAATCTAATTTATGCGCACCGGATTGAAGTGGTCATCTATCTCTGCAGCAGGCGATTTTTGCTGACTTTTATTTATTTTTTATTTTATTTTTTTTATGTCATTTGTTTTACTTGGTGCGGTACGGAGCGAAGCGAAACGAAACGTTAAATGTGGATTTGCAGGTCAGTAGGAATAAAATGTAATTAAAATGTTATTAATATGCGCATACATACATATTTATGTACATTTATAGATTTATATACTGCATACATGCTAATAACTATTTTACTAGTATAAAAATGCTATATTGTCCATGCATACATATAGATACATACATATGTATTAGCGTGGGCCGCAAATCCGCTTTTTTAGAATTTTGATTTTTAATAGCAAAAATATGGTTCATTATGCTCTAAAGATAATCTGTGTGAAAGATGACAATTTATGGTCAAAAAATAAAAATTAATGAATACAATTAATTAATAAATTTTTTTTTTGTTAAAATTGCAAGTATTTAAGAATTTTTTTTCCACTTGAACTTGGGTGGACTTGGACGAGCCTAAGATATTGACCAAAAATTGTCATCTTTCACACAGATTGGGCTTAGAGCATAATGAAACATATTTTTGCTATTACCACACAAAATTCAAAAAAGCGGATTTTCGGCACACGCTAATATGTATACAACAATTATGCACTTGTAGATTTTAAAGCATTTTGATAGTTCAAGGCGTGGTTTGATTAACGCATGACTTTAATCATGAACGTATCCTAAAACCTTACAAATGTAGCTAAATTTGGCGGGTAGTTTAACGTAACTGTTACGTATTTTTCAAAAGAGTCAATAAATAATTGTTATTTTTTACCGATACGTTTTCAGTGAAAAATAATAGTTCACATTTGACTTTTATTTTTTCGGTTAAAAAGATAAGTTAAAATTTTACTTTTATTTTTTTCGGTCAAAAATAAAAGTTAAAATTAGTTAAAGTTAAATTAAAATTTTAGTCAAATATAAAAGTTAAAATTTTACTTTTATTTTTTCGGTAAAATTACTGTGTAAGTGTAAAAGCATAACAAATATGCATTTTTCACTTTGAGATTTTTTCAGTTAAAAAATTTTGTATTGTTATGAATATGTAAACTGTTTTTTTTTTTTATCAAAAAATTAAGTAAAAGTTTAACGGTTATTTATAATATTTTTATTGAGCTTCGCACCACGATAATGTTTATTAGGAAAAATGAAAAAAGCTATTTTTTTTACCCAATATTAAAAGTCAGATTTTAAGTTTTATATTTGACAAAAAAAGTCAGATTTTTACGTTTATATTTGACCAAATAAATAAAAGCAAAGTTTTAATTTTTATATTTGATCGAAAAAATTTAACTTTATTTTGGACCGAAAAAAACTGTAATTTTTTATTGAAGAAATATATGTAAAAAATAGGAACGGTAGACATCCGGCTTATCCGACCATTTTTCTGTTATCCGACTATCCGGCCGGATTTTAGCCAATATCTGGATTTCGATTATAGAAGATTCAGTTTAGAAATCTAGTTCTTATGCGGCTCTTATTTTTTACATGGTGTCCGGAATTCGGTCATCGGGCCAAATCTCTATCCGGCACATTCCTAGTAAAAAATAACGAATGAATGCTGAGTTTTTTGAAAAAAGTTCCAAACAATTTAAATCATATAGGATTAATATTCCTTGGTTAACAAGCATCACATTTCTGTATGTACATATATAAATGTTAAATAGACAGGTTTTACCCGACTAACGTTTTGAATTTAAATTTCGAAAATAACTATTATTTTCGACCCCTGATATGTACACGTTTATTTGTAACTAATACCTGCATATGTACGTATTTTCTGACATTTGAAAGAACAACTTAAGTCTATCTTTCACAAAAAACAAAAACATTTTTTTTTACCGTTGGATAGATAATTGCCATTTCCTCGTTCTTGTATAATTCGCCCCTGCGTATAAAAATAGAAGTAATTAAAAACCTAGAAAAGGTGCTAGTCATAAAAATCAAAGTTTCTTCTTCCAAAAACTGAATGCGCTTTGGCAAATTTCCATATATGTAGCTGGTTGAGGTGCATCGAATTAAGGTTAGTATCTCCAAAACCGAAATGATATCTACTGCTTTCTATGTCAATACTGTGGGGCTTACACTCCAACGAGGTAAAATTACATCGGTATAATTCTTGATAGAAAGTTGGATTGAAAACGGCACTTTAGGCAGCAATCTAGAAAAGCCAAATCCGCCCTTTCGAGCCTCTAAGGCCGTGGTGGGGAAACGAAGGGGATCTAAGAACTGCGCATAGGAAATATTTGCATTTACACAGCGGTTGTCCGACCCATCCTTTTCTGTGGGATCACCATATGATGGCCGGCTCAAGAAAAGTGCACTCATACTAAGGAGCAAAACGAATACGGTACAGATGGCTGCCGCCATGCTAATCACAGGAGCCCTACCCTCTACTCTCAGTGAGGCACTAGAGAAATTTATACTAAATCCAATAGATCAAATTGGCGCCACTTGCCATCTCTCGCTGGCGATTTCTATGAATTTTTCATTCAGTAGTGTTTTACATGTTTGAAGAGGGATCCCAATTTCATCAGCTTTGCTATTTCCCTTATTGTCAGAATGGTCGGGGACCCAGACGATGTGTTTGCGAAATGCCTCAGCCATCTCGTTTAGAGATCGGCGACATTGGTCAACTACTTTTGAAGTCAGCGACATTTTTCGCAGGTATTTATTATCCGCCTTATCTACTCACTGTCGTATTTCCTGAAATTTCGAAAAAATAATTTACTTAAAATACCCTTTTTGTATCTTTCTAGAACACTTTTATATTGTCAAAGCGATTTTTTCACCCTCTATTTTAAGTTTCCTCTACAATTTTACAAACACAAAGCCGGACTTAAATTTATCAAGCATGCCTGCATACATACATAGTTAGGTACATACATACATACATACTTATGTACAACTATAAAACCAAAACAATAGCCGACGCTTTCTCCGCTAAAGTGGATTCTGACTTTCTCGCCAGCCAAGGTCATTAAAATGAACTGCTGTTTAGTTTTATCTGCTATTATAATCTAAAGCACCTAATAAAATAGTAGTTTCTTGTGGTTGATAAATGTAGAAGATAGTAAATTTCGTAAGAGAAAAAGCAAAAAACTAAAACAGTGGCGATGTTCCATTTGGACATACATACATATGTATGTATGTAGGTACCTTGGGTATTACAAAACATTTGGATTCAAGTTTTATTTTTTTCTTTCTGCATCCAATGATCTTTTGTGTGCTTTAAGCACACTCACACATACCCAAATCTTTATTCAACACCTTTTTATGTGCATCTATAATAATATAATTTCAGTATAAGCGCATTAAAAACTGCCTTTTAAAATAAATTGAGTAACCTTACCTATAAGCATAAACACATTTCAACAGAACTCTTAAGGTGATTCATAAATGTCCCACTAATGCTTAAATGAATTTCTTCTCACCTTTTCCAATTGATTTATAGTGCTGTGGTGAACTAAGTAGTTAAAAGCTAGTATGCTTGAAATAGTGATTTTGTACTTTTTTGTGTTTGCTAAGAGTTGGTGGTTTCAAAATACATACGTAGATATTTTCTGCGCTACTTCTTGGAGCTACTAAATTTTTTAGCTATTCTCTTTTCATCTGTTTAAGATGTCTATGCATCTATATACTTATGTATTAGTTCATCTAAAATATGAGTCATGTCATGAGTTTGTGAAATATGATTAACATCTTTACTCTGTATTATCTAACAAGCTTTGAGCCAATGTTACGAATATTAGCTTTGTGGAAACGAAAATATGTGTATGTATTTCAAAGTTGGTTTCATGGCTGGCGACTTTCGTTTGGCAATATTCCGTTGTTCTCAAACACTTTGAGGCAGAGCCAAGGCACAAAATGCCAGAGTTTAATATTTAGGAAGAAAAAATTATAATTTAAAAAACTAAAACCTCCCTATTATAATTGCCATTCGTACTGTCATCAGGTATGTAACTTGAGAATAGAAACCGCTGCATCTTTTAGGCGCATCAATATTACATAGTTACCAGGGCCGTAGCCAGGATTTTTTTTCGGTGGGGGCGGGGGGCGGGATCTGGCAAAATTTTTTTTAATTTCTTTTTTATTTCCACATATTTTGATTAAAATAAAAATACTGATAAAAATAAAATATTGCACACAAACAACAAAAAATATAATCGATGATCGCATGAGGCTATTGCCTGAAAATTTTAAAATGCGCTTAGTGGCATTGTGCTACTATGATAGCATGGCCGGGTCATCATAGTCAACTTATGTACGGTAGTCGAACAAAGTATAGCCGCACCAAATTTTCACTAGTTTTAAAATATTATTTTTGCTGTTATTTAATTTTGGTTAGTTTTTTATAGTTCATTCTTTAAAACATTCGTATAAATACAAGTTTAAAGGCAGCGTCACACGATTGGGTATTTTCCAAAATTTGGTGCAAATCGTATCTCAATTGTGTGAACACCCAAAATATTTTTCTTTATCCCAATCACGAAAATTAATTTGTTGAAATTTTTCAATAGAACATCGCTGTACCAATCTTTTGACTACAAAAATCAAAATTTCCCCATTTTTTTACCAATAGCCCAATATAAAAATGTACAAATCTGTACAAATGTACCAATCGAGTGACACTGCCTTAAAAATTTACTCAATTTAAAAAAAAAATTCAACAAATTTTTGTTAAAATTTCGATTTTTTTAATTAAATTCTGAGTATTCAGTTTTGTAGCGCATTGAATTCTAGTAGAATAAAGAATGAGTTTCAAATGGCTAAAAATTTCCAATGATTTTTAGGAGTTTTTAAAAAGATCGAAATTTACATGAAAAATTGTTGAATTTTTTTTAATATTGCACAAATTGAAATCCTTGCTTCGTTAGTACGCGGTCACAAATGAATTTAGTTTACTGACGAGAAAATTTTCACTTTGGAAGAACCGTAAAAAAAAACAAGAACGATAGGGTGTATGCTCTGTCCGAGCTCGCTTTGAGGGTTCAACGTGGTAACCACATACTTTCTGTGATGGTATTCAAAAAGACTTCGCTCCAGCTCATAAGGAAATTTCGAACGCAATTTCTACGACTGGTTGATCATATGGTAGCCCAGACCTCATCGCAGGCCATGGCTTGCATTACTCGACATTCAAGTGTCGAGCATTTGAGGTGCGCCGTTGTCCGAGCAGTTGAATATTTTCCTATGCATGAGGTGCATTCTATGAATGGCCAAACCGACTCCGCCACAGCTGGAAGACAAACGGAGGGCTTGTCGGATATGGTGCTCTACAATGTTTAGCCATTGGGTTATACAATAAATAGAAAAACAATTGCTGAAAAATATCCCTTCAACCCACCACCAACCATTTTTCCCTACCTTTTTAAAGATTTTCGTGTTTTTTTAAGTCTACGAATACTTTGTAATATATGTATGTACTTAGACTATTT
Source organism: Rhagoletis pomonella (assembly GCF_013731165.1). Taxonomy (NCBI): domain Eukaryota; kingdom Metazoa; phylum Arthropoda; class Insecta; order Diptera; family Tephritidae; genus Rhagoletis; species Rhagoletis pomonella. Next base: position 37,824,825 of record NW_023458556.1, on the reverse strand, counting down.
GTTTGACGCTGTTTAACCGCGTATATGAAAATCCGCTTCGTCAGAAGAGATATTTTTTCAACTAAAATCGTTGTTCGTTTCGAGCTGCATAATTTTGAATTGTTTCCCAAAGTGGTTAAAGCTTTAGGCCATTAATTTCGTTCCCTGGAGATATGATACTGACTTACTGTCAAGACTTCCAGCGGGAAAGATTGGTCACTTTCAAAATAACATATGATTTTAAAAACACAACTATGTGGACCACCCTTTATATTCCTCATAAAAAAGAAATTAAGAAAAATTAAAACTCTTCAAAAATGCCTTCCACGCGATTGATTTAATTTTACATATGTATGTATGTACATACATACTCGTGTTACATACTACATGTATGCTATTGAAAAGGTTCCATTTTCTATGTACTTTGTTTAAACGCGGCCGCTGTGGTGTAGTGGTAAGTAGTGCGCCCTTCCACTTTCGGAGTGGGTTTAAGCCCTGGTCAAAGCAGCATCGCAAAATAAATGTAAAAAAAAAGGTTTTTTCTTAACAGCGGTCGCCCCTCGGCAGGCAATGGCAAACCTCGGAGTGTATTTCTGCCATGAAAAGCAGCTTCTCATAAAAATATAATCGATGTTCGGAGTCGGCGTAAAACTGCAGGTCCCTCCGCTTTGTGTGACAACATCAAGGCGCACGCCACAAATCGGAGGAGAAGCTCGACCAAACACTAACATATGTTTAAGCGCCAATCTATTATTATTATTATCATTATTATTATGTATTATTATTTTGCTTAAACGCAAGATCTTCGGAAGGTTTATTGATCGCACACTACCCTTAATTTTTTATAAGGAATACATTTCTCCAAGACATCAAAGATATACTTATCTTTTCGAGATTTTGTGCTTGCGGTGCAGAGACACGTATGTACTTTGACTACAAATAAAACAAAACTCAGACGTGCTGCACTATAACTTTGTTCAGGGAAAGTGGATGATATGATATCCCCTTTCAAAAATATACTGTGGTTAATCTCTCACAGAAAAAAGTTTGAATTCTTTGGTCTGTGTGATTAGTGACTCGTTTTGTGACTTGAGACGATTTGGGTATTTAGTAAGAGAACGATACAAAACGTTCATCAGAAATGATGAAAAGAAACAGAGACGGCATGTTCCGAATGGAGATGAAGAGTTACATATATATGTATGTATAGTATGTAATTTTTTCTCTTTTTAACAAGCTTTTATTAAGTTTCACCAGTGTGTAATGAAATCTTGCAATGAATTTTTAACCAGCTTCGCGACGATCTAGAGACTTGACACTTCAAACTCAGCTAAGGACCAGATAACAACGTAATGGGAAATACGAGTTAATCCGCTAGGTGGCGCAGGTGTGGAGATTTTTGAAAATCCCGTATTTATGGTCCGACATAGTTCATATTTGGAATCTATATTACTTAATGAATTACATGAAAAGGAATAACCCCACAAACATTTTGAACGATAGGTCCATCGTTCTGCTCTATCAGCGGTATTTTATTTTTATTTTATATATAAGACATAAGGATATGGTCCAAGGGTTACAAACACTATGGCGAAAAAAACTTTCCTTACAAAAAAATTGTGGTATTAAGGAGCTTTCACACTGACGACCCCTAAAAACGCTCTTATTAAATCCTTTATACAAACATCAAATTAGTTAGGTTATGAATTAAAAAAAACACCGAATGGACCAGAAAACTTACTAAGTAGAGTTTCTGGCACTGGTATAAAATGTACATATATAGTCCATTTTCGAAAATAGTCGTAAAATTGCCACGCCCATTTCCAGAAGATTCTTCGTTTAACACAAAAGTTGCGGAACAAATGTTATTGACAGAGGAATATTCTGCTGATATCGATAATAAAATCTTTATTTTGTTTTGTTTTTGAAGTAAATTTTTAAGTGAAAAAGGGCAATGGAGGTGCAGCGTTTCCTCATTTGAAATAAAAGCGCTCTGCTGCATTCCAATCAGACGGTTAAAAAAATTTAACTTTCGTTTTTTAAGGTTACAGGTTTTTTTGTGCCAAATAGAGGTTTTTTCTTGGAAATTCAAGTTTTTTGAAAGTAAAATGTGGCAACATTGGAACCTGACTAAAAAAATTCTTGCCATTCTAGCACAAAATCGAAAATTTGCATATATGCTAGGTTCTCTATATCGCCAGAAGTGGTAAGTTAGTGCCTGACCAAGTTATTTTAGGACAGATTAAATAAGGAAAATATGTCCAGCACGGGAATAGCTTTTCTAACTGTAATTTATCATCGGCGTGGCCTGTTTTGATGCTATCAAAAAAAGTTTCGCTTGGGGGATTTAGTCTGATGGCAGTCGCAACCTAACGGCGAAATCATGTAGACGTACAATTTGCTCTAATAATGCCATTGCATTCAGTTTGTTTGAGTTACGACAATGTCCACGTCATTAAAGAGCTCGCGCAGCTCATCATTCCAATTACGCCCGCGCCGCACACACAGAGTAGAATAGTTCACACTCTCTCTCCTAACAGCTACTGCACTCCCATATCTCATCTTGGTTAGACGCCGTCTTTGATTCTGTGCCATGTAATTTAGGCAAGAAATTAGCATAAATCATTCTTGCGTCGCCACCCGAACGCCTCGTTGGCAATACACATGTATGTATGTACATATGTATGTATGTATGTATGTATGTATTTATGCATGGAATGTATGTACATTACACATTACTACAAGTATAATAAATTTACAATAAAGTCATCCGCCAGACTTTCGGTATTAGATGGTTCCAAAGTCAACGAAACTATCTAACATCTGCAGACAAAGAACAAAGGAAACTGCAATATTAGATTGCTTGTGCAAACCGCCAATGAGAAGCGTTTTCTTTTAACCAACTGTAAGGATATTTCGCTTATTTATGGTGGCATAAAAAGTGTCATACAATCGTACGCACGCACGCACACGTATGCACATGAATACGCATACTCCTACAGATACACATATCCAAACATACACATATGTCTACAATTTTGATAGACTATAATTTGTGGGTAGTGCATATTCATCAACAAATTTATTTTATCGAATTTTTTCCAAGTCACGCTTACTGATTTTGAATAACCAACAAATTTATTTATCATATCGGGAAGGCCACTGTCAAACCCACTAACCAATCAAAAAACCAACCACCCGCTCACTACTCACTCATCCACTTTACGCTAAAGAAATTGCTTGCGCCGACTTACTTGCAGTTTTTTCCACTGATTAAATTTTTTTCGTCTGCTCAAGCGACTGCGACTAATCTTATTTACGAGTACCGCCGTTGTCGCCGTCTTCGCTGCTAAATATATTGGATATACGTAGATATGTAAATATTTACATTAGGCCGTACCATCTTACAAGCAAGCAGAAAAAAGTTCGCCGTCTGATTTTTCCAAGTCAGTTTTGAAAAAAAAGTATTTTTTTTGCCGAACTTCGGGGTTGCCTTTTTAAATTTTCCGGTGACACTTACATGTGGCAATAATTTTTTTTTAATAGTTCTATTGGCATTACCAAAAACTTCCTTAGCAAAAGATTTATGAGTTTTGAAGAGCTTTAATTTGGTGACATTAGGGCGGTAGTAACTGAGATCTGTTAGGTAAGCACTAGAACAGCGTACTTGAGGTCAATGAAACTTGGAACGAAAAAATTGCTGCCTAGACACAGGAACAACGATGTGTCGTAGTTTAAGATGTAAATGGGCGACCCCTACGTCCGACCAAAAAAGAAAGAAATTACCTTCGAATCGAAATAGTTCCTTAGCAAAAGTTTTACGATTTTTGGCGAGCTTTGATCTACTGACATTAAGGTGGTACATTAGGGTGGTAGCAGCTGAGATATGTTTGGTGTGTAGTAGAACAGGGTACTAGAGGTCAATGAAACTTGGTATAAAAAAATGTCCGCCTAAATATATACAGGAACATAGATGTATCGTTTGAGATCCGACTGCAAATGCCGAAGATGTGATGAAAAATTTAAAAAGGCGACCGCTACGCTCCGCAATTTTTTTTTCCAAACTGCCTTGCCAAAATAGATGCAGCAAACTTTTTTCTGATACGATCTAATGTAAATACATACATACATACATACATATACCGTACTATTTCGTGTATGTGTATTTTGTTGTCGTTTTCCACCCCATTTAACCATTTTTCACAGCGCCGTCTGACATTTTCCGCCGGCTGTATGATTTTCTTTTACATTTTTCTCCCGCCGCTTGTATGCGCGTTTTTTGGTTTTTTTGTTTTGTTTTTTTTTTTTGCTTTGTTTCTTTCCGCTCGCCTTTGTGGATGTGTAGGCGGGATATGAAAAATGAATTGTTAACAAAAAATCACGCATTATATTTTCAATAAATCTTTGTGCAAAAGGAAAAGTTTTCGAGAGATTATAAATCGTATGCGCTTAATGCTGACAAGTGGTAATGCGTCGGTGAACAACTTTGCGGGATAAGCGAGTGGAATGGCTATTTTGTTTCGGTAGGATTTTCTTCTTTCGTTAGTTCATAAAATTTGCTTGAAAGTTGCTGGAAGTGAATTGTTTACCGAGCTGCAAAGGTTTACATGTCTACGTTTCGTGGAAGCAATTCAATTCACTTGGACAGTAGCCGAAAATAAGCGGGTACATACACACATACATATGTATAAAGTTTTGCTTGACCTTTTTGAAGAATGTAATTTATTTATTTTTATTTTTAAAATGACGAGAAATTCGGAAAAGGGAGTAGACAAAATAAAAATTGCTTTTTAATTTTTCAATTGAAAGAATGTACGAGTATGTATGTACATTGTATGTTAGGTCAGGTTATGATGGCTGACCATAAGAGGTCTAAAATAGACGAATATAACCGTCCATACGGTTTACGGATACGTTTACGAACCATGAATCAATGTATGTATTAACGCAATGTTGAAGAATATTGCCTTTCTTTAAGCGACACTTAGGCACGGTGAACATTAGGCCCGGTGCACATTAGAGCGATACGACACGCGATACCATTTGCGGTTTGCTAGCAAACCGTGTCGCTCGGCCGATACGCAAGCGATATATGTCGTCGCAGTGTTGCTGTCGTGCAAGTGAGCACAGTTTTCATCGCTTCCTACGAATTCCCACGAGGTCGGCATGTCGATGTCGCTTTCATATCGTATCGCGTGTCGTATCGCTCTAATGTGCACCGTGCTTAACCTAACCTAACGCGATTTTTTGCCGGCTGAACGTTGGATACTCCGACATTATAAGTATGTAAAAATGTATGGTCCACAGTCTCCTCGTGATATTTGCGATTCCTCTGTAAGATCTGATTTACAGTAACGGAAATTAAAAAAAAAATATTTTCAAAGAGAAAAAAAATCTGAAAATTAAAAGAAAATTTAATTTAAAAAAAGAAACAAATAAATTAAAGAAACGAAATATATAAAATAAGTTCCCAAAAATTAAATGAAATAAAAAAGGTTTTTATTTTTAAAACAACAAAAGCTAAAAATTAAAAAAAAGATGCTTTTAAAAGAGAAAAACAAACAAAAGTAAAAAAAAGTTTCTAAACGTTAAATTCAATTTAAAAAATATGTTTCTTTTTAAACAATCTAAAAATAAAATAAAAAAGGAAAAAATAATTGTAAAAAAAATCAATCAGTGCGCATGTGTTAATAAATTTGCCTTGAAGACGGTTACCGAAGATTAACCGAAACATACATCGGAAAATGAATGACAAAAAAACTTGTGTTTTTTTTTATTAATTTTTCTAAAATTGGCCTCGAGTAGGTAAAAACATACAGAGTTTAAATAAGTGTCTAAAAATTAGATTGAATTCAAAGAAAATATTTTTTTTAAACAATAAAATCCAAAAACTAAAATAAAATTACATAAAAAATGAAAAAAATGGAAAATACATAAAATAACTTTGTAAAAATTCAGAAATACATATTTTGATTTTTAAAAAATAAAATGTAAAAATTGAATTAAAAAAGATTATAAGAACAGAAAAAATTCCCCTGCCGGAGGATTTGAACCTCGGATCACTCGAATGGCACGGCACGCCAGTACTTCGCTCACTCGGCCATGTTGAAGCAGCGCAAGCAAATTGCTAAAGCGCTTTCTATTAAAAGAGCTTTTCAACATTTAAGTTGGCAAGGGGCTTTTTTTGTAAGACTATCCTGCCAGAAAAAATAAAACCATTCAAGTGTCTTACAAAGACACGCTCGTGCTGCTAGCAAACAATGCCCTCTGAGCAATCTCACTAAAAGTTTCGACGCTATTCTTCTTGCTGACAATAGGAAATCGGTGAGTTTCTTATAATATGAACTGCATATAACCTTTGCAAATCTGCAACCCTGAGCACTTTTCCAAAACCGATCCACCTGGCTGAACATGAGCAGACTTTGCAATCGGTTGATTTCCTGAATAGCAGATGGAATTTCTATCATTCTTTGACAGCTCTTTCATTTCCTTACACATCCTTGTGATCTGCGACCCAATATATGTATGTATGTAGATTGACGGCATCAGACGCAGCTAGCCTTCAGTCCGTGACGGTCACCGAATTTGGCTATCTATATAAATGTTTATTTGTTCCCTTTTAATTAATTTAATTTAAGTATTTAGTATCCCTGCCCCCGTATTTATTGCAAGGACCATAGTTTAGCTTAAACGACAAACGAATTTCTGGTGCGATTAAGTATATTTACTTCAGCTCCTACTTCTTGGTTCACTTTAAAATATTCCCTATTTCGTCCCCTTCCATGCCCAGGGAAACCAAAGAGCAGTGATTGTAGCGATGCAGAACATATTCGAACAATTCTTGACATTCTTTCTTTCTTTAGCAAAAAAATTAATTTTCGTAACATTTTTGAAAAGTGGGCGTGGCACCGGCCACCCACATCAAATACGTCAATCTGGCAAACCACTTGCCCGACCACTACATAATTTGATATACAAATTAGCTCCTGGCCTTCTGGTTACACTGCACAAAATTGAGGTTATTTTCAAATGCCTTGTAACCACAGGCCAATCAATTACGTTTAGCTATTTTTTTGTTAACATCTCATTGCATTTAATTGGTTTGAGACGTTTTTGCAATATTCGTTAGGTGGTGAAAAATTGTTAAAATAATGATACCATATTTGGTTTCGTGTGCAGTAGAGGGTTAAGTGGACCGTTGACTTTTGGTTGCACAACAATTTGGTAAGAACTCTTTCTCAATTTGATTACTTCAAAATATTTCAGTGTTTCGTAGAACCTGATTAAGAATTCAGTTTTTTACGCTACACTTGGCCAATATCAAACTTCCTGTCAATTTTTGCTTTCAACCTTCTTTACACCGTTGCAACTTTATCGATATGATTCCAATATGTTTGTGTACTTATCAAACACTTTTCTACATATGCCCTAAGAGTTTTCGCTTGCATTTCAAAATTAATACCGTAAAAGGTGTGAGTTGAAGCAATCACATAAATTGAATACTCAACAATAAGTATCTGAAGGCTTTTTGGGCTTTCGTCCTTCCGCCGGCAGCACAGCTCGTTGGGTTCGGTGAGGAAAAGGGTCAACAAGCAACGCAATCAACTGCTGTATTCCTCAGCTTATAAAGGTCAAGAAGAAAAGTGGAAATTCACCTTTCTGAAAATAAAGGCCAGCAAAAATAGCAACTAAAAAAAAAAATTGTAGGAAAATATAAACGACATGAAAATTATGTTCATTTCCTATTCCGATCCCAAATAAGTAAGAAGTAAGAAAAGTGCCACCACACTTTGACCAAAAATCAATTTCTTCTCGATGATGATGCTGCTGCTGCTGCTGCTGCTGTGGCCTCTGCTGCTTCTTCCTCCACCTCGACCAATTCATTGTGGTCAAATGCACAGACCAGACAGAAACGTGCAACATGATTGAATGACGAAAGGCAACTACAGCAACAACAACAACAATAACAAAATGCTGTTTTTGCTGTTGCTGTTGCTGCTAGCGAATGCATGGCTGACTAGTGGTTTCGTAGTGGTATTGCTGCTGTCGCTTTTGCTGAGAGAATCGAAAATTGAAACGTTGAGCAGTGACGAAAAGATGGCAAAATGGCATCACTTATAAGTTGACTTTTGGTTAACAACAATTTTTTGGTAGTTATTGGCAACAAAGTATGTATGTACATAGCACCAGCGGCAAGCGAGCAACACAGCACAGCACAGCTCAGCATATGGAAGTGGCAACTGAAATAAAAGCTTTGTAATCAACGAAAAGCAGCAGCACATTTCAGCTGTGCTCTTTTTGTTTGGGGGGGTTTATATATATTTTTTTTACCATTTCGCATTTGTTCGAAGGCGTTTGTATGCGTAACCACCAGGCACATTCTTCCGGCCGTCGCGAAGTACAGTGACTTCCAAAAGCATGCAGTACGAGTTGCTTGGAGATGCAGCAGCAATGGCAAGGAAATGGCCAGACAGACAGTCAACAGGCAGCCGTGTTGATGGCGAGCTTGCGGTTAGCACAATTTGCGCAAAACTGTGTTGAAATGTGAATGTGGTTGCAAACTTATTTTCATGCTGATGATGGAAAGTTTCGATGTTTACTTGACGACTGAATGACTGTTAAATACTGGCCCTTGGCTGCTGGTTGCTGGCTGCTAGAACCTATGCATGCATGTATGTACATATGAAGCTGCTCATCTGGCCACATCACCAGTGGGTAACATTAAGGCTAACGACTGTGGCGATTACAACTCGGCGGAGAAAGAATAAAAGTTGTAAATTCTAGTCAGCAAACACATGTTCGCAGAAAGCCGCAATAGGGTACTTACTACACAGCTACATATGCCCTGCTTATGAGTGGCAACTGTTTTACAGGGGCATTGAATATACTTACATACATTAGGGTGGGTAATTTTTTTTGTACTATGTGGGCGTGACAAAGGTGTGTTCTATGTGAAATTCTAAGCAAGTTGGCCGAGGAAACTATGGGTTGAATATCACTTCGAGCTTGCCAAATGGCGAAGTAAGTCCCTTTCTTTGTCGGATTTTTATTTTGCTCTGGTGTCGTATTTTTTTTTTTATAAAAAACATGCTAAACGAGTTTTTTGGTAAGAGGAATCCATTTTATTTATTTTAAAACATCGAGACAAAGTAAAACGTTTCTATAAGAAAAAATATCAAATTTTTGAAATTTGGCAAGCTCGAAACTGATTTTAGATTCGTGGTTTCTTGGGAAAAATCTCTTATAATGTCACCTAGAATAGGATTATAATCCTATACTCTGCCCGCATAATTGAAAAAATTTCCCATACAAATTGACTACCCTTATATACATACATACATACATACATGCGGTAGTTGGACTTAAAGTGTGGGTTGGCAGCGCTTTTGTTTTGTTAGAAACCGGTCTTAAAAGTTAACTAGCCGCAAAAATATGCCAAGCACTATGCACTGGTTGTATACGCGTTCTTAAGTGTTTGGATATCTTTTTAAAACTCGACGGTTGCCAAATGAATTTCAGTTGATTTTCTAACAGAATTTTTGCACGAAAAAGTAGGTCATAATTATCCCACTATCCACTTTGAACTTGTTTATTTGGCTCTACAGCAGTTAGTTTTTTATGCATGCAAAGTGCTTACAGTTCCTCCTGTACTTGGTCATTCCAATGTGTTAATGGGTTGCCTTGCATTTGTACTTAGTTCGCCCTTTCGCGCCAGGTTAAAGAACTATCATTCGGTTGTACTACAGATGCCGTTTTTAATTCGATTAAATTGAATATCTTTCAATCGAGCCCATCCGATTCGATCTGTGAATAGATCCAAAAAATTCGATACGATTTTTCCTAAATTGATATTTATTTATCTCCGCTTTGCCCTAGAAACCAACAAAAAAGCAACTACTCGTAATGGTTTGTATTCGTTTGATTTCAAATCCGGTATTAGAGCCCTTATTACTGTTGCTGCTGTCGTTGTATTGGTTTGGTTGTAAAGGCTTACTTAACCCTGCCTAGAATAGTCAAGCTTAACTAGCCGTAGCCCCAGCAAACGTGCTGTGCGAGAGGGATGTTAGTTGAGTTAGGTTTCCAGAGTTCCGGAAAGGCGCGGGTTTTACCCGACCAAGGGCTGTTGCTTTGGCGAGTTTACCTTGCTTAGATCAATGAAGGCTTTTAATTGTTGAAGCCTTATTGCTGTTCGAAGCTCGCAGGAACATATGCTTAACCCTGCGTAGATCGGTTTATCCCTAAATCTTTTCGTCAAACTCAATTAATGGAAGGCCCAGAAAGCGCGCACTCTGAGGTATTTAGTACCATGCAGAGACTCCCTCATGCTGTACATTAAGTACATTGTAATTTACTCTGTTCAAATACGAATTTAACCCTGAAAGTACCTTCTCAACTCGTCGATTCGACGAAGAAAGTACTTCTAGGGTTAATCTGCTGCAGTAGCCAGAGCGGCGTTGCGATAGTGAAGTGCGGGTCTCCGGTGGTTGAAGTTCTGTGTCACCTTCCACACTTCCGTCTTTGTTGTTATAAGAACCATCCCGGGTCTTGACAATAATCTCTTGAATTTGGTTCTCTTGCAGTAGTAAACCTCTATAGGAGAGTTAGTTCGGTTATTGATCTTACAATTGGTGAATCGCATGCCAATTCTCTAATAGAAATTTTGATTTATGTGGTATATATAAAAGATAGCACACAATTTTTTACTCAAAAACCACTGTAAATATTTGAGGAAAATCACCATGTACATATTTAGTTTTACTTGGCAGTGTAGTTAAATGAAACAAAAACACGCAGAGCTTCATTGCGGCATTAGAGAAAATGCACAGCAAGTAAATAAGTTATTAAACGTTCTAGTAGATCAACTAGTATGGCACTGAGGCAGAGGCTGACTTTTTCAATAAGAACTTCTCTTTGGAAGCTGTATTAGATCTACAAATAGCGCTGCCATTGGAAGGCAGATGAGAAGGTGTGTTTCCAAGGCAACAGAAGTGAAATAAAAGAAAAATCGCAGTACACGTATCGGCGCGTATCTGGTTCCAAGTAAAATTTGAATTATGTCATTATATATTTTTTGTAATTTTCTCCTTCAAAGGGAAGTAGAATTAGAAGGCACTGAAACTCTAAAAATTCTATACGAAACAAAAAAGAGTAAAGAATCGAGCGCAGAAGGCACATCGCTAAAAAAAATCAAAAATAAGTCTTCTTTATTTCTGATTTTGCAGACTGGGTGCGAGCACCTAGATATGAAACCACACAGAGACAACACAACACACAAGTCTACTCATTTTTAATTTACTCCCAATTTACTCAATCAAAACACTAGTCCGTTGTGACTATACTATTTATTTAATATAAATGCCCATAAGAGAGCTACATATGGGTAGGAATGTACACACATACATACGGATATACATGCGGACATACATATATATCTACTCTCAAGTGAGCAGCCAGCCCTACGCGCTCAAATAGGAAATAAGTTGCAACAGGGGAGTTGTCTGGGATTTGCTTAAATGAAACTTATTTCGGACCATTGAGATGGCACAGCCGCAATTACAAAACTCATCTTACACACTAAAACACTCGTACATATGCAAGTATAAATATATACATATATTTAGTCACATTGGGATACCTCACGGAAAAAAGTAGTTATTTACTTTCCGAAGCGAAACATAAAATTTAGTACTTTTGTGGCTCACACCCGATGCGGCCAGATTTTTCTTTTGTAAAAAGCTCTAAATAACCGAAGAAACTGTAACCTTGAAAAACGAAAAGGTTTAAAAAGTAAACGTTTTTTAATTATACTAAACATAAAGGAAAAAACTATTCATTTTAAATCAAGTAACATTTACCCGTTAAATTATTCTTAACTAAACCAAAATAGACTTTAAATAAAAATTCGGTTTCATTAGCTGTGGCGGCTGGAATGCAAAGATAGCTGAAACCATTTGTTTCTAATTAGGAAACGCTGCTCTTTCATCATGTGCTTGTATCTCAAAAATTTACTTAGAAAAAAAAACTGAAAGAGGAATTTTAATTTATTCGTTAAAATCGGAAATTTCGAAAAAACTGTAATTTACAGTTAAAGCTGTGAGAATCTGGCAACTTTGCTCACTCCAAAATATTTCAATCTCATTCGTTACCGGACCTCGTTAAGGACACTCGTAAAACAATTTTTTTGTCTAAAAAATTTTCATATTTTCGCGCGTACCACCCGAGTGTGAACGAATTAACGGAGGAAAAACGTGACGTGGATTAACCATTTACATAAGTAGATACATGAATTAGGTAACGATGACGCATCGATAAGCAGTTGAATTGACATCAACAAAAGTGATTGTGCAAGTGAAAATTAACGAAAATTTAGATGAATGGCGATGAATTGGGGAACTTGGTAAAGAAGACTATATTCTTGGAATGAAGATGGTAGTGGTCACTACATTCTATTAGTACGAATATTGTTATATCAGAATCAAACCAAGAATATTTAAAGCAATTTTGTTCACTTTATCACGGTGATCTACTGAACAACCCGAAAAGTAAAATTTGATATGTTTCTATATTATTGGACCATTTTCTGGCGAAAAGTTTTGCGATAATTTTTTTCATGAAAATGCGATTTTTACGAATCACGCTAAATTCTGCGACAATTTTATGGCAACTCAAAACAGCTCGTACTTTGTTAATATATTCTGGAAGTAAACAAATCCAGCAATGAAACACTCGATGGATTTGTAGAAGAACGTGGCGAAAAGAAAGTTTTGCCTGAGAAGGCTTGTAGTAAATTGTAATCCTCCAACCACTTTCCAAATATGTGTTTTGAGGCGTCTCTTGAAGTAAGGGTCCTTTAAGGTGGGGGCTAATGGGTTAAAATTCTCTTCGAAAATATTTCACGCGAATATTTACTGATTTCATATCGCTCATACATAGGATTTTTTCCACTTTTTTTCAAGACAACTTAGGCCGGGACATGAGAACTTTAATAAGAAAAAAAAAATTTAGAAAATTTTTGCAAAACTCAACGAGTATTTTCCTTCTGGATAGGTAAACTTTCAGAAAGTGTTAACAGTCCGGGCTGGTTTTAGATTTTGTAATTAGCTTGGGAAGGAAAAATGCCTTTTTTTTATTAAGCGTGGGGGCAGTCTAATGTCCATACATACAAATGTACATACATAGTATCTACACCCGAGGCTCGTCGACACTGATGCTGTTTGATGTTTATGCTAAGATGCCTGTTGGCAGCCGCTAACCGGCTACGCTACGCTCACTTTGCAATGCTACGGTGACCATCCGTCCTGTATTATACGGGACAGTCCTTTTTTTTCATCAATTGTCCTGGTAATTTATTTATTTCATGCGGGATGCTAAAAGTTCTTTATTTCTTTTAAGGTCCCGTATTTGTCCCGTTTTCGGTATTTTGGCGGCCTAGCAGCTCATAAATTGGCATGACTATGAACTATGTAGTAGTTTATATTTTTAAATCTGGACGCTTGTGATTTAAATCGAGGAGCACATACATATGTAGATAGTTTCTTAAGTTATAATTTGCGTAGAAAATTTCATTTTTTCAACGCCCTAGCCAGCAAAATCATCGTAAACGAGCTCGTAACTGGATATTTTCTTGAAGGAAAACCGTCTAAAAAGTCGATTATGATAGCCGTTTACGATTCGTTTTCGAGTACTTTTTCGCTTGATATTGTGGCGCGCCTACGAACAGTCGTAAACGGATCGAAAAAGCATTCGTATGCGAATATTATATATTATAAAATATTGTGGTTCAAGAAAAATTTTCAACAAAATGAAATTTTTTTTTGTGCTGACAAATTACAACAAGCCTCTCTCTTTTACTTTTTTTTTTGTTTTATCGTTTACGAGCCTTTCTCTAACTTTTCGCACATCGAGAATCCCTCGTAAAACATAATGTTCGTAAACTATACGTTTTCTTGCTGGCTGGGGCATTTCACGTTTAATATTCTGTATAGTGCAAAGCATATTGAAGAGGTAGCAGCAGTAGAGCCGCTGATCTTACTTTTGTCGAGAATCTACTCTTTAAATTCTAATTTTTCTTTACATTTTACTCTAAATTTTCAAACTTTGTTAACGTATATGGATTTCGAAACCACCAACAAAATACACACAGCTTGCTATTTTTTCTCGCTTCCAATGTGCCGTGGTTTGGATGTAATTTTAAAATTTTGTGAAAAGAGAAGATATTCATTGGGCGAAACTGCATACGTCACAAAAAAAAAAAAACATTTCTGATTGTATGATAGGTTGTATCTTCAACATGAGAAACTCCAATTAAGAAGGCTACCATTAAAATGGTGTAAAAGTAAAGAAGTTCTCAAAGATTGAAGGGAAGTGGAACCCTTCAAAGGTCCGCTTGGCAATTCACCTCGTTCCGGATGCTATTCACTGCATTGTGCTTGACCGAAATCCGACTCTGAAAATAATCCGTTGAATACCACTCGTGCTTCAAAAGTAAATATTCGGATATCTTCATCATATTTCTTTGCCTTGGAATGTTTGCACAAAGTACAAAATTATGGCAAAATAGTCTACAAATGTGTGATGCTACAACTGAATATTTAAGTGCTGATTTCACAAAGGATCGAAAAATATGTGCAAAATAAAAATACTCTTTCAGGACTAATGACTCTGGGATTATGGACAAAATTGGCAAACTTATTTTCTGTCCGTTATTCGGCTGACATAAATACGGTCACCGTATACATAGGTAATGGTAGTAATGGTGGTCATGTTGGAGATGCTGCCCCCATGGCGTTGTTGTTATAGTTGGTGGTGTATGGTAACATTACTATACCGCAAAAACTCCAAAAAAGACTGAATGGGAAAAGAGTCTCAGTGCATATTGTTGGTGTTGAAGACAAATTCAAAGCCGTTGCCAAAGCTTGAACTGGAGCCAAAAATCAAAGAAAAAATAAAAATCAAAAAAGAAAAAAGGAGGAATGTGAAACCGAATAAGGATGTGGAAATGAAAATTCTGTAATAGAGTTTTTAAATAAGTAATAGTTGGAGGATTTTCTTTGCGCTTTTTTGTTTTCCTACGCTTGTCGAATTCTACATGCGGTCGCACGGTTGGCTGTAGAGTCAGTAACCAGACCATAAAGGCAGAGCACAAACAAGGCATTGACTGGTGGAGACACAGACGACGCATGCCGGGCAGCCGGCGGCTGGCGGTTGATGGCATTCAATGTCCTAGCAAAAGAGTAGAGGTAAAAAAAAAAAGAAACGAATGAACCAACGAATCCAAACTAAATTGAAGCAAAAGCCAAACAACGCTGTTGGTTGACTCAGAATTCAAGTCAACTGAACGTTAAAATTGAGTTAGAGGTATGCCAATCTACAATAGTGGAAAGTGCTCCATGAATTTGTGGTGTGAGTGTGTCTGTATTTTTTTTTTAGTGCCAGCGGCACCCAAAGGGCGCCAAGGAGGCATACCATACACACATACATACATACATACATACATATGAGTACAGAGGTGGCAGCAACGGTGTCGGTAAACAACAGGCAGGCGTGCGGATCGAGTTGAGTTCAGTTGAGAGTGAATGAAGTGCAATGAAAATTGGTTTTTGAAAATTTTTCATACGGAAGCAAAAATATCTACGAGTTCAAGCTTGAATGTGATGTGTATGCGCACAGCCGACGAGGTGGAGTTGGGAGTAACAGTCAACATTAAAGAGCCAATGCCATAAGCATTGCGTTACACACTCAGTGAATGGCTGCTGACCACTCCAACCAGCTGCTAGCTATGTACCTACCTCTGAAGTTACTGGCGGCAACAACGGAACACATTTGATTGAGTGGCCTCCAGGAGGTGAAAACAACAATGTGTTTTTTGCATTGACTTTTTTTTGGTGCTCGTTTGGGTTTTCCGGATTTTTAACATTTTTATTTGTTTTCTTTGAATGTTTGTATTTGTATTTTTCATTTACTAAGGACAAAGCGTTGTAGTTTACACATTTAGTTATAATTTCTCTAGACTCAGAAGAGCTTGCCAACCGCCCACTCACGAACACAAAGCCATACACACACACCACATGCAGACACCAAGCAGTACCCAGCGGGCAAATCTAGTAGTTGCCAACTAGAATAATTCCAGCTTTCTAAGGGCAAGACTACGACAAATATGAAGACGAATACGAAGTTTAAAACGAATATTTACTAAGAAGACGAAGACTAAGACGAAATGACCTCGAATTTGAAACCGAAGACGAATACGAATAGGAAAGTGAATACAAAGACATATACAAAGACATACGAAGACGAATACAGAGGTAAATTTCGACGACGAAAGGGCAATATGAAGACGACTACTAAGGCAAGACAAAGTTGAATACGATGACGAAGGCTAAGACGAATACAAAGGCGAATACGACGACGAAAATGAATTTGAAGTCGAAGTCGAAAACGAAGATAGATACGACGACGAAAATGAATACAAACGAAGACACATACGAATATGAAGGCGAATGGGAATACGTAAACGACTGCTAGGACAAAGACAAAGTCAAACGAAGACTAATACGAAGGCGAAAACGAAGGCGGATACGAAGATGTACATATATGAAGACGAATACGAAGAGAATGCAAAGAGGAAGATGAAAACAAACGCTAAGGTGGAAACGAAAACGAAGACGAGCTTAGATGCGAAGACGAATAAGATGACGAGATTGAATATGACGGCGAATACGAGTACGAGTACGAAGAAGAAAAAGAGGATGAATATGATGGCGATTACGAAGACGACTGCTAAAACGAAGGCGAATTTGAATGTGATGACGAAGATGAAGACGAATATGAGTACGAAGACTAATTCGAAGATGAATATGAAGGTGAAAACAAAGGCGTATGTATATGAATATGGATACGAAGATGAATGCAAAGACGAAAACGCATGGGAAGTCCAAGTTTGGTCGAGTTTCTCTTGCTCCAATTTGTGGTGGGCTTCTTGATGTAGTTAAAAAAAAACGCCGATTCTGAAAGGAAAATTACTTTTATTAGAAGCCTTTTCATGGCAGAAACAAATTGTTTTGCACTTAGACCAGGAATCAAACCTGGGTCCTACGGGGTGAAAGTACGCACCGCTAACCACTAGGTGGCTACTTGACTTTCACAATAATACATACATACATTCCTTTAATCAACATCTCTAAGCGAACTCGAACCTGCGACCTCGAATCATTCTTCACAGAAAGCAAATTAATTACTTTAACTATTTGGCTATGACAATTCGAAGGCAGATGTCGCTAAGCGTGTAACCGAAAGTCAATCTGAATTGCCGAACCAGTGGCGCTCCACATTAGTTAAGGCACTATTCGGCTTAAACTACTGGATACTAGTTGATCTACGTGAATAGTATTTACTCACTGCTTTGGCTTTTCACCGCTGGGTACACATACAAAGGCCTCTCACATGTGTGCAGCTATTTTGAATAGGTGTGCATGTACTATTTTGCGCGCAAATGACGGGCGGCGGTGGCGCGTTGCCTGACTCCTGTTGGAGTAAACTTTTAAGTTTTGTAAATATCGGTTGGGCGCATGCAAATTAAATTATGTGTAAAGAGTTGAAACGGTTTACATGGTCAACACTACAAAATGAAATGTAAGCCAATTAGTGAAGTTTTCAATAATCCGTTTGGTTGGTGTTACGTGTAAAAGGGGTCGTAATTACCAGTAGCGTCGAACAGCGTCGAAAATCGCCAACAACGCTGCGCTGCGTTCTGCTTCATTTTATTTCTTGAAGTTCTGATGTATAGAAGTTGGCTAACAACGAACAGCAATGACTTTTGCCCGCAGTCAAGAAGCGCATTAGTGTCTGAAAGCAAAACGGAACAAATATGAGTAGTTACACAACAAAATTGTTTGAAATGTACTAAGGTAAAGTAATGATTATAAAAAGAAAAGAGTGTTCAGAAAAACTGCAGCAGTAAGTTGGTAGAAAGTTGTAATAACAGGATTTAGTTAATTGCCTTTAAAATTGTATAACACTTTTATATTATGAACACTTTTGAAACATGAAAACATTCTTAACCGTTATGAATTTAGCACCTCATTGTTATGGCAATAAATCTTATGGATACAAAATTTTATCTAATCGAGGAAAATTAAAAACTCACGGGGAACAATATGGTCGATTTACCAATGGCAGCATGTTTCATTGAAAAACTAATAAAACGCGTTTATTCCTAAAAATACATGTATGTATGTTTTGCATAAAGAACAAGATTCCATCGCGAATTGGTTTTTAAATGAAAACTTTAAAGAGATATACTATAAAAGTAAAAATAAACACTCTTGCTCTTTTACCCGTAGTTGTATATGTAACGTATACGCACCGTAAATCCGTACACAGTCAACTAACACGTTTACTCGCACGCCTTAACTTAAAATTCATATTTTTTAAAAGCAATTAAACATCGGCGTATTTCTTATGCACATATAAGTATATTAGTTACTTCATATACATATATAACAATTTTATAATGAATTTGGGTGGGCCAATAAAAATTGTGAAAATGGAATTTTATTTTATCAAATCCTAGTCATCTTTTACTCAATGTACTTGTTTTTCATTTGGTGGCACACTAGTTTTATTTCCCTAGATTCGTTCGTTTTGGCAAGAAGCACCTTTTCACCGTTTAATTTTAATATTTTAAAGTATCTTAAATTATTAAAATAAAAAAAATCGTAAAATTTCAAAAATTACAAAATAGCTGCGACATTTGTTCTGCATGCCGCCATTTTTTCTTAATTTGGTGGCACACTCTTAAAACTTCGCAGATATGATGTATTTGATGCCAACGCCCATTTCCTCTGATGAGAACATTCTATTTGGAAACTTCCCAAAGTTATAAAAAAACCACAATTATGATTTTTTCGAGTGACAATGAAAAAATGAGTAATTCCGGCACTTTTCGCCTAAATAAAAATTTTCAGGCTAAAATTGTTCAAATACTTGATTTATTTCTTATTGTAATTGTTTCCGGAAAACCTTTAGTAAAACTTGGGAATTGGAGTTTGTCAATTGGAATTACGGTCGGCAAGAGTACAACTTCAGGGGTGGCTTATAATGCCCTGTTCGATTTGTCAACCTTGGATTTTACAATCCTTTCTTTTTACAATAAGCTTGGCTTTATTAAATTCACAGCGAATAGTGTGAAATTCCATTAAAGCAGTTCATCTTCAGAAGGAGACAAGTATGCGTTTGAAAGGTGATCGAAAATTAAAATTTCAATATTTTGATAAAAAAAAGTAGGATAATTCTTTTATAGAAAGCTTAAGGCGGCATTACTATTTAAAGCAGTGATGCTCACCGAGCTTTTACTCTGTGCACGTCCATATAAAATCTACAGAGAGCTTTGAAGAGTTCCGCCCGCGGGCACTGTTTTGAGCATCACTGATTTAAAGCGATGTCGCCTGGCTTTATGTGCTCACCCCTTATCCGATACAATACAATATTTTGCTCTAAATCTTGCGTGGACAAATTAATTGAATGTCCTATAAATTCTCTGAATTCCTCTAATAAATAGTAAACTAAAATTTGTTAACAAAGTTGAAAATTGGTTATGAAAATTAAAATGTTTGTGGCACGGCAGCTCGCATTCCTATGCAAATCTTCAAAGCGAATATGTTTGTCATTCTTCTTGTGGAGGGGCAGGCTACCTACCGTCAACTTGACAGGAAAACTAACTAATAAATATATGGGTATGCACATGTATGTATGTTTGCAAGCACATACGCGTGGACGAGAAAAGCAGCGTTGTTTGTTATTGTAAGTAAGTAAAAGCACTTGTTGTAAGTACTACACATATATTCCACCTTTGCCAGCAATATTTCAAAATACAAAGCGTCTTGGAAGTCGAAAAACATAAAAAGGCTGGCTAGAGGTTTACGCTACCGTGGCTACATACGTATGTATGTATATATTTATGTACGTAGTGGCACGCCATTAGGTAGTGTTACCTCAACTACTCAAATATATGCATATCTAGGTATCTAGTACCCAGCAGGAATGATCCGCTACTCAAAATGATTTATTGGTGGTATTCTTTTATTGTATTTACATATGTGTATGTTTTTGAAGCTCATTTCTGATAAGAAATCAATCGATTTTTTTATGATTTTTAATGGTGAATCAATTCCCAAGATAAAAATTTGAGTCTCGGATTCTACGTATAATTTTAAGCAAATTTTCCGAAGAAACCATGGGTCTAAAATCAATTTGGTCTCGAATAAAATGTGAAAATCCTCACTGTTGTGCCCTCTACACTACAGCAAATGCTAAGAAAACTATTTTCGTCATTTGGCAAACTCCAAATTGATTTTAGACCCCTGGTTTCTTCGCGAAATTTCCTTAGAATTACACGTAGAATCCTTCTGTGCTAAGCGCGCATAGTCGAAAAAATCTCCCATAAAAATTTTCCCGTTTTAATTTACATATTTACTTTTTTTAAGTTTATTCCAATATTCTGTCATAAAGGAAGTCTTTAAATTCAGTCACTACTTCGATACGACATCTCGGGAAGTTAGAAAAGCGACAGAAATGTTTTATGTTTTTGTAAAATGAGCTACCTCTTAATTACTTCCAATAGTGACGAAGTAGTGACATTGTGGTGATAGGCGATACATTCTCTTCCAATTGCTGACAGATAATGGGCAAAATATTTAATTTGAGCTTTCACCGAGGTCTATTTGAATCTTTATTGACTTACTGATCCCCTCTCGCAGCGAAGCCTTTATTTACTCGATTAACGAAATGATATTTTCCCTACAGGGCACATTTACTACCAAATATTCTAAGTGCATAAATGTACATATGTATGTATGTATGTCTTCGCGATGTGGTGGCTATTGCTTGCGAACAGCGTGCAGTGGCAAGAATGCCCTTTGGCTTTTATGTGACGCGTTGTGTGATGTGGCACATAGCAAAGCGCATTGTGAGCGCGTTGTAGCGCGTCAAAAGTGTAAAGCTTAATAATTTCTGTATACTCACCATTTTTGCATAAGTTGCTGCTATCTTGCTGTTGCTTATGTTTTTTTTCTTGAATATTTTTCACTATTGTTGTTGTAGCAAAATATTACAATGCTGATAAGTTAAAAGCGGAGCTTAAGTGGCTTTAAGTGTTGGCCCGCATCTAGCCGCCAACCAAGCTGTTGCAACTTGCAACGTTGACTGGATAATTCGGACGGACGAATGCGCACGCGTGCACATACCAAGATACCTACATATGTATGTAGCCGTTAGTGAAATCGTTTCCTTAAAATAAATATACTTGTACATTGCCCATTGGGGTGGTCCAAAAATGCATCTGAAAAAGTAAAGTCTCACCCCCTAGGATTGTTCTATACCGAAAAAAATATACCCCTATTTTTTAATAAAAAATTATTTAAAGGTTGCTCAAGGCGTGGGAATCTCCTGAAGAGCACCAGAGTTTTCCGAACGAAAAATATTGATTTTCTAGAATTCGATACCATTTCTTCGAAAAGTTGTTTTTTTCCAAATAAAATACATGGAAAAGATTGAGCGCTTTGAGCGACCTCTAAATATTTTTTTATTTCAAAATAAAAAAATAGATATATTTTTTTCGATATAGAAAAATCCCAAGGGGTGAGAGTATTAAAATTCTGAATTTACTTGTTTTGGACCACCCTATTGCAGACATACAAATTTAGTGCCACAGTTGCTGTAAGAATATTTGTATTGAAGTTAAATGACGTAGAAGCCAAGAAAAAAGTTCATTATGCGGCAGCCATAAAGGAGAAGAGCTGCGCTTTTGTGAAGGAAGTGCAAGTGGGTAGCGATGTCGGGCCGTCAATGACGCGCGGTATTATAGAAACACACACACATACGGGTGGTACCCTGCAGTAAAAAGCCAAACCAGTCAGTAAAATGACCAGTTCATTAACTGGTATGAGCTAACGCAATGACCTACCACTTCGATAATTTCGAGCGACTTATACGATCAGCGACAACTGAATTGTCAAGTGCAAAAATAAGACGCAATTAATTGCTTTTCATGCAAATATCGAGCTATGGCGTGAAGACCACCGTGTCTGGTCCTAAGTTCACAGGTTCGAATACGCTTGAAAGTAGGAATGTTCGATGTTTAAGAAAGTATCGATATCAAGATTCTGATATAATTCATTACACGTAAAAGCGCTACTGCGTTATAACAATATCGCTGCGCTGAACAATATCGATAAACAGTTTTTTTTTATAGATACATTGAGATTTTTTGATAATTTAGTGGGTACTGGCAAGGTCAAGCTGGTTGCTTGGTCAGTCAGTTGCGTCAAAGACACTTTATATTCAGGAATGTTTAGTCCAACTCTATTCTCATTAACTTCCCGGTGAACAAATACTCAGCGGTAAAACCCCTAAGATATTCCGGCTAATTTTGTAAGGGCGCCAAGGTATGTACGCTTGGAACTCCATTCTGTATGCCATTCTGTATATTTTTTTCTTCATTTTATTCTTGAATTATTGAATTTCATTATTTTTTAGGTATGTAGGTATTCCTTTTTACAAGCGTTTTTGAAAATAAATATCGGTATGGGGGTAAAATATCGATATCTTCGATTTATTGATCCGGGAAATATCGATTATCGAACTGTGAAATATCGGTATTTGGCGCAATCGATATCATATACAATATTCCTGCTTGGAAGTGGTTAAGATTTTTCAATTTTAATCGATTTAAATTACAAATTTGTAAATCTATTCTCATTTGATAAATAAGCATTTAAAAATTCTTTTACCATAAAATATATATGTTTTTCTTTAACAAAAAATTTAGATTTCAAATTTACATTAAAATTTAAACAGTGCCTTGCTCTGTCGGCCAATTGCGACTGTTGGAGCGCTGCGAGTACTTAATCCCTTCACTGGGGATGAATTTCCAGACTGTCCCGTTAAAAGGTATGACGCTACTACTTTTTATACTAGTAGCTGCTGATGTATAAGCAAAAAAGTGATATTCTGGTAGGACACCACCGGATAGTAGCGCAAATTAGCTGTGCTAAAGCGCGAACTGGTAGCATTCTAGTTCACAACTAGTAGCTTTCCCTGCAGGGTCATACTGACGTACATATGTATATGAGCGAGTGTTTGAATAGTTAGCTTATTTTATGCACTTCTTCGCTTGTGCATTGGCGACGCAGTGAAAAATGCTGACGGTGACGATTTCTATCATAACGACGACGCCGACTGTGATGGTGACGGTGACGGTGACGAAAAGTTGCCCCACTGCAAATTGAAGCAGTTCTTGTGCTCCAACTCCTCAACCACTACCATCAGCTTCAACAACACCAAAAACAACAAACAAAAGTGCTTTGATGTTCAACAATACCTAGCTAAGCGGATGAGAAAACGATCGATCGAGAGAGAGAGAGAGAGCGAGGCATCAAAGTGGCAAGGAAGTAGCTCGTCAATAAGTTATTAATAGCAATTGATGGAATGATAAAGAGGCCCACACTATAACGGTGGCGAGGCGGCCTGGCCTTACCACCCAACTTAAACGCCAGCTATGTAAGCGGCTCATGCCAGCAGTGCGCCGACAAGGAGTGTCATCTAATGAATTAACGTGTTGAGGATGAATAAAAAATGAGGGGAGAAAATCAATTTGCAACGTATTCATCAGCTGCAAGCAATTCAATATAATTGGCTGCATTGAGTGCAAGTAGTAGGGTGGCATGTGGCAGGCAGCGTGAAAGCTTCACGCAAGCAAGCAAGTAAGCCAGCGAAAATAACGCCTAGCATGGAAGAGGGTAAAATTATTTAACAGCGGGTGGGTGCGTCAGTAAGCTATATGTCATATATTTTGTGGAGCAGTGCGATTGCGTGGTGACACTAGTTGACGCACTCGCTGTGACACTGGCACTGAACTGGCTAAAAGTGTCAGATAAAAGCGACTTCTAATTGTGGCGCAGACAGAGAAGCTACGAGTACATGCACCCAGTTGTTGAAGAGTCGATTTGTTAGTTTTATATATCTACATATAGTGCATGGGTATGTTTGTATATTTGGATATGCAAGCTTAAGTTTGCAGATAGTTGCTATTCGCATCTACATATATACATTCTTATATAAATGCAAACAATAAAAAATCCTTAAGCTGCTCATGTCTCGTATTTCATAGCGTTTTATGGCGTCTAATGGCTTCGGGCCGGGGCGCATGTGCATGTGTGTGTGTGTGTGTGTGTGTGTGTATAAACATTAAGCAAATATAAAATGAGACAATTGCAGACTATTATTTACTTTTATACGATTTCACACAAAAGGCGAACTCACTCAGTGGCAGCGTTAAGCAAATAAATTTGCCTTTATAAAGGGTGCTTTAGTGTTTTAGCAAAATTAAGTAAGTAAATAACTTGTCAGGTGGTGTTTAAATTGGTCGCATCATGTGCTTGAGATATCGTTCGTTGGTGGCTTCATCGTATTTGCAAATGGCTCTTCGACGCATATGGTGCGCGCTTTGCTGACCCAACTCATGCTTTAATCCCGTTGCTGTCTGAGCTAATATAATAGCACGACAGCCTCGGACAAGTTACGAGTATATGTATATCAAGCAACCCGCTCTGCTGGTAGTTTAATTAATTTTGCATGCACCGACGAACCAATCCTTATTTTAAAATTGATAAAGTGAGCGCAGGTGACGAACTTTTCAAGCTAGCTGAATTCAAATTTAAAAATTTTTGTATATTTTAAAATAGCAAATACTCGGTGTGCTTGACTGCACCTTAAAGGTGGTTTTGTGCTGTTTGATACCCGTGTTGCAAAATAAAATTTATCTTATCAATTAAATAAAAGTAGAATTTTCAAACAGGTGGCAACCTTCAACAAAAATATTCTCGACTGTAAGCTTTGTGGTTGTTGTTGTAACAGCATACAAATTCCTCAAAGAGTTTTTGGCGAGTGTTGCTGGAGTGACAGTCTTTGGCCAGATATAAATCTGGGTCGTTCCGGTTACGTAGACCCGACTGTCGTTTGAACGCGGCTGTAAGCCTTCTTAAACACCTTTGTTATGACAGCCATATTGCAATATTTCCTTTATCTTATCAATTTATTTAAACTGCAATTTTCAAACAGGTGGCAACTCTATATTTTTTTCTTTTCATATTTTAAGTTAAATTGCGGACACCGTAGTCGAGTGTTAAGAGCTGTTACAGAACCATGTTCGATTTAAGATTCGACCAATGTCAGAGTTCTTCCTTTTTAATAGGGCTTAGCCCACGGCAGGCAGGGGAAAACTTCGGCGATGAAAGTTTCTCAATGAAACCAATTTGTTGTTCGAAGGTGGTGCAAAGTTGATAAATTTAAAGACATGTATAACTGAATTGTAAATTGCTCCAATTAAGAGTGAAAAGAAAGAGCTTTTAATTTTTCTTTTGTAGTAGGGACCACTAAGGTTTATAAAACCAAAAAATTTCCATCAATAGAAATAAATATTCCAAGTACAAACCAAATTTTAAACAAATCTTTTGATTTAAAGTGAGATATTATTTTTGTATTTTTTTATTGACAGAAAGCTGGAAGTTTTGTGGTATATGTATTTTCAGCCGAGTCAATACGGAAACGCGCATATTAAAATGACCGCGTTCGTACTGAAAAAGCATCCGTGAAGTGAATAATCAAGACAAAAACTAAAAAAAAAAAATAAATTTGCATGTTGCCTGCAGTGGAATTCGAACCCGACCATCTCCAGATATCAACAACTTGTGGCAAGCATCTTTGCGCACTCTGCTACACCCAGACATATAAATTTGCTTTCAAATGTTGAATATCCATCAACACCACAGCACGCGATTTGTGCGGATAAACATGTATGTACTATGTATGAATGTGTGTGTTGTCACCGCTCTCAGAGCGGCGCTCTGCATGCTTGGGTGCGTACCCTGCAGGGAAACCGCAGACTAGCGAATCAAATTTCTAGTTCCGTACTAGATCTTTATCGCCAAAAACGAACTAGTCTGATAGTAACTAGATCCCCATCAGTCCAAAATCGGCGAAAAGTGGTAATTTTAAATAATTAATTTTTTTACTTTTTTCACAAGATATCTATATCTAAAGTGACGAATTTAAAAATGGTTCGGAACTATAGAAAAAAGGATGCAGAACGAACTAGGTCTTATTTGTCGAATTTAGAACTAGTTCGGAACTATCGAATAAGGGATGCAGCGGGGGGCTTGTTTACTTTACATAGATATGTGTTCGGCGGCTTTTTCGTTCAAATACGCTTCTATTCTGCGCTTCGCAGATGCTTTTTCATAGCTTGGTAATACAAAACCAAAATTTGTGTTAACATTTTAACATCTTGGGACCGTCTGGAATCTAACCAATAACAGCGAAAACCTCTGCAAACTCAGCTACAGCAAAAGGTATGTAAACGTACATTTCTTACAATCATTCAACCAAATTTAAATTCAAATTGAAAACACATTTCTTTCAAAATAACTTAAAATCGCACACACGGAAGAACCAAAATGATTCAAAAATCATGATACTTTTTTCTTTCGTCTGTCGATTTTAGAACTGGTTCGGAACTATAGAATCTAGGACTGGTTCGGAACTATCGAAAAAGGGATGCAGCGGGGGGCAATTGACACTTCCTAGGACATCGCCATGTTAAATTCACCAGTTGTTTGCATGCAAAAGAGATTTATCGCGAACCAGTACTGGGCCTAATTGTACTAGAAGCGCACCAGTTCAGAACTAGAGATTTTCCCCACAGGGTATGTACACTTACATATACATACTCAGATGTGAACAGTCAAATAAATGCGTAATAAATTTTGTATGAAAATATTATTTTTAAATACGAACATTTTTAAACGATAATCAAATATAAAGTATTCATTTTTACTATGCATTATTTCCCTCAGTGTACCCTCAGGAGTTTTCGAGTCATAAATTGCACCAGTGCAATTTAGATACGCACTTCCAGAACAAAGGTGCTCCACGTCGATTTGCTGCACAATTCTATACCGAATCTCTTCTGAAATTCGATTTTCAGTGTTATATCATCTCTGCAGAGTAGAGATCGTTAGAGCTGAGAGCATAATTTCTCCATGATATGACATTTTATTTATTTGTATATTTCAAAAGTGAAATAACTGCAATGGTTCTTACTGACTAAACGCATGTTCACGCTATGAAAACAGATATAAGACGTTGCAGCTTTTTAGTGGTGTTTTCATTTCTACCAAAAACTGGCAGTGTTTAATTTTGCACACATATTTTATAGGCGAAATTTAGATCAAATTTTAGACATTATATGTGTACACTGTGAAATTGTGAACAATAAATGTTGAGCATTCAGCAAAAAAATTTCAAATTTATTCAACGCCACACATATTTTAAGTAAAAGTAAACAAGCAGTGTTTAATTTAATTAGCGCGGAGTGTAAATTTGCATTTATTAAGAGAGGAAACTGGTTACCTATCTTAATATGCGCCAATTTAAACACAAATTTTTTAGAGTGTACTCTAGTAAGACAAAAAATGAACATTTTCTGCTCTTTGAAGCATAGTCAAGCGAGATGGTTGTCCTGAAAATCAGATGTCTCCTTAAAACGATAATATTATGAAATGCATGGGCTAGAGCGTTATAAGAAAACAAAAACAGGGTTGAGTGTAACTTCAAACACATACATTTTCATACAGAAACGAGAACACCATAAGTGAGCAGTTCGTCCAGCTCTTGAGACCCAAGCTACCGTCCCATATGCCACCGTAGGTTAAAACCATACAAGAATCCCCAGGGTTTAGCAGCTAGACGTTTGCATATAATTAATGTTTTTGAGGCTCTAGTTATCGTCTTTTCTACGAGCTTTGCCCTTAGAAGTTCAGTGTCCGCAGGGTCTGCAAACTCCTTCAAGGGCTACATTTCTGATGACCGGAAAGGCCTCTCTTCTGGTTGCATTAATATTGAGGCATGCAGTTGAGTAGCAGTTCGCCAATATTAGCTAAGTATATTCGAATTCCCTAATAAAAAGGTTTAAATATTTAAAAACCTAGAGCTTTGGTAAAACTTTTTCCTATAAAAATATCTTATGATAAAAAACCTTCCAAATGCCAGAAAGCATTGATCATCAGTTCCTTACTAAGCTGTGTACTGTGAAAACTGCAGCGAGTCTGGACAACTCCTTCTTGTCGAATTCAGTGATAATAGAAGCCTCTTTTCAGACGCCGGGCTTTCTGCGACAGCTGAATCTGGAGATTGTAGATTCATTAGAAAAGGGCAGTAAATAGGTTATGGCTAGATGAGAGCACTTGTATAATAACTAGGCTACTATGGCCGAAAATTGATAAGAAAAAGACGAGAGAACTGCTCAGACTCTCAAAAGAGGGCATTTCGATGGTAGGTACTCTTCGAGATAAAGAATATTCTCCCATGAATATTGCAAAAGTTGTAGAAATGAAGAAGAGGCAGAAACCGCCGAGCACTGCTTCTGTAGTCGCCCAGCTTTCGCTAAGAGTAGAGCAGGCTTTTTAGCCAGGAACTTATTTAGCTCTCTTAACGAGCTATTCGGTGTAGGGCAAAAAACAGTACTAAGCTTCGTAAGAGCTTCAAACTAGTTCTACGAAAAATTGTTACAGAAATTTTTATGTTTCAGGGCGGTAACACAATGGACCTGCAATGTCTAAGTAAGTTGGTCATACGGACTGCTACATCAACCTAACCTAACATAATGGCAAAATTTAAAACCATAGGCCTCGAGCCAGTGTTACCGTTGTGCGACTAAAGTGTCACATTGACACTTTTTGGAGATCGATGCCCCCTGACACCGATTTTTTAAAAATAGGCTTATATTGACACTTTTCCAAAAAATCATGCGACGTTTGCCCCTTTTCTTTGATTTAAAATTATACACATTTTGACAATTCCTTCATAAATTATATTTTTTTACATGTTTAAAAATGCTTTTAGTATTTACTTTTCAAAGGCACTTAAAAATTACACCTCTGGCCAGATTTTGACTGATTTCAACCTTTTTATTATGTTAAGCATTTTTCGAATAAATGTCCAGAAATAGCAGGAATTAATGCACCGTTTTGTAGCTTAGCATTTCCCCCCATTTATTTGTGTTAAATTTATTATTTATTTAATGATTAAACTACTTTTTTTTAACTGAAATTTTGTTTTCATACTAAATGGAAAATATGCATATTGCATCTTTTTAATATATCCCTCGTCAATAGGTTATTATTTTAAGAGAAAAAACTATTTTTGATAGAAAATGATGATCTCCATTAACATTCATTCATTTTCCGTTGAAAAAGCTAAAACTAACGTTAGAGTCGATTTTATTTCGACTATGAATATGCCCTAATAAGTTTCGAAAGGTAAAATATATGGTATAAATGATTTGAACGACTTAAAGACACTTTGTTTCGGCTGTGACACTTTTTGCGACTTCCAAAAAAGTTTTCTGCGGTAACACTGCCTCGAGCACACAGAGAGCTTGTAGCTGAGATAAGGGATGAAATTGACAGCGAGCTTAAGAACGCTCAGTGCATATTTCAAGAGCGCACAGTAATTGGATCGTTGATCAGCGTATGCCTCAGCTCAGCAACATATAAGCTCTCTTCATGCGCGAGGCCTTACTTCATCAATATTCCCAGAACGGTTACATAAAATATATTTTTACTGATGAGGAAGTCTGCAGAATCGTTTAATGAACCGCACGCTCGGTAGGAGCTCTGTCATTACCAGATTCTACTGAATTCGTCCCGCATGCTCAGCGTGGTTACCGCCCAACTTCTGTGATGGTTTGTTGGGAAGTTTTTCAAAGCTATATGGAAACATTTTTTAAACTGTAGCCATGACAGGAACTTGATAAGATTAGAAAGGAAAAATAAGGTTTGAAAATCAATAATTCGTTTTCATTTAAGTGGGAAAAAATTGGATACTACTTACATAAGTGCTATGTGTATCAAAAAGATCAAACAATTTGGCATTCCATCACTAGTGGCACTATCCGTTGCTTAGTTGGTTGCTTACTATTATTTAAGAGTATAGCTGTTTACTAAACAAATTAATTGCGTTACCGCGCTATACTTGAGCCTAAAGTCCTGAATTATCCTTTGGAGTTAAGAAGCGTATACTTAAGATCTGGTTGCCATGCTTTCAGTTAGGCAGTTAAAAAGGGGTATGAATGGTAGGTTTTTATAATTGAATGCCCCAAATACACTTGTTGCGGCACCCATTATTTACATAGTCTTGATGTTGGCTGGTTAAGTGCTTAAGCACTACTGACTTTGCCTATATCAATTGCAATTTTGACAATTCGAAGCGTAACGCCACCAACGCCTACGCCGAAGGCAATAACAACGACAACGACCGAAGCTTTGCCACCCACTTATGCTCATTTCTACTTTTCCGCCTCTGTAGGCGCCTTGTCTGTCGTCCTTAGTTGCCGCAACCAATCCTTTGTGGCTCTAATTCTTGCTTAGCCTATAGGCTTGCTCTCAATTCCAAAACTAAGACATGCATGTGGGAAAGATGTATGCATGTGTTTACGTGTGTACATTAGTAAGCTGTTGTACCAGCTTTTGTCTGTTTGAATATTTGTGGCGCTAAGCTCGCCTATAAATGAATTCTTAATTTACATCACAGTTGGAGCGTTTTCCATTAGGATTACTCACTCATTCGCTTGACTTCAGTTGCGTTGCTGCTAACTTACGCAACTACCATGCAGATGGTGAAAGTGTATAAAGAAGAAATGAACGAGTATTGTACAGGGTGGTCCAAATAAGACCTACCAATGTTAAATACATATAAATAACTTCTTAATTTTTTAATATTATTGTTATTTTCTTTCTGCATGTTATGTATAGTCAATCTCTTGGAAAATCATAATGGATACTTGAGTACAGCAAGACCACCAACAACGACACAATAAGCTATTCGTTTTACACAATTAGCCACACAATTTGATTTTTTAGGTAATGTTTTGATGTCGGGTGAAGCGCATTTCCAAGCCAAGCTATAGATTGTGAGGCTTTGAAAATTTAAGGGCTACACAGCAGCATCAGTTACACCCACCCAGATGCACTCTTTTTGGTGAGGTGTTATGACCGAAAAAGGGGCTTCTTACAGAACAATGATTGACAACTTATTGTGGTCAACGGCAGAGCAGCTTCCTAATTTGTGGTTGCAACAAGATGGAGCGATTGCGCACACTGCTAGGCAAACTGTGGATCTATGCACAACTATGGATGGTAGTTCTTATTTGGCCCACCCTGTATATCTTTAAATATATATATATATATATAGCAGATATGTATGTATGTAAGTAAACAGAAATAGGGCAACAGCAGCACTTCCAAGTACAAATTCGCAAACGTCTTAAGCTACAAAACAAGCCGACAATTCATTCGATACTCTTTTATATAAAATATACATATGTTTGCATAAGCATTTTACTTGCATTCTTTTATGTGCGTTTGTGTGTGTTTGATTTTTTTTGTTGCTTCTCAAATTCCATTAGGTTTCATTTAATGCCACTTAAGCCATTTTGCTACGACTTTGAAATTTGAAACATTTTCTGCATTCCTTCCCACTGACGCTTAACATGTTTATGCAGTAGTTATGTACCTACAAGTATGTATATGTATATACATAGTTGTGTTTATATGAGTGTAAAATTTCGCAAAATTTGAGAAATAAAATAAAATTACAAAATTTGCAAATTAGTCATACATTGCATGTAGTAGATTCGCATATAAATACAGTGACTCAAACTAATGACCACTTGTTGATTTTTCTTCAAATATTCGTAATGTTTTTCCAGCGAAATTTTTTTGTTATTTTTATATAAAAATATCGTATAAGCTTTCACCAGAACCGTGTAAATCACAGTTTCAAACTTTATACAAAATTTAGGAAAATTCAACAAATTTTCAGTTATGCAGTTTTATACCCATATATTTTTCGTCTAATGAAGTGCAAGTTTCAGTAGGAGGTTTATTTCGGGTTAAAGTCCCACACTGACGGGTATAGGCTTTCGATGCTTGCTCCAAACCCTGCCGGGAAAGCAAGTAGTTGTGAACTACACCTATTCCAAGAGTGCTTCAGAAAGCGTCAAATATTGTAATATGAACTGACTATTCTGAAGTACATTTTACGCTTGATTTTGTGTATTTTTTTTTTTTAATTTTTTTTCATTGGATTTAAAATTTTTTTATTTCATTTATTTTTTAGACTTATACATATAATTTGGTATTTTATTTCTTTTACATTTTTAATTTTTTATCTAATTTACTATTAACTTTTAGTTTTTATTGTTTTAAAAAGGAAAAATATTTTTTTTGAGTTTATTTTAATTTTTAAGAACTCATTTTCTTGTTTTCTTTTTTAATTTTCAAATTTTATTGAAAAAAATATGTTTCAAAAATTAAATTAAACAGGAAAAAAATATTATACATTTTAAAACAATACAAACTAAAATTTAATTTTTAGAACCTTTTTTATTTTTTCATTCATTATTTTTTATAAGCTTATTTTATTTTTTTATTTTTGTTTTTATTAAAAATTTTTATTTTTTTTTTCATTTTATTTTCTTTTAAATTTTGAGTTTGTATTGTTTTAAAAAGAAAAACATATACTCTTTCGTTTAATTAAATTGTTAGAGACTTATTTTATTTTAAAGTTAATATGTTTACTTAATTTTTAGAATTAATTGTTTAAAGAAAATAAATTTTTTAATTGTATTTAATTTTTTAGGAAACTATTTTAAATGCTTTCTTGTTTATGATTTTATTTTTCCTATGTTTTTGATTTTGACGTTTTTTAATAATTTTTATTTTTTATTTTTAGATGTTATCATTTTAAAAAGAAAATTATTTATTATACATTTCATTTCGTTTACAGACAAATAGAATAATACTAAGACTACCTCTTTAGCAGATCTGTAAATTTTTGTAATCTTTCAAAAGACAAAGAAGAGCTTTCAAGATAACTGCCAGAATTAACAATTGTCTTGCCAAAGGCTTTTGTCTTTTAAAAATACTGTAGTGAGTTGAAAGACAGTTGCTAGAATTGCCCTGTAAGTTTCAAATTGTCGAATTGGCAGGCCAGCGCTTTATCTCATACAAGTTAATGAACTGGTATTCTTACTGACTGGTTTCGATTTTCCCTGCAACGTCTGTTAATTTGTGTTAAATGCAAATATTTTATTGAAATAAAGTTATTAGTGCAAATTGGAATTTAATAAATAAGATCCTGTTTTTTTTGGGAATTCAAAAAAATCTATTTAGGAAAAAAGCCCCAGTTGTCTAAAGACATTTAACATATTATTTTTTTTATTTTGACTCAGTATTCTCAAGTCACTTACTACCGATTCGAATAATGCCAGAAAAAATACTATCTCGTATCGAAGAAATATTAGAATATACATATATGTGTACATAATTTATTTTTTCAAAGCTTCCTGTGAATCTCGAAATAATTATTTTCTTCCCTGCAGCACTATTTTATAAATACATAATTTTTGCCACATAGAAGAGAAACGTCAAAAGCACTGCATAGACAGAAACAATACAAGTCACAGACAGTAGCCCCCCGTCAAACAATGGAATTGTGAGACCATCTATTACATTTTATGCTCAATATAAGTACGGCATTAAATTACAAAAAAACTACACATACATATTTCACTGTGTCTATTCAGCGACTTTTTTATTATTTGTAATTCATCATGAAAAATTTTTTAATATGCTTAATACATGAAAACTTCATGCTAATGTCAGTTAATGGTAATTAATTTGACGCCATCCTTTTGTTTTGATCAAACAACATATGGTTGAATACGCTTTTACAAACCTACACACTCATACATAGTGTTTTTGTACTACGTTTTCATGCAATAAAAAAAAATCAACAATTTTATGGTCTATTTAATTTGGTATTTATCTTTTGAGTCACAAATTAAATTTTGATTGAAAATTTCACAGATACCAGATACTTTGTATTTATTGTTCAAATAAATATGTGTGTAAATTCACGAACACATGCATACATTAATTCGCTTAGATGTAAAACCCAAAAACAAAAGTCGCGCGTTTTTCTAAATTTCTTATATACTACTCTTATGATGCATTTGTTTACGCGAAGTGTTTCTTTTTGCATCAGGAGTAGAAGATTATAGTAGGACGATTTTAATATGTGTGAAAAATGTACATCTCTTTAGTAAAAAAAAATTGTTTTTGTTCCGTGACACCATTGACCTTAACTCAATTAAGATTTTCGATGTCGAAGGCATCACTGAGGAGGGCATTGAGGCCAACTCAAAAAGTTTATTTGCCCATTACAAAAACACCTGTTCCATATTTTCTTTACTAACAACTAACTAACTAACTAACTAGCTAACGATAGTTAAAACAACTGGGCTAGTCTCCTCCTTAGCTACACAGCGTAAAAGTAGTCTTCATTCCTAAAGCAGGGAAGACGGATTATAGCGCGGCAAAAGATTTTCGACCCATAATTTGTTTAGCATTTTTAAACATTATTATTCTTTTTAATTATTAATAATTGCAATTAGGATATTGGACGAAAGAGGAAGAACAAATGCAATTTTTTTGCAAGTAGTCGCAGGAACATAAAAAAAATATAGTTTTTCTTGATAGTCGCTCCTCGGCAAACGATGACAAACCTGCGAGCGTACTTCTGCAACGAAAAAGCGGCGTAAAACTGCAGGTTCAACTATTTGTGTGACAACGCTATAAACACTTAACGAATAATAACAATAAATATCTAAACAAATTACACTTAGTTTTATGCGAAATTTTTAACTACATTGGCGAATTTCTAAATGCAGTTACATGCAGTTAAATGCAGGTATATGTATTTCTTACGCTTCCCTGTCGGGAAATTCGCAGTATACTACTAAAATGACCAACTTTGAACTGGATTTAAAGTCATGCAGGGCTCAACCGAAAAATTATGTGAAAATGTTTTTTTCACAAAAAAAAGATATGTGTCCCTTGTGTTTGTTTATTGGACAGTTGATAGCTACAAATGTTATTTACAATAATATATGTATGTATATTTATTACATTAGGTAAAAGTCACAATTTCCACCAAGCCTTAACTACAGTTTATGACCATTGAAAAAAGAGATTATAGCTTCAAGGGGGTTATTGCTCATTTTAAGGACAAGCAATCGAAAGCAAAAAGTAGGAAACATAATTTTCTGAGCACCCAATGTTAACGTTATTTGACTTTTTTCGAAAAATCACCACGGAAAAGTAATCAGTTGAAGCAAAGCCAAATAATTGCGGAATAGTCACCCCTATTAAAAAAATAATAAACTTATAGTTAGTTGAGTTCCCTACAGGGTTATAGTTTTAAATGAGTTAAGATATTTAAATTATAACCCGTTGAAATATATTTACATATTTCTGTCATAATGTCCCACATGAACAGCAAAATATGTATGTCTACAAATTTATGTACGTGCTTATATGCATATGTATATGTATTTACATACACACATGCAGCACACATCCGGATATATGTACATAAATCTATAAAATATAATTTAAATAATTGAAAATAATCCGGATTGACACATTCAAATGCTGGTGTTGAAAATGATTTGCATGAACAATATTCTTAATAAAACCAATCAACAGAAATAACAAGATAGACATGATAAGTCAAATTGAGCAAAAGTAAAATATTCTCATTCATAATAAGTACATATGCACATTAGACTGAATCACCAAAAGTAGTTGCGGTTTTTCTGACGCGATTAAAAAATCTATTGTGTTTGAAGACGTCTCGCAGGCTGGACCGATTTGAAAATACCTCCAAAAATGGAGTTCTTTGTAAAAAAAATATATAGTTTTATAGGAAAGTTTTTGAAAAAAATCCCCTCAAATGACAAGAGATTAAGCTTAAATAATCTGCATAAAAATATTTAAAAATACATATTTTCAACTTAATCGTAATCGTAATGAGATTTTTGATACTGTTTTTTTAACATTTTTCAAAGACTGATTTACGAAAAACTTGCTACAACTATTCCGCTTTAGAGTTACGGGGTTTAAGTAGAAAGTTATTTTCCCACTCATATTATTTCTAAGAAAAAAAAAACTCATTCACGTCCCAAGTTTTTATTCCAAATACCAAAACATCTTAATTCAACTTCGAATGACGCTCGTTAATCCTACCTTTCTCTTTCATCCTTTGATTGAGTTTATTAGCAAAGAAATAAAAAGGATGAGAAAATACCTCTTCCTTAGGTTCAGTTATTCAAATTTTTCTTATACCAATCTTTGAAAAAAGTTAAAAAAGAAACAGTCTCAAAAATCTCATTATTACAATTGAAAATTTTTTTACATTTCTGTTTAAATATTTGTATGCTAATTTTTTAAGCTTAAACCCTTTTGTCGTTTAAGGGGATTTTTTCCAATAAAGAATCTTTAGGAAACCATTTATATTCATAAAAAACTCATTTTTTTTGCAGTCGTTTCCAATCGGTCCAGCTGACGTAAATCTTAAAATTTTTCCGAAATAATTTGGTGCAAGTCTCAAAATATAAAAGATTTTATAATTCGAATGGAAACACAAAACCGATTTTTATTTTTAACCGACTTTCAAAAAAGGAGGAGGTTATCAGTTCGTCGGAATATTTTGTTTTTTGTTTTTTTTTGTTTTTTATGTATGTTACCGCATAACTTTGGACCACGTCAACCGATTTCGATAATTCTTTTTGCATCGGAAAGGTAGTGTCTCAGATACATACTAATCTGGTTAAGATCCGATCAGCGGATCATGAGATATATATATATATATTTTTTTTTATATGGGAGTTGAAGTCGGTTTTTTTTTGCTAAAAATTACTTGTTGAATTAACACTTTATAAACATGAATAAAAAAAAGTTACTCATACGCGATGTGGTATTACATTCTACACCACACTCTACTTATCTATTCAGAAAAAAATAGTGTCTGGTAACCTTTATGTGGCTACCACTGTATGTGCAACAATTAAACGATTTGACAGATATGCCTTATGAGCATCGTTGTAGCAGTTGTTTTGACATACATACGTCCATATGTATATGCATATGTACCTATGTGTATGTAGATGTTTTGTATGCAAATACTTACAAGTAAGTAGTTGATGACTAAACCCTCGGATCGAAGCAATTGCTTAAATATTATAATTGGAATTTTCCTATCAACTAGGCTGTGTAAGACTGGGCACATGTGCATGTGTGTAAGTATGTACATATATGCAAATGTTCAGCTGTTGCATATTTAAATATATTTATATACATATGTAAATACGCATGCCTTGCATTGATACAATTATTTGCATATGTACGTAACCTTAGTGCAGGAAAATACATTTTGGATAATATATTTTAATGCTTTCTGAAACAAATTGGCAAAACTGTGTGCATTCGGTTTAATAATATATGAATGTATATGCCGATTATTCATATATACATATGTACATACATAAGTAAATATACATAGGGTGTTTTGACTTTATCGCTTAAAATACTTCAACATAATCTTAAAATATATGTAACCACAATAATAAGTCCTGTATTAAATAGTTTATTGCGTAAATTGGAAAACTTACAAGAGTTGCAGAACATCAAAGTATAACGATAAAGAGCCTAATCCTTGCTGGTAAATCTTAATCTACTTATACACTGATATACATAGCAGTGGCCAGTGTTGTCAGAAAATGTTTGTTAAAAATCTTCCTAGTGATGATAAAATCTTCAACAAACCGTAAAAAGGTTGCTGAAATTGGAAAAAATCTTGTTTCTCTAGAAGATTTTCTAACAAAAAAACTTAAATTTGAATTTACTTGTTATACAAA
The DNA here is from genome assembly GCF_013731165.1 of Rhagoletis pomonella. Classification (NCBI taxonomy): domain Eukaryota; kingdom Metazoa; phylum Arthropoda; class Insecta; order Diptera; family Tephritidae; genus Rhagoletis; species Rhagoletis pomonella. The sequence goes on along the minus strand of NW_023458556.1, from coordinate 37,786,973 downwards.
ACCGTAACATATTTTATTAAAAAAAAAATAAATACACAGTTCATAAATTTATAACTGTTTTACTTGACTAGTTCACAAAACATATCTACCATATTCATAAAACTCAATATTAATATATACCTGTCCTGCAAGGTAAATTTATGATAAAAACCACGAAGTATACAGTGGGCACAATTCAACGTTTCAACGTTTTCCTATCCATATTTGACAATGGAATTCTAGCTGGCCTACTTTCGCATTTGCAGCAGTAAATTCACGACAAAAACGAACGAATTTTGTTGCCAACTATCAAGAAAGAAAAATCCAAGTGCTGCCAGATATCTTCACTGTGAAAATTTGTTGTGTGGAGTTTGTTTTTTGTTGTAATTATCTTCATTAGGCGGCAACCCTATTGAAAATATTAAAAAAAAAATAAAGCTTACTTAAATCTCTCTCGCTTGACATCCACAATCAACGCCGAAAAATATGATTGCAAATGAAACTTCTGGAAGTGTCTGTTTGCAGTTTTTCCGTCGAGTCCAATTTACATACATAAGTACCTACAGGGTGCGTTAGGCATTTGAGGACCCTCATATACATACATATGTTCGTGCCAATCCGTACATATATTTTTTTGTACTTTTTTCATATCATATGTACATGGAAAGCAGAAACCTAACACAAGATATGAAAAGACACGCTGGTATCGTAGCTACACATGCGCATTGCAATGATCTTGAAAGAGCCCAATTTTTAAAGTCGGCCGATTGTTTGTTTACAAACTGAACAAACCTGACATAGAGATAGGGGAGCTATGTTCAAGTCCTTCAGATGTTCTACTTGTATTGCGAATAAAGTTGTAAGCAAAAAAGAACATGCCATGCCCCCCAATTTTTTTCCAAAGGGCTTTGCGTAAATGCTATTGCATTTGTCTAACGTTAATAAAATTATAGTTTAAAAAACTAAAACCTTCCTATTATAATTGCCATTCGTACTGAGAATAGAAATCGCTGCATCTTTTAGACGCATCAATATTACATAGTTACATCCCGAGCTAATAAAAGGAAGGTAAAAAACAGTTGTGAAAACCTGGATACTCTTAAAAACTCGGACGAATGTGCATGTATATTCTTACCTTTGTGTGTGTATTTTAGTGTGTTCGATTATTCGCCTTTTTTCCAAAACCGGTTTTCGAGTTATTCGAAAAGTAGCAATTTGAAAAAACCGGTGGAAATTTAGAACAAACCGTATAAACCGGTTTTGTTGTAAATAGTTTTCATACAGTGAAAATGCTTTAGTTGGTTTAAAGTCATGACTACAAATTACAATAGAACTAATACGTAACAGTAAACAGAGCTTTTATTTAGAAAAGAGCATAGGAAAATAAGTTCAAAGTTGTTTTAGATCAAAAGTAAAAGACACAAACAGTGAAAAGTTCACGTTTGGTTTTATTTAATATATTTTTTAATGCTTTTTTTCGGATCTGAGCATTTCTTTTTCCGCCCTAGCTGAGTGCTTAGATGTGCATACTGCTACCCGGGGTGGCCATGGTTCAATTTCTGGTCACAGCCATATTAAAAAACTTTTTTCAAATAGCGGTCGACCCTGTGCAGACAATGGCAAACCTCCGAGTGTACTTCTGCCATAAAAAAGCTCGTTGTAGCTTTCTCCATTCGTGTCACAACATCAAGAAGCTGAACACGAATTAGAGGAGAAGCCCGGCCAAGTAAGTGGAAAACGTTTGAGCGCCATTTATTGGAATCAAATATAATACATATAACCTTGGATAATAATTTTAAAACTTTTTAGGGGTTCCCCTAATCTGGAAAAGGCCTTGAAAACTTTATTGATAGGTCAGGATTTGTATGAAATGAAAAAAACGGTTTGTTCGATTAAAAAAAAAAATCGATTTATTCGATAGATATTCGAAAAATCTAGATTTCAAAAAAAAACCATCTACCTATATATATATATATATATGTATATCAAAAAACCGTACATACATATATAAAGGCCGTAACTCATTTTCTTTCGAGATTCAGCTGTGTACAAAAGTAAAAAAAATCTACTACTACAACAAAAAGTAAGTTATTGGGTTTATTACAAATCTGTGTAGGGAACTGAACAGCTTTAATTTGTATAAAGTTTTATAACTACGCTGTAAAGAAACAAAAATGTTAGATAGGGCCTTTCTATAATAAGATCACGATATGTATGGTTAGTAAAGCATACAGCTGTTTACTTTGCCGAAACGAAGAGACTTTTAAAACCAAAAACTCGGCACGCTGTATACTCTAGCAGATATTTACATATTGCTCGTATGCATATATGTACATACTTACCTACTTATAAGATTTACGTACCCATGTATATTAGCATATTAAGTTCGTAGTCATTAATAAGGAAGCTGTTAATATCAAGCCATACAGACAATGAAAACCATGTTGCATAATCTGTGGCAACATGCAACATAAATAGTCACACACAATGGCTTGGAATACATGGCAGCAATGGCCATAAGAGCAAATGACTTCGAAGCAAGTGCACAAATACCCACGCACACACACGCACACTAACACACACAAGTAGTCGTATAGGTTTATGTCTCTAATTAAATATCACTGTAACAATGGCAAGCTGTGACCGAAAGGATATTGGCTAGCAGCAAAAAATTAATTTTAAATCAGCATTGCATTAGCAAGACACAAATGGCAAACTGCAACAGCCAAGCGCCGAGCGCCAAGCGTTAAGGGCAAACAGCAAACGACAAACGATAAGTAACAATATTGAAAATCGAATAACCAGAATTAAAAAAGTAAATAAATCATTTTGTTGTTCGTTGTGCGTTGTCACCGCAGATTAGTGTGTTGTTATCCTTGGCCACAAAATACGGCGACGGACAAATGGCTGGTTAAAGGGCAGGAAAAGCAGCTAAGCGAGATTTGTTGCTGCAACGAATGATTGTTGCTGCAGCGGTAGTTAATGTTATACAATATACTATATGTATATGATTAAATGGGCAATATTTTGGGGCATTATTACGGCACATTATACTTGCGGCATACTTATGTACTTATGAACCGCGATATGCTGTTGCATTATTTATTTTGTGCATTGATGTAATGCAAAATGAGGCAATGAAAAATGGCTAGTGCGCATTTCACATTTCACATTTCAAATTTGAGCATCCGCAGTAACAATCGTACAATAACAATAACAATAAAAATAAAACCAAATTCACTACCCAAAAAAACGTTGCAATTTCGCCATTTAAGGCATATGAGTGCCATCAAAATTGCACATACGAAATCGCTAACCGGATCACATTTGGACACACACACACACACACAAAGCATACATCACGCATACCTTGTGCAAATTTATGTAGCTATGGGTTTTGGATGACAAAAGGGACGTGGCACGGCACGGCACGGAACGCAAGTGCACAAATAGCATAGAGCGAGCATTCACGCGCGCCCAGTCACGCATCCACGCCAATTGCTTATGCAGGGATGTTATTGGGGTAAAGCGGACGTTGTGTATTTTGTTTGGTACAATGAAAATGTCACTGTGACATTTCATACGTCAAGGCGTATACGTGTACGCTTATGTGAAAGAGCACTTGACGTCTGCCAAAAGCATTTAACCAGAAATACGAGCAGCAACACGGCAGCAAGCAAACGGACCAACGGAATAACTGATCGTCGATGGATGGTTGCATCGGTCAATCGACCGACCAACCATGCGAACTACATATTCAATCGAACAAACAGTCAGTGTAACAAGCGTTTAGGTCAATTTGGATGGAAGCAAGTAACTATATACACTGAGCGCGCACGGAGCTTGGATGTTGAAGAAGTGCATTGTTGCAAGCTAGATTGAATATGACTTTGACATCTTTGTGTAGCGGTGATGGATAGGAGCTGTGTAGAGTGTATAATTCGTGAAAATTCTTAAGAGGAATATACATTTCTATCTACAAAGATGGAACGGTAAGGAGAAAGGAAAAAGCATTGAACGCCTATGGAATTCTCCTACAGCTTTTGTAAAGACTTGAGGTTATGCTGAGCGTGACGGTAGGAACTCCAAATGGACAATCGGCCACTTAGGCACACACCAGTAGCGAGAAAAGAAGAATTTAGCCACGTTGCATTCCTTAGTTTTCTAGTTAGTCTGAAAGAGACCACTGTTGGGCAACGCTAACCACACATCCACTTTTCACGGTGACTACTAAGGACTCACGAGCTGCCTGTTTTGTCAGCTCATTAGTCTTGCCTGTCCATTTTTGAGCGTTTCATCAAAGAATCGGTGTTTCCTTTAAGGAATATGGAGTGCGAAGAATCCACTATGACCTAGCATCGGTTGGCAATAGTCGGTTCCGGCAGAAATGAGTTCAAACATTCTGTAGTTTTCTGTTAGAAATAAACCTATACGCTTCTTCGCCTAAACTTTCTTTAGATCTTAAAGAAACTCTGAGTTCTAGTTACACTTGGGATTATAAGTATATAGTTACACTTGCGATAAGCGTAGCATGACAGCGGGTGACTTTTGGCAACGTCGGAGCGATTTAGGGAGCAGCAGTAAGTGCGCTAGAAGCACGGTAAGTGGCTCTCAGCAGTGAAAGAGCAGCGGTAGCGGAACGGTAGATGTTTCTCAGCAGCGACGGATAGCTCTCAGTAATCCTAACTGCTTGGCAAAGGCCTCTCGATATCTCTGACTCCGCCGTCCCCGTATCGCAAGCTACGTAAGACTGATCTGACTGTGCGCTTGTTCAACGTGTTATGCAGAGAGCGCTACGAATTGGTTGAGAATTCATCGGTTTGCACAGTCAAGAATTAGATGGCGAACGAAATTGTTGGCGGGTAATCTAAGCGCGCTGTTGGGTAGCTGTGCTCACCCTAGCTGACTGTAGTATATTTGTCCTGCAGTAAGTATTTTGAAGCATAGCAAACACGATGTTACAAGTTTGCTGATAAATAGAGTCTACATGTTATTTGGACCTGGTTCTAGATGGGAATCGGTCATGGAGGTCCAACATTAAAAAGTGATGGAATTAGGCGTCAAATGCTCTCTAATGCTGCGAGTGGCAATTGGCAAGACATAGAGAATCTGCAGCTATGTCTACAACTAGCCTTGAGGGCTCTGGGTTCTTAACTGACTCAATCTTTGGATATTCTAGTTTTCTTGGAGATCTCGACTTTATCGCTGACTGATACCGTTTATTCCACTATAATACCCTCTGCGGATAACTGGAAACCATATTTAGGTCAGTGCTGTGTTTTCCACACAGAGGTAACTGTCATTAAGGGGACTGGCGACTGATTTCTCAGTTAGATTGTGCCTCCATGGGGGTTAATATTTACTTTGACAGCCAGCGATTACGACGGCCTGCGGCTCGCTAACGGTGAGCTCAAAGCTAGTTGCTTGACCTCTCTTTCGTTTGCGTTCGATTATTTCCTAGTGAGACTAGGCCGTTGCAGTAGACCTCACCGTGAAAAGATAGAGCGGGGGTACCTTTGATGGAGTTTGAGTCAGCTCAGTGTGCGCGGGGCCAAAAATAGGAAAGATACAACTGGGAGATAGTTCTGGAAGAAATTGACACATTTGAAGCTATCAATTGTGGTGGGTGTTATTACAGAACATTGTCCGTTTGGGTATACGCGCGATGGGACTAAATGTCAAACCGTCGGTAATACCACCAGGAGATAGATCATATATGGTAGGTCATACTTTGCGTTTATTTTCAATAAAAAGCATTTTCCTTCAGTTTAAAGGGGGCGGACGGGCAGTCTCGGACACCCAATAGCTACTAGTATGCATGTAGATTCAAATTTAATAAATGCATCCGCAACCTAATTTCTCGCTGTGCAGCTGGGCATCAGGACACGCCACATAAACATACCTCACGCGCTTCTGTCAATATTCCAAGCGATCCGCCAAGTACCGTTTGCAGTTTGTCATTCCATAGTTGCTGATATCCGTACTAACAACAATAATACATATACATACATACATAATATACTTATGTATGTATGTTTATTGAAGCGATTTCACTTGTGTTTGTACACATGTTGTGCATTCGGACATGCGGACATTTGCTTTAGCGATATTCGCTTATTTATGCGCTTTTCAACGCAAATAATGCGCATTCGCATTGGTGGAAGGTAGGGAAAAAAAGCAACAGCAACAACAACAAGAATATTACAAATGCAGTAAGCTCACGCTGTTTTGCTTTGCGTGGCAACGACAGAAGCAGAAGCAGCACCAGCAACAACAGCAAGAACAGTAATAACAGTGGTCGGCATTAGCAACTGCTGTGCTGCAAGTCAAATGAAAACAACAAAACAAGTAGAGTAGCAGCAATTGCAGCTGAGCAGCAGCAACAAGCCACAACAACATTTGAACTTGTGAACTGTGGTGCTGTTGCACGTACTCATACGCAGCCAAAGCAACAAACAATACAAATAACAAACGGCAGCAATCGGAACAGTAACGTCCACAAGTAAACATACATATGTACATACATACATACAGTTTGAAGCTAAGGCAGGTCGTTGTTTGACTGCTAAGCTTTTTGCGCTGTTGCAGCACTAGAGAGTTTTTGTTGTTGCTGCTGCTACTACTGTTGCTGCTGGATACCAAGTAATACCCTCGTTTTTATACCTTTCATGAGCATGAAATGGTATTATAACTTTGGTCCGATGTTTGTAAGTACCAGAACAAAAAGAGATAGACCCATTAAAATGTATACTTATATGATCAGAACGTCGAGCTGAGTTGATTTAACCATGTCCGTCTGTCCGTCTGTCCGTCTGTCCGTTTGTCCGTCTGTCTGTCTGTTTGTATGCAATCTAGTCTCTCAGTTTTCGAGATATCAGGATCAAATTTGGTAGGTGGGTGTATTTTTATAATGTATTAATCATTTGTCGGAACCGGAAGAATCGGACCACTATAACATATAGCTCCCATACAACTGATTGTTCAGATATGAGATTTTTCATTATAACTTCTCCATTTATGCAGCTACGAACATGAAATTTTGCAGTACTTGCACCCGTTATCAACAGAATACTTACAGTGAAAATTACATAGATCGGGTCACTATAACCTATAGCCCCCATACAACTGATTGTTCAGATATAAAATTTTTCGTTATAACTCCTCCATTTATATCGCTAGGAACATGAAATTCCGCACTGTTTTCAATAATTATCAACAGAAAACTTACAGTAAAAATTAAAAAGATCGGGTAACTATAACCTATAGCTCCCATACAACTGATTGTTCAGATATGAGATTTTTCGTTATAATTCATCCATTTATATAGCTAGGACCATGAAATTTCGCGCTGTTTTCACTCATTATCAACAGAAGACTTACAGTGAAAATAACAAAGATCGGGTCACTATAACCTGCAGACCCCATACAACTGATTGTTCAGATATGAGGTCTTTTATCATAACTCCTCCATTTATGTAGCTAGGAACATGAAATTTCGCACTATTTTCACTCATTGCTAACAGAATACTTACAGTGAAAATAACAAGGATCGGGTGACTGTAACATATATGTATCTTCCATACATCTGATTGTTCAGATATGGGATTTTACGGTAAAACTCCTTTATTTGAACAGCTAAAACCGATAAATTTCGTAAGATATGGCTGACTTCCAAAACGTATCCATACAATGTTTGGAAACTGTTATACTGCGGTATTCAAACTGTTTGTATATGCTGAGTTGCGACACATTGCAACCATATACATTGCATATTTTAAATATTCAATATAGCAATGAACAATTTTTCTGAATTTTCCATTTCTAAACCACCAATGCTAACCAATAACAAACGAAGCATCAACTCTGTTTCTGATGCGCTGATTGCTCGAGCGATGCGTTTCGATAACTTTTCGGCTGCGTTTTGGAACAGTATACATTGTCAATATTTTGTAGTTCGGCGTTATGGAACCTTATACTTTGTACGTATGCAAAGCAATTGACGTTTTGGAAGTCAGCCTATTTTATAAATAATAATACAAAGTCTACTGAGAAAATCATCAAAATCTATGCTGTATAAGCTTTATCTCCTATAGCACTGATTGTTCAGATACCAGTTTTTGCCATATATCTCCTTTATGTAGGAAACTAAACCCAATAAATTGTGTTACCGGTTTACATACCGATCACATAGCAGTGAAAATCACTTAGATTGGTGCCATATAAAGTATATCTTCCATACCTCTGATTGTTTAGATGCGATTTTTTATATAAGTATGTAACTCCTCTATCGATGTATGCAGATGTATTCAAAAGCAGTAATCTATCAAAGTTAAATTTGCAGATGTTCATGAAAGGTATGAAGCCTTCGGCATAGCCGAAGACAGCGCTGCTCTTACTTGTTTTTTATTGTTGCTGCATGTTGCATGGACAAGTCGAAAGTCCATCAACATCACATTGACTTTTCTACTTCCCATGACCAGCGTTGACCAGCCATGATGGTCAGGAGTTAACTACATACATATGTGTGCTTCTCAGTGTGCACTGGTGGGGCAACGCGAACGCCAACAAAACAGCAAAAAGAAAAAATGCATTGGCACAAATAGTTGCAACAGCGAAATTCAAAAATCAACATCAATGACACCGTGAGTCGTCATTCAGTCGGTCGGTCGCTCTGCTCAGTTTGTCTACTGGCATTCATCACGGGCACATGTGGCATACACAACAACAAAAAAAAAAAAACGCACACACACACAACGACACACGGTCGATGGTCCAAATTCCAAAAAGTAGTAAGGGAGCAAGAAGCATGCTCGTAATAAAAAAAAGTGCGACTGACACACGCGCCCTGTGCACTGTGAGAAAACGTAAACTGTCCGCACATTGAAATGATGGAATTTTTAAAAATTCACACACTAATCCGCTTTAGCGCAGCATTACGCAAATATTTATTTGTGCGCGCTGCACAGTTGCCAGGAGCATTTTTTATTTCAACTAAAGCATTACAACACAGGTGCTACACATACATACATTTTTATGCACTTGGCTGCATACATACTCCTTCACATATAGTATGTATGCAAGTGTGCATATTTGCGACTTAGTTCTTTTATTTTTAATAAAAAATGCCGTTTGACTTATAAAAATAATTCCTACAGTAACATCGACTCGGGTTAGCAGTTATTTTTACTATTTACCACTACCTGTGTTTGCACTCCAATTTGCCGCTTCTGTGGCCTTTACTACGCACAGTGCAACTGACTTACATACATTTGATGGCTGGCTCAGTATGAAACGAAATATACAAATTAGAGGGCTGCATGAATTCATTCAAGCTTCTAGTCAAACAAAGTACAGTATATTTGAATATTTTATTTCACATACAAAACGCTCAGCGTTTGGAATTTTGTAAGTTATGAATATATGTATATTTTGTTTTAAAATTTCTACCTTCAAATGGAAGAATATGAATGAATGAATGGAAAACATTCAAGTCATTCAAACTCATTTCGGTAAAAGTTTTTTTCTACAAACAAGTTTGTTCTGGTATTCACTCAAATTCAAAATAATTTGGGGCCAAAATGATTAATTCGTTTTGTATATGAATAATTCATAAGCCGTTTTGAATGAATTCATGCAGCCCTCTAATACATTTACATTTATACAATCACTCACAGAAGTTTTCGTATTTTAGTTTTTTTTCACAATATTCAAATTGTTTTCCATCATAAATCATTTTGGTTAATTTTTATTTAAAATCTATGTATGTAGCTCATTCTATAACAAAAACCATACAAATAAATTTTGTAAACTTTGTACCCAATTCAAAAAAAATTATTCAAATTTAAAAAATTGTCATCAAAATTTCAAACTTTTTAGAAAATTTTCGTGTATGCAGTTTGGCAGCCCGTTCAATTTCAGTGCAGGTGCAGGTTTCAAGTAGCTAAAAATTACCGTTGATTTTTTAGAATTTTTATCGGGGGTGTGGCTTATTTTCTTCTTGCGTAAATTTTGCAAGATTGATTTAAGTATATGGCTTTTGTTATAGAACCAGCTACATTTTAAATATAAATTGTCGAAAAAGATTTTTGGTGTAAAATATTTTGACTATTGTGAAAAAAAATGAAATTGCGAATACTTCTGTCACTGACTGTATATAAATGTATGTAAGCGTGTCCATACTCGGTCGTCTTCTCCACAGCCACAGCGTTGTAAGCTGAGCATGTGCAAGTTGCGTTTGATTCTCATGTAATCCGTTTAGCAAAAATTTCGTTTGCCTTTTAAAGCACTACTGTACTGTAACACAAAACAAAAAATGTCGCGATAAAAAATAATACCCATAAATAGGTACATCAGAATTTAATATCTCTACAAATACTTTGGTGTAAAGCTGGTGAATAAACATTATAATTACGGTGACCATTCGTACCGATTTTGGCGGGATAGTACCGAGTTTGAGAAAATTCTCCCGCCGAATATGTGCCGATTTATTAATTTAATTTAATAAGAGTCTTCCTGTGCTCTGGCCCAAAAACAAATTTTGGCACAAACGTGGCAGCACTTTTGTTATCACAAAGGACATAGAATATAAGGGAGCCATAAACATAACCAGCATCCTTGTGTTCTATTATCTTTGGTTATGTTTTATTCCGTCAAACTGGTACTGTCGCTATATTGCAGTCGTATCATTCTTGTCTCATTTTTTTAGGATTTTATAATTGTTTGTTAAGTTTTTTAATGAAACGATTCTAACTTTTACTTAGTGAAATTATAAAAAATAATACTAATGCCCTCAAAAAAAGATCATGGATATGAAAAATATAGGCTGTACATACAGTGGCGAAAATATAAATAGAGAAGAGCATTATTTGGGGATTCCCCTTTGGATCATGAAATGCTTATTATTTTTTACGAAAGTGTAGCTCATTATCTAACAAAAACCATGTAAGTCAAAATTTCAAATTCAGCAAAATTCGACAAAGGTTCATCAAGATTTTGAGATCTTTAATTGGATTTCTTACAAACATTCTGATTATGCAATTTTTTAGCCCATTCGATTCAAAGTGCAAATTTTAAGTAGCTAAGACATACCGTTGATTTCTAGTAAATTTGTTTTTGTGGAAGGTGTTGCTCATTTTCTCCATTTAAAAAATATTTGGAAGTAATTTGGATGCGCGAACAAAAAATTGCAAAAAATCAGCGGTAAGTCCAAGGTACTTCAAACTTGCACTTTATTTAATGGGCTACAAAACTGCAACTGCATTGTTTTGAACAATTCTAGAAAATCTACTAATGTTCTACAAAGCTTGAACAGCACTAATCACTGCATATCAGTACAACACCTTAGGTTACCCATGTTGTCTATATAAGTACGTAATGGTAAATTTCGGGTTATTTTATCGTTGTACTTAGGTATTTAATCAGTTGCATATAGCCTGCCTTTGTTGAAAAAAGCATCAGATAGCTGTGGGTTGGTATTGAGGACGGCGATAACTATTCTCAAAAATGAATTGGTCACATATAGATTGATACATTCCCACACAAATACACACATGCATATGTATGTACACTTGAATTCTTTGGTATCACGAGCTCGCTTACTTAACTGAACTCTTTTAAGCAATCAATAAGCAAGTTGGAAACAGGAAGTTGTACTGGGAGCGGAACCTTGCGGAACGATCCAGCAAAGCTATTACTGTCCTCTATGCCTATCAAGCAGCGGTGGGGAATCGATGGGGTGTGAAACCACAATAATACACTGGATGCAGACGTTGGTTGTCCGGCACATTCTTTTCTATGGGATCACCGTATGGTGGCCGGCTCTAGAAAAGTCCGCTTACAAAGGAATATTGGTCAGGATACGAAGGGGTACAACCACGTTAATTACGGGTTCCCTGCCCTCTACCACCTGTAAGGCTCTGGATGTTATATTTAATCTACTTCCCACCGACCTTTACGGTAGATATCAAGCCAGCTGTAACCAGTCTGAATGCAGCTCAAACATGGCGAGACCTTAGGTTCGGTCATTCAAAAATTCTGGACACCATTCCAGCAAACCCACAGAACCTGGAATATACAAGCCCAAGTTTCTGCTTCTAGAATAGGGTTTCTACCAGGTTTGTCGTACAGGCTTTCATAGTCACCTCAGACCCTTTCCTCAAGCATTTTTCTTGTTGTTACTGTGGGGTGTGTGTTACAAGCCCCACCTAAATGGGTTAGTCTATCACTCGTTGTTATCAAACTAAACTAACGGTAGGCCCAGGTATATCTGAGTGTGTTTAAGTGGACTGATGAAGAGGCTGTGTTATTTATTGTTCACATTCGCTCTGTTAGGAATATGGGGTTCTTTGAGTGCGAGCAACATGGGGCCACATACTTTTTGGTTCACTCCATGTGTGACCTAAGACTTGAACAGGTGCTTAGGTTCTTAGTGAGGTTCAGATACATTCATCTCTGGCTTACACAGGAGATACAGGTTTTTGTTCGGGCTTGGACTCAATGCTAGCCTGGTGAACTAGGATTCGAAGCATCCCTGCTGCAAGGCGTTGCTCCAGGAACCAAAAGAACTATTGATGGCGTAGGTCGGTTTAAAAATGAGTTAAATTGCCGAAACAACAGGCCTTGGTCAGGAACAACCCGGAACATTCCGGCTGTCGTGGAAAAGCGGAGTTTTTCTTCTTTCTAATTTTCTTAGAGGCAAGACATGTTTCAAGGCTCAGTATAGAGTGGATATGTTCCCAACAGGTTGTGGGGTTTTCAGTCATGAATAAGCTGCTGTGTTTGAAGTGTTTGAACGCGATTTGTCGGCCTAAAAATTATTAAGACAATCGCAAATTATGGACATTTTAAGTAAAATGGAAAGCGAAAAAAAAACTCAGATAACTTAATCGTCTTCTGAAGGTCAGTTTAATATTAACATCGGCTGAATACGTTTGGGTGTTTTAAAAGCAGGTTTTAGTTGTAGTGAAAAATACTCGATGGTTTTCAAAAATGCCCAAATTCTGATTTTAAGTTAAAGTAAATTCTAGACGACTCTTCGTTGTCGGATTGAGTCCGTTAGCCTCTTGAATCTTCTTTCAAGTTTTCCATTTTTGGCTCATTATTTTAAAATATCGAGGTATTTTTGAGATCCATACTTTTTCGAGCTCAGATCGAATATATGCATGTATGTAAACTCCTTTAATATTTCCCTGACTACTCCATAGCAAGTGAAATTCAACCACCGTCCATCACATTCATTTCGTTTCTGAGTCGGTCGAGATGCCAAAGTCACATGGCGAGCAACATACTGAATTGACCAACTGAACTGACCGTCGCAGCGTAAGTAGTGCGGGTATCCAGGCATCACTCGGTGTGCCTGCGAAATTGCATTTCTTTCTGTGGTGCGCATTTTAATCGCATTTCCGCGTTTTTTTGCCAGCCGCACTCTCTTCATACGACACCGACACCGTCACCACCACCGCCATTGCCACTGCCACTGCCGCATTCGAAGCTGAGAACCGAGCCCTCAACAGGAGCAGCACTCCCGCACAGCACATACCCCCCTCCTACCACGACACTGATTCCATAGCAATAGCCATCGGTATTCTTTTGCAATTATTTATGATGTTCCGCGAAATGGGGAGGGGGTGGGACATTTTTTTCTGCGCCTTCGAAAAGAGACTCAACGCGTGCAAAGTTAATTTGCCTGAGGCGAACGCGATACACCAACTGCCAGAATTGAGAACTGTAGCTTAAGTTAAGCCAAAACAAAACGAAAGCAAAAATAACAAATAACGTACACACGAGTATAAAACAAATACAAGTAGAAAAAGAAAAAACAAAACAAGAAAATATCCAAACGATTGCTGCTGGTTTGATGCAACAGTATTTGCCACAGCGAAAGATCATCGCGAATGGCGGCAGCAGACATTATTGTTGTTATTACAGCTGGCGGGCGTGAATTCAGCTACGTACGTACATATATGTAGCTGAGTGGTAGGTGGCGTGTATGGGGGCGGAACGGGTGGTGCATATCATCAGCTGCTGCTGTTGAGGTGCGGCCCGTTGAAGGCTTAAGTTTTTATTGGATATTAAAAGATGATGTCAATTAAAAAATTTACACAAGGAGAATAATAAAGTGCGCACCAGCAGCAGGAGGAGCAGTAGTAGCACACGCATACACATACATACATATGACATATGTATACATATGTATTCATGCATTGGATTATTTTACGCAAAGTTACTACCACAATGTTGCTGTCGACTCTGATAAGCGGCCTTGTAATAACTGCAATCGCTTGCGAGCACAAAAATTTAAGATAAAAGAAAGGCAGTGACGGCGAATAAATACCATTGAAGTATGAACGGAACGTAGGTGGCAGCAGTGGCAACAGTGACGGCAGCAGGGAGAGCGAGAGAGGCAAAAGCTGAAAGTTCAAGTCGAAATTAAATTTTTTTGTATGCGCATGGCATTAAAACATAAGTAACACTGTACGCATATCCTTTTTTCTTAATAATACAGGATTAAAAATATTTTCTTTCATCGCTAGAGTAAGCATTAAAGTGAAAAACCCCATTTTTTTTTTATTTATATGAGCGGAAAAGTTGATGCAAATTAATTGCAGGAATAAAATATTAAGCACTTCAAATGGGCGTTTACGCCAAGAGCAATTAAATTCATAGGCGATTGTTATTGTTTGACTATGAAGCTGCAAAAGGCAAGCGAGTTCAAGTGCTACAATAGGATCAATTTTAATAGAAGAGATTTGAAGAGCAACGTAAAAAGTTTTACTTAAAAAAGTTTTAAAATATGTTTAATGACTTAGTAGCAATTAAATTGCTTGAGATTTATTCCAATCAATTATTTATTTCTCTGAAATTCAGATCAAACATGATGAAGAGAAACTTCACCTTCCTGACTATTTGCGTTGTCTGTGAGACCAAGGTGAAATAAATACCTATGCGGGGAGTTAAAAAAAAAATTGTATGCTGCTTTTATTTTTGCTTTGCATACCTTCTAATAAGTAATTTGTCAGATGTGACCACTTCAAAATTTTTTAATATCTCAA
This sequence comes from Rhagoletis pomonella, assembly GCF_013731165.1. Taxonomy (NCBI): domain Eukaryota; kingdom Metazoa; phylum Arthropoda; class Insecta; order Diptera; family Tephritidae; genus Rhagoletis; species Rhagoletis pomonella. Next base: position 37,771,944 of record NW_023458556.1, on the reverse strand, counting down.
AAATCCTAGCATCCACAATCAAAATTTAAAATAGGTCTCAGAGGCCAAAAAATGTAAATGTGTCTCAAAAGTGTTTTCTTCTTTTGAATACGCGGGATGTAAGTAATTTTGAAAACAGGTTTGGAATAGTTTAAAGCAAAAATTATTTCTTTTTGATTATTGATGCTTCCGACAGGGTAGAATTGTAAATTTCGGTTTGGAGACAAACCGGTTTCGCCGTTGTGCCATCTTCAGTGTCACTTCGTTAGAAGGTTGACAAGGGATGATGGAAATTCGTTCCAAAATACAACATCGTAGAAATTCGTATATTTTGCCAAGTGGTGCTCTTCCTTTCCAAGTTCCGCCATTTATTAGTCCTAAGTGCAAACAGGGCCCTATTGCACCAACGAATTATGATTAGCATTTTAGCAATTATCGAACTTACGCAAAGTTTTGTGTTTCACCAATATGATAAGGAAAAGTCACTCAAATGACTATTGATAAGTAAAATATAACTCAAAATCATAGATAAACGTTGCACTAAAATTTGGAATGCTTGGCGAAAAGGCTTTAGCGGATAAGTGATAAGTTATGCAAAATCAAAATTTATTAGCATTTCGTTGCACCAAAAATTTTTGTTTATCACTTATCATCTTTCATTTTGCTAACTTTGGCATTATTTTGCTAAAAGTAATTTTTCCTATCATACAAGTGATATGTAACATTTATTCAGTCTGGCTGAATTTATTTATTTACTTATTGTAAAAGGATAATACAATTATACCTTAACAATCTAAAAATTAAGCTCTAACACGTGATTCGATAAAATATTTGCACAAAAAAAAGCTTCGATTGGAACTATTAAATTTATTAGAGGAGGAAAATCCGCAAATAATAAAAGGCGTTTCATAAAATAAAAAATCAGCTACAGTTTAGATATTGATGTAGTAGAAAAATCTCGAAGCTAAATTGAAGCAATTATCGACTCTGCACTAATTAGGTAATGGTAGCAAATATCATGGAATTGGCGAAATGCATGGGGTTCACATATTAGCGGTATGTACAGTAATCCATCGAGTGGCAAATGATGATTGATGGATGAAATTATTTGTTGGCCGCGATTTACGAAAAATATTGCCACACAACACTGGTGGATTTCCTTACGTCGCAGGGTGCATTGATGTAACTATTACCTTGTTTATACCTACGAAAAAACAGCATTAACAAAAAACCAATTTGATTCAACACATATTTCTTTCAAGCGTTTATACCGGTGTCATTTTAGCGCACTCACTGAAACCGTATTCAAAAGTAAACTAAACTTGTTATTTTTATTCGATATTTCTTTAATAATTAACTTGCGCGGTGGACCGAAATGGAAGCGAACAAGAATTTAAATTTGTTGTATCTATTTAATAATGATTCAAATTTAAAACGGGCTGTATAAAGAAAACCGGCTATTTTTCACTTCGCGTCAAATTAATCATGTGTTTATACATGTTTTCTAACCGATGTGAGAAATAAACAAGTAATTTTTAGCAAAAAAAAACCGACTTCAACTCTCATATAAAAAAAAAAATATATATATATATATCTCATGATCCGCTGATCGGATCTTGACGTGGTCCAAAGTTATGCGGTAACATACATAAAAAAAAAAAAAATATTCCGACGAACTGATAACCTCCTCCTTTTTCGGAAGTCGGTTAAAAAGCGATTTGAAAACAAATTCGAGTCAATATACTTTTGAATTTCTGAGCGTGTTGAAAGTTGGTTTATGCCTCCGTTTTGAATCACAGCGAATTGGGTCAAAGCTCTTTATGTATCGGTATAAACAAGGTATATGATAAATATAGACGCCCCTAAGGCTACTGAATACCAATATGTTAACCGGTACGGAAATCATTCAATTAATGCCATGTGGTTTTTGTGTTTTTGTTACTGAATTATTTTAGAAAGATCCAAATAAATAATCCTTGAATGTAGAAAAATGTGGTTATTTATATAAACATACATATGATAGTCAAGACGGACTTACTTTTTTCCTTAATAATTTTTAAGGCAGTCAATTTATTGGCCTTGCTTTGTGTGCGCGACATAGTAAGAAAAAAAGATAAATTGAAAACGTTTATCAAATCGCACATGGGTTTGCTAAGCTTTCGTTTTTCATTGAGAAACGGTAATATTTAATTTGAGCTAAGCACATTATTGGAAAAGTTCTCTATTTGAAAAGCAAAAGAAATTGGCTGTGCAATGGTTATCAAATCGACTTATCCAAAAAATTTGTCAGTTTTTCATTTCTTCATAAGTTGATACGTTTTTTATAATAACTAAAAAGTGCAACACTTATCAACTTTAAGCTGCCTTTACATGAGGCGATTTTTGGAGAGGCGATAATCGCCTGCAAAAGTTGACTTGCTGTCTGCTTTGAGGCAAGCGATTTTTGAATCACCATTTACACGAGCGATTTTTCTTGAGCAATGTTGAATCGCTTAGAAAATCGCCTCATGTAAATCCAGCTTTACTTTTCAATAAAAAAGCTTATCTAAAAGTTGTAAAGTGATAAGTGATAAGTCGTTGGCGCAATTGGGCACCTTTCTAAAGTGGAAAGTATCAGCGTATGTTCGCCATATGCTGTAAGGGACCTTTTCCTACAAAAGCAATGGCTGCTCTAGATGCACTGCCAAACCCACCGCCACTTAAAGTTTTTATTCACGAGCAGGCCCCTAAGGCGAGTTGTAGGTTAAAAAGAAACGGTTGCGGGTTGAGGCGGAAATTAGGTTTCGCGGAAACGGCTTTAACGATTCTGATGAGACTTTGTATTCATATGAAGTTTTGCATTTTAAGGTTATCTATCTCGATGAGTGTAAAATATCTCCGAGAAGATTTGTATAAGGTTGCCACCTATTCAGAGAGAGACACCAGTTTAAAAATGTCGTTTCGAGAAAAACGCAAACGAAAACATAATTTTTAAGCAAAAAACACAACCGACTTCAATGTTCCTATAAAAAAAATAGGAGTACAGTTAATTTTTTGATGATTCCCTAATCGGGAGTAGTCTTTATTGGTATGGCACCACCCCCAAAGTTATCCCGTAACAGATTAACATACAAAAATAAAAATATTCCGATGAATTGGTAAACTTCAGATTTTTGACATCGTTTTTAATCGACTATCTGCCAAACATAAAACTGCAACTTACTATACAGTCGACTTTATTTCGACTACGAATATTCACCCAATGTTACTTATTTGACAGTAGAGGTACTAAAAAGTCGGCTCGTTTAAAATTTTCTAATCAATAATTGTTTTTTTTTTTTTTGTAAATACCAAATTGTAATTCCCTACCACCTGCAATTGCGGCACTTTCAAGTACGCTCTTTATTTGAACTTCGATTCGTTATATGCACTAATGAACTAAGTAAGCATGGTTTTATTGCGCGGCACAAGTACTGTGATCGATTTTGTGAAGATAAAAGCATAGATATGCCATGTGTGTCATGTGTATGTATGTATATAATTTCAACACTCGTGACAGCTGTAACAACACCACAAGTGTGGGAGGGCGCGCTCGTATAGAACAAGTATTCGGATATGCTTACTGTGTCACCCTTACTTTATTACCCACATTTCGTTTGTTTATTTTGAATTTATATGCATGATTGTATCAAAATAAAGACGATTGCTCTTACTTTTATTTACAAGTTGTATAAAAAAAAAACCTAAAACAAATAGATATTTAGTGAAAGCCTTATTCTGGTAAAAGATACGATGATAGATTTGTTAGTTAAAGCTAAATGCCTTCCACAAAAATAGATGGCTTTCGATGAATTAAAGCAGAAGGGGAAGTCGGTGTCAGCTGCCAGTGAACTCCAACAAAGGATGATTGAAGTATGCTGCTTTGGGATAGAATTCCAATAACTACTTTTGTAACTGGGCAGGATACAAATGAATGCAGAGTACAAATAAATAACTTCCATAAAAACTGTGAATGAGTAGAAAATGCATACTTTCTCAGACATCCAGACAGCTTTTCTAGCCTTGGAATTACCAATAAACTAAAAGAACAAGGTCAAGTGGTTTGACGATACCAATGAATCGTGCCAGCAGATAATATCAGAATTTCTAGAAATAGCTTCTAAGAATGGCAATTAAAGCAAAATTTGGTGCTCAGTTCTCTCTGCTACCAAATAACAAAAAGAAAGTATGTGGCAAAAAATCGATTCTGAAGGCATCAATTAATCGATCGTTTATTTAACTTACTAAAAATCGGCATCTCTATTAGCAATGTATGCATGTAGGTATCTACCTCCACCCATAGCGATTTGGACAAAGAATATTGCGAATTAAAAATATTTCTACTTTACAATTAATCGGATAAAAGAAAAACAGCCATTTTGTAGTGAAAATATAATATTTTTGGTTGAAGAAAGTGCCATTGGTGTGTTAACCTTAAATCAGAGCTGTTAAGTTTAGATTACGATCAATAATAAAAACGATTACATGGGTTCGGTAATCATAACGATTATTTCAATTTGTAATGTATATTTAATTATTTTCTCGATCTCACTGTAAAGAAACTTACTTGCTTGTTTGCTTAGCTTAATGCTGTTTGCTCAATGCCCGGTTAACACAAATCGGATGCAGAAGCTCCGGCTGAATAAAACGACTGTTTTATCGATCACATGTTATACGCATATATAACATACTTACATACATATGTATGGTATGAGATGCTTAAAGGAACAAAATGTGCGTGTAAATATGTCCATCAAATTTTCCCAAGTCTTTTTGTCGCAAACCACTTTCAAAATCTTATCCAATTCCCAAGGCGCTTTTATCACATCCTCTGTCTTTGCATCAACATGCCTCTCAGACGGGCAAAGCTTGTGAGAAGGCTAGGAAAAATCTGGTTGCCAGAATTAGCAATGCCATCACTAAGAAAGACTGCGCCTGGGTCATTTTTGTAGACATTGAGGCTGTTTTCGACAATTCCATGTAGTAGATTATGTGTCTGTTTGCAGGAGAGCTTTTCTTTCTAAAATTTGTTATTATTAACAGCCAATTTCACAAAAGCAATTTAAGCTAAAAATGATTTAAATTTTTTTAATTTTTTTTTAAATTTTTTTTTTAATTTTTTTCTTCGGAGATAATATGATCTGCCAAAGTTGGATTTTTTCGTGATTCTGACTAATCATGTACTTCTTCAAATCGTTATATCTCGGGTTCTGCTTATCATGGAGACTTCGTCTTAATGACGTTTGAAAGCTAAAGAAACGGGCTTAACATTTCTAAATATAAGACAGTTGAAATTTATAAAGTTGATTTGCATAGTGAAAACCAGTAAATTAGGGATTTAAAATTACACCAAGTAATCCTTGGTCAATTCTTTATAAAAAGCATGTTTCAAAAAAATTGATGTTTTTCAAGAACAATTTTTAAAATATTTTTTTCTTTTTATGACGTGATGGTTTATTTCGTAAGAGTCAACAATTTTTTTGGAATTTGTTTTCGAAAACTTATGATGAGGTATATTTAGCAAGGTGTTAAAAGTCGGGTTTTTACAAAAATTTAAATTTTATTGGAACAAATCGGAGATGCCATTTTTTTCGAAATCCGTCCGACTTAAAAAAGAAGGGCTCATATACATATACATATCGTCGTTTGTAGTACAAAACCACTTATGTGAGGTTGTCCAAATTTTATAGGAGAGAGTAAAACTTGTCTTATTTGAAAACGGTTCTCTCTTTTATCCCTAATTTTCTCTTCTTTTATCTAACTATCAATATTTGAGTATGAATCTATAAGGGCTTAATGCCAGAAGCTTCCGGTGAACAAATATCTTTTTGGCACAAATGTCAGTTACTGGTTTTTGCAGAACCACGATACGCGCTTTTGTACTGTACAAAAAAATTAATATGTTCGCGAAACTATGGGTAAATTATAGTAAAACATACTTAGTTTTCTTCTCTGACGTCAGGATTTTTTTAAAGGGCTTTGAAATTAAAAAAATGTGATTTTATCAAAAAATTATTTTAAAAATTCAGTGGAATAGGTGTGTCAAAAAAAAAATCTGTAAAAAAATCTGGTGCATAAGGACGAATGAGTATGGAAAATGTCTTTTACAAATTTTGTCTTTAAATCTCCTTGGAACTTTGCAATAATTTTATTTTATTTTTTTTAAATTATAATATACATTTATTCAGTGTAGACATATTTTTTATTAATTTTTCATTCTATATTTGTTTGTGTAAATTTGTACATTTTACTGGAATTTTACTGGAGTGCCTGAGCTTCATATGAGAGGGCGTTTGCTTTGCCCTTCCATATGAAACTCAGGCACTTTCATATGAATTGTTTTTATATGCCAGGGCATACGGGAGGGCGAGACATTTTTTTTTTATATGTAAAGTGTAAATTCGTATATGTGCCTATACTTCAGGGCAAAACAAAAACAAATGTGGTACAAGTGCTTATGGAGTGAGCAGCTCTGCTTTAAAATTTCAAAGTCCTTTGAAAATAATCCTGACGTCAGAGTGAAAAACTAAAAACGCAATTTTACTATATTTGGATCATAGTTTCGTGAGTATATCGAGTCTTTCGTGTGTTTTGAACTTTTTTTTTGTTTTCATCGCAGGGTGATATGAGCGTTCTTGAAGGTTGTCTAGATTTTAATAAAAGACTAAATAAAATTTTTGTTCGTTCGAAATACGAAATACAGTGAAACCTCCCTTGGGCGGACACTCACCGTCAGTCATTTTTTGTCCGCCCAAGAGAGGTGTCCGCGCAATGGGAGGGAAGCTTATTTTAGAACTTTCTAATGTTTTAATTAATTGAATAGTCACTTTTTTCTCATTTGAACAAAAATGTGCAGGTATTTTTTCAAAAGTGCATATTTCATTTATGTGCGTAAGTACATATTAAGTAATAACAAAATAAAAATAAATATTACATTTCAGTCCATAAACTACATACCACCATAGATTCATTACATAAAAAACTGGGAAATTGTCGATTGACGTAAGTTTTATTTCAAATTTTTTTCAGTGTCAGTACCTTTTTCATCAATAGTTTTCATGTTTTTATCAGTAACAAAATCCAACCAGAAATCTAAATTTTCGGTCCATGCATTTATTATTATCTATTGTTATAAATTCATCAGAATTGGAATTGGATTCTCCAAGGGTTTCTGATAATTCAAATAACGATCCTAAACCACTGCGCAAACCAAACTAAATGTGTGCATAACAATCACATTTTATGCGGGAAGTCCCCTTTTTCCATTTAGTAGTCCGCCTATCAGGAGTTCGCGTCCGCTCAACGGGGGTTTTTGTTTGATTTGTTATGAAAAGAAATCTTAATGTCCGTTGATAAGAGGTTCGCGTCCGCTCAATAGAGTTTTTGTGTGAATTTTATGCAAAATAACTGTCCGCGTCCGGCCAAGAGAGTGTCCGCTTAAGAGAGAGTAATTTGTTCCGAAATTTATACTTAAAACTTGGTATAGGAAAAAATGTCCGTCCAAGGGAGATGTCCGTCTAATAGAGGTGTCCGTTAGGAGAGGTTTCACTGTAATTGTAAATAATTAAAAATTAATTTAAAGTAATCTAAACAAATTTAATCTATTGGAAAGCTAGTCGCATTAGCCTTTTTGATTATCTTTCTTTTTTTTGTTCAAATTGTTAATATTTAATATGATTATTTTTTGATTATTTTTAATTGTAATCGGTAATTGTTTCTGAGAAAGTAGAAATAATGGTATTATATCATTAAATAGATCTTATCGGTAATCACTTCAATTTATAACCATTATTTAACGGTTCTGCCTGAAATTGCATTATCAGTACGCTATGTATTTGTATATATGTACATATGTATGTATGTATATATGGATATGTACATATAACACTTTGACAATTTTATTAAATTGCTCGTGCTCAAGTACACCTATAAATACATATGTACATACATACGAATAGCCGTTTATTTCATATCGTCAAATAATCACATTTGTATTCGTAAACATACAAACATACAAATTATTGTTGCATCTTTATATAATTACGTGTGTACGTACATATACACACACATGTGTATGTATATATTTGTCACCGAACATAATTCACTGAATTCACGCTCTTGCATTACCTTTTCCAGCCATCAACATTAATTTGTGCATAATTTCATACGCATTTCTGCGCTAATTACGACGACAAGCGCATCGCAAGTCGTACAACACCAGCGACCAGCCAATAATGAAAATAGTCAGCAGTCAGAGCGAGCAAAGGACAGCGGTCAGAGCCAATAACCAGCTAACAGAACAAAGGTAAATTATCTATCTATGTTATGCGCTTAAACTTACTTATGTACTACATATGAGCTTATGCAAACATACTTGCATACCAACATATAATTAATATCCACACATTATATGTACATACATACGTACATACATATACAATTATGCTGTCTGAATGCAACATTATAGACAGGAACTGAACTTCGTCCACACCGTAACTTCAACATCACCTTCACCTTCTGTTTCGAGCGATTCACATACATTTTCATTGTAGTCACTTCATACATACATACATACCGAAAAGGTATAGTGTCCATTGTTACCTGTTAATATGAATTGTATAATAGCATTTTGCTTTGCATGCGTTTATAGGTACATATGTATTTATGCACATTAGGGTGGTCCAAAAACAGTAATGTCGGAATTGTTCTATATCGAAAAAAGGATACCCCTAGGATTATTCTATATCGAAAAAAAGTATACCCCAATTTTTTTATTTTGAAAACAAAAAAAAATTTAGAGGTCGCTCAAAGCGCTCAAAGTTTTCCATATATTTTTATATAGGAAAAATAAAATTTTTCATAGAAATGGTATAGAATCCTTGAAAATCAATATTTTTCGATCGGAAAACTCTGGTTCTCTTCAGGATATTTTCAATAATAATACTAACGATTTTTTATTGGTCGCCCCATTGCATTTTTTGGGGTATTTGTAGGTTTTTGGTGGACCTATAAATTGTAGTTTAATATTGGGAATCTCTTGCAGATAAACAGAGTTTTCTGGTAGAAAGATATTGATTTTTTACTATTCTATATTATTTCTACGAAAAGTTGTTTTTCCCCAATATAAAATACATGGAAAACTTTGAGCACTTTGAGCCACCTCTAAATATTTTTTGAATTCAGATTAAAAAAAATAAGGTTATATTTGTTTCAATAAAATTCCGACTCTACTTTTCCACATGCATTTTTGGACCACCCTAATGCACATGGGTATTTACATATACATATGTGTGTAGGCAAATGCACAGCGAGCCGTGTAAAGCTTGCGCAGCTGTCAGTGCGATTTTCATATCTTTTGTTTACATACCATAAAATGATAATCAGCGACGGCGCGGCAAGCACGGCAACGATGAGCTACGGTTGCAGCCCAACCCAGTGAGCTTTAATGGACAGGACTAGTCGCTAGTGTGTGTGATCTCATCGAGCAGCACAGTTGATGATCAAGCATTTAGCTATACACCCTCGTCATGGACAAAGTCATTGTCAGATCGTCTGCGTCCCGTCATCGCCAATTACAGCGGCTTAAACCACATTATATGTATGTAAATATGTATGTATGTATGTAAAGAATTGTCCAGTAGGCAAATTGCTGTTTTGAAGGTGGCAGTACTGCCACAATGTATTGCACTGGCATTGTTAATTTCATCTGGTTTGTTGTTGTTTTATTTAATGTGACAATTGCAAGCGTACGCGTTGTGCAAATTTTAATTTCTCATATTCAGTGTTACTCATACATATGTATGTATGTGTGAAACTTGTGCGTATGCATGTGCGATTTTGTGGCTTTTTTTAGTGCATAAGTAAATACTTAAGAATTCATGTCATTTAAGGCAACAATGCAAGCAAATGTCAGTGTAAGCAACAACAACAACGATGTTCGCAGAGTAAAGTCGTCATTCAGCTGTCGTTTCATATTCGCGCGCTGCATTGCATTAAAAAGTACGAAAAAGTGCGCACACATACATACATATCACGTACATACATAGGTATTAGGGCAGTTCATTATCAGTATTTGAATTATTATACTTATAAATATGTATACATATGTACATATATCGTACACCCTCTTCAAACGATTCGCAACTCAAAAATCAGATCCGGGAATATAAATGCTTGTGGATCGTACAGATTCACGAAATCAATACAAAACAAGTATAACAATATTTTTTTAGAAAATACAACCTTGAAGAAAAAAAATTTCATTAATTAGCGAGAAATTTTACAATTTACAAATTAATTTATGCAAAACAGTTAACCTAAATTGTTTTTGAGTTGATCTCAAAAAATTAGTTCAAAGGGCAGATGTATTTTAAAAACTATTTACTTCAGATAACGGCACTAAGTGAAGTTTCTTTCAAAAGTCTATTACCTCTATGTTGGGGTCGTACACCAACACTTATTTACATACATATGTACTGAATTTCCACTGATCTTTCAGAAACAGTCCTACAAACTACCATCCCTACTGGTCGGATTAAATAGGATAGGTTAGGTAAGGTAAAGATGACAGCCCAGCGAGGTAGAGCACTGAAAGTTCAACTGGCAGCTGACACCCACTCCAGAGAAGAGATTTGCCGTTTAGATGAATACCCATATTAATTCGAAACAAAATATGAATAATTTTCAAGTCCCATTTTCAATAAAATAAATACTTAAAACTTGTTTATTTTCCTATGTAAATAAACTACATAGGTAAACACCCGTTTTATTCGATTGTAAAAATCCGGTTTACGCAGTATTGCAAAAATCAGGATTTCAATAAACCGGCTAAAATAATCAAAAAGTCTGATGAAACTGGTTTGGGGAAAACTGAGTAAATCAACTCAGGAACCAAGTTGTTCTTAAAAAAGTTTTCTTGATGTCAAGGAAGGCTCCAACTACAAAGCCTTTATTCTTAAACGACTTCTCAATAACTTTAGCAATTGTTTGTGGGGAAAATTTTGCAGATCTTTTCTTTGGGTACGCATGCGAATAGAGCCTCAATCACTCTGACCTTTCAATAATATGTTTTCATCATTTCTTGCGAGCTTTTCGATGATATCTACATATTACGAGTAAATGATGAAAGCAATATGGCGCCCAATATTTATTTTATGTTTTCTATGACGTCGTGAATGCACCAAAACTTTGATCAAAGCTAGCTTTTCCCTTTCGGGATGTTTGTAAGCTTGCCTCATTGCTAGTAGAAAGAAGAAGAAAACCAATGACTTTTGGTCGTAAGCGTCTTTGACTCTGCATAAATTGTTCCCCACTGCAGAAAAGAGCTTCAAAGTTGAGGTTTTTTTCGAAACTATCATCTTCAGCTTAAATGAATAGTTACAGCTTATGATCACAGAAATAGCGCTTATCGCATAATTTTAGTCCTTCAAGAAATAATTTTTTCTTAGTATAATGAACTAACCGGCATTAAAAAAACTACTTATTTGTGTAAATGTGTACGGCCCACCTTAATACACATACATACATATATGAACGTTAAGGCAAATGCTTATAAATATTAAAGTAAATGCTGGTATTACATCGGACATTTGCGTAAATTTATTTTATTTTTTTCACACATAAACACTTGCATTTAAGAGAGTTAAATGTGGAATTACTTTAAATAATACAATTAAAGTCAGCGCAACGACAGCGATAAGTCCTTAGTCTTACTGAAAGATTCGAAGCAATTAACGGGCTTATTAATTTGATAAAAGAACAACAATTGCGTCACGTACAGTTAAAGCGGAAGAGTAATTAATTTTGTTCATGAAAAGGCAACTTTTATACTCATTTCATGAATTTTCACCGTTCATGTGAATTATATATCACCGGGCTAGAAAAGTTCACTTTCAGTTCTAAATTAGGCACCTGCCTGCACTTGGTATGAACAAATGGTGGAACTTTTCGAGGTATAGCGGCATTTCGCAAAGCTTTTCTCTCTTGACCGCCAAATAGTTTCAGTAGTTTGGTCGTTTCGTAGGCAAAAGGTGAATAATATATGTATGTATGTATGTAGCTTGGTCTGTAACTTGGTAAAAAATGTGCTACTTATCAACTTCAACGCCTCCCATATTTGCGCCAAGGCCTAACCAGACGATTTGTTGTTTGCTGAGTTTTCCCCGTCGTATATATATATAACCAGTATGCTTTACAGATGTATAGAGCTTCTGTAACTTTCTTCGGGCGTTAAAATGATATTTTTCAGATTAACTACTTTTTAGCTAAATGTTTACCAAAGCTGGCTCCTTTAATCGTAGAATCTTATACTTTATGGCACAAGCTCCGTTGTTCTTCCGTAGGTCGACTATTTCACCTTCTTAAGCTTTACCTGCACAAAATCGCATGACAAAAAGGGTACTTAGTTCTCGATATCGAGAAAAAGGTTTACGTTGAATTCTAATTGGCTTCTAATGTTTAGCGTTTTTCTAATAATTTTCCAATCGAATTCTAACATAGTTCTCTAACCTAATTTTCGATTCGAGAACTACATTCGAATTCTAATGTAAAATCAAAACGTTTCTCTAACGCTAGAGACTGCCTTTGCTGGGGTATCATTTAATGCCAATGTGTGAGGAGTTAGAACTCCATCTTGTGGGATACCCTGCTAACAAATTTTATCGTCGATACTCTCGCCAGATTAGCCTGAACTATCCAGAATTTGGTTTACAAGCGTCACCAGTAACAAGCCAGATCCCAGATCTGCCAGGGCTGTCGTGACCGATGAGAGCAAATTGTTAAAGGCAGCCCTTACGTCTGGGAATGCTGCAAGGCGATATTCATTCGAAATAAGTAATTTCTCGATATTGTGTAACAGATTTAAGGGAGAGCGGTTTCCAAAGTCCTGCCATTAGTATAGGCTTGCTCTGTTGTCTCCAGCTTGTTCACAACTTCATTATTTTTAATTAAAAAGGCGACAAAGTTATAGGTCTGCAGTTCTAGGGCTTGATTCGTGATTTATTCCCCACCTTGGAAATAATTACGATATTTGACTCTTTACACCTAAATAGTTAGTCGGTATATGCGATTAATAGCAAAACTCCTTCTATAATAGCATTTAGCCATCTCAAATACATTCCAATGAGTGCTGCAGTTGAATGGGTGAGACCCCGTCTGTCTCTGGGAAGATAATTTCCTTTGCTATGAGGTTTCGGCTTAACAAATACAGATCCCCTTCATTTAGTAGACCCCAGGTTCATTAGCTGTGCCACCAGGAAAGTGCATCTTGAGGAGCAGATTCAGGGTTTCTTCCCCGTCTTTGTAAATTTACCATTAGATGTCTGCCGGCAGCTTGGGGCTGTTCGGGTAGCTCAGGAGAGTAAATTCCTTCATGTTTCTGAGTATTGACTATTATTAAATGCATTTGTGAATATTTAGTTATGTAGCTTAATTATTTGTTTAGAAATTGTTGTTTCCAAATTATCATTCATACATACATACATACATATGTATGTACATTGGAATGGTCCAGAAACTGTAAATTCGGCATTTTAATGCCGCCACCCACAAGGATTGTTCTATACCGAAAACAATACACCCTTATTTTTTTATTTGGAAATAAAAAAATATTTAGGGAGTGCTCAATGTTTTCCATGTATTTTATATGAGGAAAAACCAACTTTTCGTAGAAATGGTGTAGAATTCTTGAAAATAAATTTTTTTCGTTCGGAAAACTTTGGTTCTTTTCAGGAGACTTCCAATTGTTTACTTAACCATTTTTTTAATACTGAAGATTTTTTGTTGGTCCCCCCATTGCATTTTCTGGGGATTTTGGCGGACCTATAATAAAGAAAGTAGAAAGATATTGATTTTTAACTTTTCTATACCATTCTACGAAAAGTTGGTTTTTCGCCATATAAACAATGGTCCCTCTTATAAATGGTACTTCGAAAATGTTTATGCGATTGCAATAAAGATGTATCAATTTATTTGAAAATAAATTTAATTTTAGATAGTACTAGATATTTTTAAAATGGGGAAGATAGCGATGGTAAAAATTTAAAAAATTAAGATTTTTTTTATATTTGCTGCATGAAAACTCCCAACAATCCAAGACTGACAATAGATTATTATACATGGTTTTAAATGCCTATAAATTCTCTTTTAACAATATCTTCAAAATTAAAAATTGGATGAAAAATAGTCATTCAAAAATTGATAAATCTACAAAACCGTATTTTCTGACCTAAAATGACCAAGTCACGACCTCTAAATGATTTTTAAAAAATCTATAAAAACAGGCAATAATATTTCTCATAGAGCGGAAGGAAATTAGGGGATAGGGTCTTGAAATTTCAAAAAAGAAATATATTTTCGATGGGCTCCCTAATATGTAGATATGTATGTATGTACCTACATATGTACATATATATGTAAGTAGTACCGCTCATAAATTAGGCGTGCTAATTAAGTTTTAGTATAATCTACAAACACATTTAGACACATACTTTCACACCATACAAAAGTTCAAAGGCAAACAATTATTATTTTTTTGTTTTTGCTATAACAACTAATTAAGTAAGTAATGATTTTGTTGCTGTGAATGTGATTCGTATAGGGTTAAAGTGTAAAATTTTCGCTCAACTTTTTTTACGTGTTCAATTAATTTCGTTTCATTCCATTTTAATTGTATTGCCATCATTTGTATTGCGCATTGTTGCTGCATTTGGTATTACATACATACTAAATACTGCAATATTTCGCAACTCACCTCGCCTTTGTTTTATGTGTCAGTAGAGATAATTGTTATTAAGCGCATTTGCACCATTAACTCATACATAATAATATGTAATAATAACAGCAGCTGCATATATGTATGTATGTACACGTACTACATAACGCAACCGAAATGTGCACGCTGCCTCTATATGTATGTATGTATGTAGTTCCTTTCTTCTTTCGCGCCCCAGCCAAAGCTATTAACCGAACCCATTTTTCGCACGCTGCAAATGAAATAATTAATTATTGAATGAAAAATGTTGGAATTTTATGATGTTGTTTTTTCTACTTAAATAAATTATATACACATGTACTACGTATGAATTCGCTAGCGTGGTGTTAGGTGGTGGCAGTCAGTGGTGATAGCGTGGTAGCAATGCGGTCAATGGCGGTCGGTCAGTGGGTTGATTGGCTGGGCGGTTTTTGCATCACAGCGTGCGTCCTTTCTATTGACCGAACATTCTCTTGAATTTACATATGTATGTATGTGTGTACATGTCAATACACACTGACTCACTAGAATAGGCACAGTGTCATTAACACAAGCAAAGGAGTATATTGAAGTGAAAACGCCTACCTTTCATTTTGATTCCCCTTTTTAACACTATAAGTAAATATTTCAAGTATATCTAGCTCCGTAGATACCACTTTAATCAATTCCTGTAAATGAAAAAAAAAATAAGTTTTTGCTTCGTTATCACCGTTTTTACAGCTCCTGTGATGAAATTTGGTGCATAAGGGCTTTAATGTGTACTTCCATATGAAATTATCGAGAACCCCGCCATGAAATGTTTTGTTGAACAGGGCTGCATTTAGGCAGCGATCTGCCGATGCAGCGTTTTTTGAAGGGCTTTAAAAAGGAACATGCTGACAGGCCTTCAATGAGAAGCCCTAAGAGAGGGGCTTTGTTTGAGAAGCCCTTTTGCAAATGCCGCTGGGCATACATATGTATGTTTTTATGTTCGTATGTGCTGCCTTATTAGTTTATAATCATTCATGTTTGCTATGACTTTAATTTTGGTTTTAAATTTTTCATCACCGCCAGCCAATACGCCTATATTTTACAGTTGCGCCACACTTGTCACTAGCTGTTGCGGTCTAACCCATCCGCTGCGGCGCGCTTTAATGATAATTGAATACGGTATAAACTCGGCAAAACTCGTATATTATGTATTTTATTTCGCAAAATTAATGAACCAATTACATAAACTAAATATTGCAATATGCTTTCTGTTGCAAATTGCAAATTGCACGTGGCATGTTGCATGGCAATGCTTTTGACAACGGACCTTAAACAGGAGAGAGATAAATTGTGTTTAAATTATGCCAACATATCTTGGCAATGTAAAATTCAATTAGATTTTTATGTTGTCTGCGTTTGGTATTAATGGGCCTTAAGCAGATATATATGTACTTAGTAAATGTTAGCAGCGTATGCGTGTGTTGGAGCGCATCTTCCAGCATTCTTGCTTCAAGCTACTTGGTTTTACTAAGTAAATCTTTGCATAGCAGACTTCTTATGCACTAAATTGCAACTTGCGGCAGTTTGTTTGCAGTCAACTTCTCAAAGCTTAGCCTAAATTAGGTTGCACTGCCTTTCGCTCCATTTATTGACTCTTCCAGCTGCTATGCTCCCCTAAAGCTTTCCCTCTCTCTCACTCACTCACTCTCATACTCTCCCCAGCTTCCGAAATTGGCTAAGATCAGCACTAGAAAGGGATTAAAATGTTTTTGCTGTTCTTGAAACGAGTTTCTTGCTTAGTGGTTTGCTATTGTTTCTCCAAAAGTCGTTTGTATACATTTTGTGTTGCAATGCTTTTGTACTTCACTTTTACATGTAATTGCTTGCATGTGTATATTTCCTTGGTGCATGTGAGCAAAAATTTATATCTCCTATATTTAAACATACATACATACTATTTATTGTTTCAGTTGTAGTTGTTCATTTTCATTTTCATTTTCATGCCACAAGCCGCAAGCCGTTGATGTTCTTGGCCAACTTGTGTCTTTTGTTTGCACTCATATGTGCGTATGCATGCGTGCGTGTATCGGGCCAACCACAAAATTGCGTTTAATTTGTGGTAAACTGAATTATTATATCGCACAAAGCAAACCAGCCATAACCGAAACTTAACGTTTGGGGAGAATGAATGCCTTTTATTCAGCTTCGAGCGTGAAAAGCGCAATGATAATAAGGAAGTTTTTGGCTGCTTGAGAATGTTGCAGTTTTTGTTGATTTTGTTTTTACGCATTGAAGCAGCCAACACACATAGTTAGTACTTGTTTGGGCAACAGAGAAAATGAAGAAAACTTCTTCAATATTGTATGCAAATGGTACCAGCTAGATAGTTCAGGACTATTTGAGAAAAGTCTTTTTTTAATCGAAATCTGTTCTTTATACTACAAGTGTATCTTCATTGTTTCCTTAAATTCGAAACGGGACTACAGCTGCGCGCCATCTGGTAATGTTTCTGTCAAACGCGTTGAACTCCTTCCCGCTTAACCCAAACTACTTCGCCACTTGATCGACTGTTTTTCCCACGTTCCGCCGGGAGGTATTTATTTCTCTACCGATTAGGGAACTGTGATTTATGCAAATTGTGGCATATCCACTTCTATTTCTGTCTCCAAGCAACTTCTTCTTTTGTGAGCAACTCCTCATTTGAGATTTTTCTAGACCATACAAATCTTTTAAGACATCTGTTTACGAAAACTTGCAGGCGCCTAATTATTCCAGTAGTAACTTTCCATACAGCTGCGCCAAGAGCACATTGCATTTAAAAAGCCTGATCTTTAAGCTAGAACTCACTTATAGGCAGTCAGTGTCTTCATCAGTGCCGTCACCGTCCGTAACTGCGCTGCCAAGGTATGTGAAATTCCTCACAGTCTCAAGAGTTTCGTCGGAGACTACCACGTCTCCACAATATTTCGCTGGCATGCTTAAAACCTTGGTCTTATTAAAATTGATTCTAAAACCTGTAGCCTTGGCACTCTCTGTGTAGCGCGTTGCCCATTTTAGACAGTTCAGAAAGACAATGCGCCAAAAGACATATTTCGTGAGCGGGAACTGAACACGGTTCACCGAAGTCGAAGTCCGTCGTCGCGGAGTGGCCTAATGGCAGAAACCAACATATGCCCAATCACCAAAAGGAAGAGAAGAATTATTTGTCGATACTTTTAATGAACGCCTTACTGTCAGCGTCAGCAACTATTCCTTTTACCATAAAGAAGAAAGTCACAAAAATATCCCTCATCATACCGCTCTATATGCATTTTGGGTTATTCGGGAAGATTTTTTGAACGCATAGATCAGCAATCGAGAAAGAGGAAGCTTCTCAGAAACGTAAGTAGTTGGGCTACATAAATAGACGATAAACAGTGGACGCAGCTGGTTTAGTAACGATGATAAAAACACAGATTTTCTCCTAAGGTCCAATACTATTAATGTACGATGGTATACTCCGGTTGGCATTGCCAGAACGAGTGACGATTGTTGAAATCGCGGACAACATAGCGCTAGTCGTAGCAGCAAACAATTCAATCGTTCAAATCCAAACAGCGGAAATAGGACTCGAGCTGGCGCAACAATAAGCAGAAAGAAAATACAAAAGTGGCGATTATAAACCTTGATCATCAGGAAATTATGAAATTCGACCGTAAAATACCGAGACATCATGTTTCATACTGCGCTTACCTACCTTTAAGGCGCCCGCCTGGTGTAAAGTATTTAACAAAAAGTCATATGCACTTGAGGCTATCAAAGCATGCAGCGCGATCCCAACTACGTCCGAAAAAGCTGCGTTAGAGGCAGGTTCTAGGCCCGCAAACCAGGCGAAACGCGTAAAGTAGTTTAAGAGGTGCCTGCAGCAATGGATGAAACCGCGCTACTAGCAGTCATTGGACGCACCGCCTAAAATCCTCGATATCAAGCGGGGAAAGTAGACGACATGGAAAGTAGAGTTCCTACTCACCCAAATACTGACAGAATAGATTTAAACATGAGGAAGATCCCTTCCGCACCTTTTGTGCAGCGGATGTTATTGAAGACGCTGAATACTGCTTTTTCGTCTGTCAAAAGTTCGCAAACGAAAGGGACGATAAGTGTACGAGGTGGAGGCTAACACCAACTTAAAGAAACAACTCCGCAGAATTTCATAGAAGGAAAAAAGACCGCTACCCCTGCCATAGTTCCACGGAGGTTTAGTCTTATGTTTAGCTGTTAAGCTATAGAGTTAAGGTACAGGGAATAGGCACCCCTGAGCTGGCAAAGTTTGTTTGATAACTCTGAGATAAGATGAAACAATCGCGATTGTCTAAGTACAAAGTTACAATAGTTCATAGAGTTAAAATAGTTCGCCGCACGTATTTCTTGAAAGGGACATTTGTTAGGCGGTAATCACAATAATCAGTGAATGGTATGTACACTTATGGATGCAAACTTTATGATGGGAGTACTAAGGCCGACGTTTTGGAATCTAGATTTCCAACCAGGCGGAAATTATCGCAATTGATATCTGTGCCCACGAGTATCTTTCGAATAGGACTAACATGCCACAATAAACATTAAGCCGGGCAGCCAGGAAGCATGAAGAGCTTAAGACTCACGTAAAACTGTGTCAAGACTAGCAGACAGTTGCAAAAATGTACCGGGAAACTTGGAACCCGTAAAAAAGTTACCTTGTGGAGGGTTCCAGGTCAAAAAAGCTTTGATGGCAATGAATGGACTGATACCCTCGCAAAATGCGGAGCCCTACGAATCATGTATGACCCTCAGACTTTCTGCGGTCTAACCAAGGGGATTCACAGCATACATAGCTTCTAAGAAGGTGGGAGCAGTTTAATGTTGCCGACCACTGGCGTATGCCAAAGGGTAAGAGGAAATCCAAGACTTTCTCTTGCGGAGTCACTGAATACCTGACAGGATACTGCAACCAGTATGAACGGTAGGTTCATTCCAGCTTGCAGATGAAGAGGTTCGTAAATGGGTTTGCGTCAATATACTAACCATTAGAGTAAAATTTAGGCTTCTGGAACTCTGCAACCACTGGCTAAGCTTATTTTAAGTTTAAGGACTAAACTAGTATTACAATTTGATCCGATGTTGGTAAGTACTAGAAGACGAAAGGAATGGAACCTTAGCCATAGCTGAAGACAGCACTGTACTTATTTATTAAGATAACTTGTGCAGCGGATTATAGTTATAGTGCAAGATACTTTAAATAATCCTGATGACTGGTGTGAGCATAAACTAAAAGCTCTCTTGCGCCATCACTACACCCATTCCGGAGATTGCCTTCTTATTCAAAGATAAGGCGGCTGCTAGGTCACTTCAAGTGATTTATCTTTCCTTTTTAAGAAATTGCTCTTTTTGAACAAATCGAAATTAAGTAGCACGAAATTCGAAAGAAGAGATTACAATCTGATGCACGCCCGCAAGCAGTTTTTTGTATCGCATTCCCAAATGGATCTGCCACTGGCTTTTGGCCAAGGATAAAAGCATATCAGTCTCAAATCAAACGACCAAGTACGGACACCAAACGTGTTAGGAATTTCGCTAAACAGACGAATTGTTCAAGTAAACGCGGCGATTTCCTTTTCGGCGCCGTAATCTTTAATTCTTTAGAAATATCTCAAATTATTATTAAACATTTTACTACGAAAAATATGCAAATAAATCTTCGCTGGAAATCTTCTACTTCGCCTTTCTCATAATTTCCGCCAATACATATTTATTGTCGCGCCCGTAAATATGCGAATAATTTATGCATACAAAATGGCAATTAAAATAATTTTTATTTAATTCTCTACCAAGAAATGACACCGTTTAAGCTAATGACACTCCTAAAGAGGTTTAAGCTTCACAAAAAAAAAATAATAAAAAAAAAATGCGAAAATTAAGAAGTCGCTGAAAACACGCAAAGAAATCGGATACAACAAACAAAGCGACAAAAAAAGCTTGAAGGAAGAAAACAAAGGCTACGTAATAAATTTCACACAATTGCCAACTGTTAAACCATAACTCGCCGACAGACGCAGTCACTCAAGCAGGCGCAGGCGGACGAAGACGACCAACGACCGGTGTGTGCGAAGCAGGAATACACCGACAACCAGTCGACAAGGCAACCAACCAACCAACCAGCCAGCCAGGGAGCGAGCATTTACAGTGAAGCTGGAGCTGCTAAGACAGACAGCTATGGCAGACAGTGGAGCACACGAATTCAAGGCAAGGCACAAGGCACAACAACAAAAACACAAACAACAACCGGCACAAACGCTACAATTTAAATCAATTTGCTAAAATCCGCGAAAGAGGCAATAAAAAAGTGAACCGCGAAGAGGTAATTTGCTTTTGTATTGCGGCTGCTGTTAAATATTGTGGATGTTGCTGTTGTCATTGTGGTTTTTGTTGCTATTGTTGGTGTTTATGCGGTGTTTGTGGTGTGTGTGGTGGCATCGCGCAAACGCAGCTACTACATACATACAAACAAACAAAGAATGCAAGAAAGAAACGTGTTCACCCACAGCTCACTGTATTTGTAATATGTACAAATGAAAGATTCGGTTGAATCATTCGGCTGCTACCACATTAATGGCACTAATGGAGTGAATACTGATGGTGATGGCATTTAAAAAAAAAAAAAAAAATCACAAATGCTCACAATCAGTTATGATGGTCCCTATGACCATTGTTGCGTTCGTTGGTTGCTTTATTATGCCAATTGATGTACCACAATCATATGTATGTTTCATTGTACATGTGTATATGCACATTAGAGTGCCTCACGAAAAAGTTACCGCTTTTCGATTAAATTTGATGTTTTCCAGAGCTTCCACCAAAATATTTTGTCTACAATCGATATTATACGACAGCCGGACTGCGTTGAAAATACCTCTGATAATCGTCATGAAATTTGTGGGTGTGCCCTTTTTTTGGCACTAAATACTTCTAATCATAATGAAATGAAAATGTAAGATTTTCCTAGTATTGATATTTTGTATGCAATTTTTGGAAAATTTGCAATGCCGCATCCATGAAAATCCGTATAACTCAGTTCTTTATCAATTTTCGTGCTGAAAGTGTCAACAGAAATGTACTTCCTTCCACGAGACTGGTACAAAATACAAGCAGTTTTCGTAGTCGCTCTTTTTATTCAGGAAATAAGGAAAAAATAGTTAGTTAAGTGCTTGGGTGTAGCGAACAGTAGGCAAATTCTTTATTACAAAGGGTTCGAGACCATTGGAGCTTTAAAATGGATTAATCTTTCTCTGGCCAAGGCCGCAGAGTCATAGAAAATATCTGCAAGGCAGTGCCGGCTCACTTCTCAGACACTGTGATCCCTTCTACTCGGAACGTGTTAAATTGTAGGCGGTTGTGACGAGTCAGGTACCAAGAGAGTAGCCTATTGAAAGGATAGCCGAAGAACCTGGGATGATTATGCTTCTATATCTATTACCCAACAACTTTTGTTGCATGACATGAAAGTCTTATTTTGAAGTTATTGCAAATACGTATTCAAACATTTGACTTCAAGCTACAGAAAAAATATCGCTAGCTTAAAGTTAAAAGTTTTTTACAAATTTTATAGGAGAGGAAAAAACTCGTGGCCATTAATAGCCACTCCTTAGCACCCGGGTTCGATCCCTGGCTCGAGTAACATCTAAATTAATTTTTTTTTTCTAAAAGTGGTCGCCCCTCGCGCGGGCAACGGCAATCCTTCGAGTGTATTTCTCGTAAAATCCATTTGCCGTTCGGAGGCGGTATACAATTGTAGTTCCCCCCATTTGTGTAGCAAAATCAAGACGCATAAGGTGACTAGAGGAGCAGCTTGGTCAAACACTTAGAAAAAGTGTAAACGGGAAGAAATAAAATAAAGTTTTCTGGGCCATGCGGTTTTGACAAGATTTTCCGACGAACCAACTCATTTAAATATATTTATAATGCTCGTGGAAACTTAGGCCTCCGACACAGAAAAGATTTTGTATGAAGTTGGTATTGTGTTACCTACTTATACGCCGCGATTTTGAAAAATGAGGATTCGAGGAATTGTTGGACACTGTCTTCGGGGTATAATTGGACACTTATTTCTCGACATTTGAGGGATTTTTCTTGCATAATTTCCACACAGCATTAGTTTTTCGGCAATTTCAAATAGTTTTTTTTTTTTTTACCGATAAATTTTGGTTTAGCCAGAATGCCGCTTTATTATGCGAAAAAGGAGACATCAATGGTTTCGGAAATATCCTGAAATCGGCCGTTTTGACATCGCCTGCGATGGTGGCTGACCTGTGCAGAAAATACCGTCACCGATTGAAACTGACGTGGAAGAAAACTTTAATTTCTGCATAATTTGCAAGAAAAATATGCCGAGACAAGAAAACCGCCGAAACACAGACCATTGCATTGTTTGTAATCGAGGTGTTCACTTGAGTTGCGCCGGAGCAAACCCGGGTGTTCACTGCGACTCGGAATAATTTTAATGGCCATTTTTTACTTTATTCTATTAATGATGATGCCTTCTTTCGTTTTCGTTCACAAATAAATTTTTTCCATCAATAATTTTAATTTTTTATCGATTTACAAACTGTCCAATGATTCCCCGAGATTTTTAAAAAGTGCAAAAGTTCCTATATATTATGGCTTTGTTTGCAAAATCCCCACATCTTGTAGCAAAACGTTTAACGCTCTTTCAAATGAGCCTTATTTTTAATTCGTATGACAATTTTGAAAAGAACTAAAAATATTATATATCTTGCTACTTATAAAAGTGATAAAATTTTAAATATCCCTTGAGGAAGTAGTGCCAAAATCTCTGCGTATGCAGCGTGAGGCAGCCTAATGTAAACACATATGTGTATAAAATACCTATATGTGTGGTATCTAGGGGCAATGTGAAATATGAATATGAGGAAGAAACAAAAAAAAAAACAAAACAGAATGAAACAAAAAAATGAAGACCATTCACACGTCAATAAATCTTAATAGAAATGACGTTGATGACATTTATGGATTTTTCTGTGGTCAAAGGTTGGAGGACTCACACACGCAAACAAATGAAAGAGTGCACACATATCGCACGTCGTCTTCAAAAGGGGCATAAGCCAAAATTACACGTTTGTCAGAAATGACGAAAAATTATTTCTTAGCACACGCTAATCATATGGACAAGGGAGACTTTACTTTCGGTTTTTTTTTTAACAAATTATAACAAAAATTTGCTCCAGATTTTGCTGAAAGATTAATAAAAGGCTCTGTGCACATTTTTAGCGCATAATTTCCAAAATGTCAAATTTAAAGTTGTGCCTCTTTTGAAGACTGCGTGCGATATGTAACAGGGTTGGGTAAGGCAAAGTTGTTGTAAAGAAAATTTATTACACTCCATTGTAGTAAAAATAAGAAAAAGTAAAAAAGATATAATAATAGTCAATAAAGGAGTGTACCAGATTTAGTAATTGTAAAATAATGTCAACCATTTGCTAATTTAGCTTTGCCCTGTACGTGAATTTGAGGGTGAAAGCAGGCAAAGCTGGCTCAGGAATGCAAATGAATGCAGTCAAATACAAATACCAATTCGCGCTAAGTGAAAGAAAATTAAATTCAGGAATTCAGCCTGACGGTCAGCCAGTCAGCCACAAGCCATCTATGTGATGGAAGACACGAAATTTCTCAACTCCTTTCTTACTTGCGAGACCAGCTTAAAACACAAACACACACACACATATATTGACGCTTATACAAAGAAACGTCTGTGTGCACTCATGCAGACAATATTCTTTCCAATTATTTTCTTTAAACGTTTATACCTTGCCATGGTATATGGACTTTCTTGCTTGTTTGCTTGCTGGCTGGCCGACCGGCCGGCTCACAGATGTTGTCTTCTGATCGCCGCCGCCGCTTACCACTTACCACTTACCGCTAGCCACCTACTGCTTCTCCGCTTGCATATACATACATATGTACGTATACTATATGCTATTTGCCACTTGCTATTCCACTGCAGTCAGCTCAAATTTCACATGTCGGCCACACAAAATTTTTACTTTTCTTAAACGTTTCCAAGATAAACAAGTTGCAGAGCGGCGGTGAATGTTGCTGCCGAAAAATTTTGCTTGATATGTATATAAATTGCTTTAAGCAGGATTATTTAAGCTCAAGTGGTCAACTCGCAAACAACCATACATACATACATACAACCATACTTACATATACATATGTATGTATGTATGCATACACATATAGCAGCTAGCAGCTAAGAAGCAGAAAATCACGAATAAGAAGAAGCAGCAGGTGATTTGCCAAACCATTGTAAGAGTCCCCGTTATGCAGTGGCAAGCCAAGGCAAAGCCCGACAATAAGGCAAGTGTTGCAACAAACATTCTGTCGATAAACCGGTTGCCACTTTGGTTGGTTGGTAGCTTAGTGAATTTTTGAAATATTGCCAAAAACATTTCAAGTACCAAAAGTAAAATTAATTAAGGTTTCAAGCGAAATAACACAAAAATCATTAAAAATAATTATGTTTGCTGAGTGGGAAGTCCGAAAATCTTGAAGGATTAACTGCACTGCTGGAAGGAAAAGTCATTTCTCTCGAATGATGTGCACATGCATGCCACTAAATACTTGTACATACATACATACAAACATGTTTCTGTAGATATGTAGATATGTTTTGTGCAGCTGACAAATAGAGGCAAAATAAATTTTTCATTTTATTTATGTATTTTTATTTACACGAACATTTTCTGAAACTTAAGTTGTCTGCAAATCTGAAAGAATATTAGCTACCGTAGCCGTAAAAGTATAAGTCGATATTTTGTTGTATAAATTGCATAGGTACATAGTGTCGTTTTAATGTTATATTTTGCCTTCTCAACAATCGTAGGCATAAAATAATCCAATTAAAATAATTAAAAGGAGTCAAGGCATTTTCAAATATGTATACAATTTTTAAATAATGCAGGTATGTTTGTACATACATGTACCAATTTGCAATAATAGAAACTTTTTAGTTGCTTACTTCTTAGTTTGTTGTATTCTTCTCATCAGATTTGTTAAAAAGAACCTACAATTTTATATGGACATTTGTGTGCTGAAAATTCAGAATTTTCAATATGTAATAAAATTATATTGTTTTCATATTAAGTTAATTATGATGGGATTTGCAGCAAAGTTAAGAGATGATTTTTGTTCAAAATAAAGGCTTCTCCGGCTGTTACCTACAAAACATCATCGTAAAACTATACCCGTATTTGTAGCTCCTCATTTAATAAGGGTATTTTTCTTTATAATAATGAACAATTATCTTAATCTTAATCTTCATCTTGATCTTAATTTTAAATTTAATCTTAATCTTAATCTAAGCATTAATTTGAATTTGAATTTTAATCTTAATTTTGATTTTAACCCTAATCTAAACTCGAATTTTAATATAAATCTTAATTATAATCTAATGGCGTTTTCGTTTCTACAAAGAATGTTGCCTTCTCATTGCCCTCTTTTTAGTGTTTGTGCGTAGAGGGCAAAGAGAACGTTCCATTTTTCGGTAGAAACGAAATCGGCATTATTCTTGGTCTGAATCTTATTCCTAGTCTTGATTTCTATATTTATTTTAATCTTAATCTTAGTCTTAATCTTAATCTTAACTTTAACCTTGATCTTAATTTTAATTTTAATTTTAATTTTAAACTTAATCTTAACCGTAATCCTAATCTTAATCTTAGTCTGAAACTTAGTCTTAGTCTTAATCTTATTTAATCTTATCTAATCTTCATCTTCATCTTCATCTTCATCTTCATCTTCATCTTCATCTT